>NC_044553.1:14618114-14934262 GCF_007565055.1 Rhinopithecus roxellana | reverse complement strand
TGTTAAGTATAGTATGCAATATTTTATTCACTTCTGCTTTCCAGAATTAGTCACTATTAAACATTTCTTTCCTTACTCATGTTTTAGAAAGGGTAACTTAAAATGTTACAATAATCTTACCCCAAAATATCTTTTAGGCATATGAATCCGATTACTTTTTTTGTTTTTCAAATGAGTTGACAAATGCTTATTTTAAAATTTATAATTTAAGGTAAAAACAAAGCAGTTCTTATAGGAAGAATAAATGTTCCGACACCTGTAAAAACAACTCCAATTCTTTTTCCTCTAAAAAGCAATCGTTAATGTGAAAGATCTGTTTCTTCTTATGCCAGGTTCCAGCTGCTTCACTTTGTTTAAAATGACTTCAAAGTTTAAACACTGTCCTGTCCCAACAAATAACCTCCCCCAGCTGGAATTATCTCGAGTCCTATCCTTAGTGCTCTGAATACCACACCTGCAGCCTTTTAATTCATCATTTTATAAACTTTCCAAAGCAAAAAGATAGGTTTTTTTTTTTTCCTGTCCCCTAACTTACACCTTTTGGAGAGCTGAGTTTATAACCTGGGGTGAATTTACAGATATTACAGAAGAATTAAAAATTGCTATTACTATTTCTACTGTGTTATTATGAGAGAAAGAATCGTAAGGCAATGAAAAAATCTGAACAGCTCCAAGTTCAAGAACTTTTAAAGTAAAACTCTTACCTGTAAATACACATGTGAGGTACGGATTGAGCTCGTTTTGTGTCTGATCCATATCACCTGGTAAAACCACATAAAATTTATTTTTTCAGAAGAAAATCAGTTAAGCATAGAAATAATCATGATTCATTTCCATTCACTAAAAGAACACAAACCAAATGCACTCCCACCGTTATTCTCATAAAACTAGGTAAAAAGAAGTTTGATCTAGTGGCCTTAATGTAAAGAAGGAAGTTAAACAGCTGAATTTTAATGACTATCAATAGAAAATACTTTAATGGATTATTGTCTTTATGCATCACAGATGGGGGGGAAGCAAAGGGTCACGAGAAAATCTGAAATTTGTATTAAATAAAGGAAATTCATGGGCCATTTCTTTCAAGGTGAAAAGTTTTCACAGATTCTCTTACATAAGAATTTAATAATTACAAAAAGAGGTTTAGAATCTCCCTTCTTCCTAGGCCAGCCTGGAGCATATTACTCAATGCAATCCGTAGGAAACAACCCATAAAGCTGTCAGGGAGCACAGAAGAGCAATACACTATTATACCAAAGCAAATTGTTAGTACTGAGATAAAATAGGCTGAGGAAAAACTTTTTTTTATGGCCAGAGAATCGGAAAGTTAACTGAGCGAAACCTATAGCACATATAGGTCTCAGGCCAACAAGATACCCTAGATACCAAGGGCACGGCTCTGTTTTGAGGCTGTTAATCTGTGCTGTGAAGTATAGTCAATTAACAACCTTCTATAACTTATTTCAAACAAATTCTTGGGGTAGGGTGATATGAAAAAAATTATAACGTTGTATAATCAGTATTTCTTTTCTAATTTTCCTTAAGATAAAACTCAGTTATCTCTTAAGCTTCATTTATTTCACAAAAATTTCGGCTGGTACATGTACACAATAGAGTGTTATTCAGCCATAAAAAAGGATGAGATCCTGTCTTTTGCAACCATATGGATAGAACCGGAGGTCATTATGTTAGTGAAATAAGCCAGACACAGAAAGACAAACTTTGAAGGTTCTCATTTATTTGTGGGAACTAAAAAATAAAAACAGGCCGGGTGAGGTGGCTCATGCCTGTAATCCAAGCACTTTGGGAGTTTGAGACAGGTGGATCACTTGAGCTTAGGAGTTCAAGACCAGCCTGGGCAACATGGTGAGACCCAGTCTCTACAAAAAATACAAGAAGTAGATGGGTGTGGTGGCTTGTGCCTGTAGACCCAGCTACTTGGGAGGCTGAGGTGGGAGGATGGCTTGAGTCTAGGAGGCAGAGGTTGCAGTGAGCCAAGATGGTGCCACTGCACACCAGCCTGGATGACAGAGCCAGACTGGAAAAAGAAAAGGGAAGAGAAGAGAAGAGAAGAGAAGAGAAGAGAAGAGAGAAGAGAAGAGAAGAGAAGAGAAGAGAAGAGAAGAGAAGAGAAGGGAAGAGAAGAGAAAAAACAATTTAACTCATGGAGATAGGCAGTAGAAGGATGGTTACCATAGGCTGGGAATGGTAGTGAGAGTGGGAGGGAAGTGGCAATTGTTAATGGGTTAAAAAAAAAAAAAAAGAATGAATTAGGCCCAGTAGTTTGCTAGCAAAACAGGGTGACTATAATAAAAAATAATTTAATTGCACATTTTAAAATAACTGAGTATAACTGGATTGTTTGTAACACAAAGGAGATGCATACTCCATTTACCCTGATGTGATTATTACACACTGCATGCCTGTATCAAAATATCTCATGTAACCCATAAATACATATACCTACTGTGTACTCACAAAAATTAAAAATTAAAACAAAATTACACTAAAAATTAAAAAAAATTGGGTGGATTTTTATAAGAAGATATTTAAATGAGTAAATTTATAAGCATTCCATATTTCGTTATGCTGGGCCATATATTCTCACTGGAGATAAACGTTCATGTTAAACTATTATTGTTATACTGTAGAAAACTTACATAGTTTTATAAGGACAAGAATGTGGACAAATACAAGTTACATATATTTGATATCCACAAATAGACCAAAATTGAACATACAACCAAAAATATAGGTTTTGTTTGTTTGTTTTTTAAATAAATGGGGTCTCATTCTGTTACCCAGGCTGGAGTGCAGTGGTACAATCATAGCTCACCCGCAGCCTTGACCTTCTGGGCTCAAGGGATCCTGCCATCCTGCCACCTCAGTCTTCCTAGTAGCTAGAACTACAGGTGTCTGTCACCATGCCCAGCTCAACTGTGATACAATTTTTAAAAATCTTTAAATGTATTAAAAGTGCTCACTATGGGCCGGGAGTGGTGGCTCACGAGGTCAGGAGATTGAGACCATCCTGGCTAACACGGTGAAACCCCGTTTCTACTAAAAATACAAAAAATTAGCCAGGTGTGGTGGCGGGTGCCTGTAGTCCCAGCTACTCGGGAGGCTGAGGCAGGAGAATGGCATGAACCTGGGAGCCTTAGTTTGCAGTGAGCCGAGATTGCAACTACTATACTCCAGCGTGGGCGACAGAGTGAGGCTCCCTCGCAAAAAAAAAAAAAAAAAAAAAAAAAAAAAAAAGTGCTCACATTTAACATTTAAATGTTATCATTTAAATGCTATCTGTGTTCACTTCTCACTCTGTTTCTAAATTTCCAAGAGTTAGAGAGGGAGAGAAACTATGACTGCTTGGTCCCTCCAGTTTAATACAGCTCCCTTTCAAATTCTACAAAGAACAAACAGTATAAACATGAAAACAAAGGTATCAATACCACCTCAGAGATCCCTTCCATTGAAGAACCACTTGTTTATAGAAAGAATATTATCTACCTAATTGCATTTATCAAGGATTTTAGCAGAGTATGCCACATAAAGGAAGGGTACATAAATGGTAACTATGACATATTGTTGTTGCTGTTATTGTAAACATAAACTCTCCTCAGTCAAAACTGGGGGAGAATCTTGACTTCTGCAGTGATAACTCTTTTTTTTTTTTTTTTTTTTTTTTTTTTTTTTTTGAGACGGAGTCTCGCTCTGTCGCCCAGGCTGGAGTGCAGTGGCCGGATCTCAGCTCACTGCAAGCTCCGCCTCCTGGGTTTACGCCATTCTCCTGCCTCAACCTCCCAAGTAGCTGGGACTACAGGCGCCCGCCACCTCGCCCGGCTAGTTTTTTGTATTTTTTAGTAGAGACGGGGTTTCACCGTGTTAGCCAGGATGGTCTCGATCTCCTGACCTTGTGATCCGCCCGTCTCGGCCTCCCAAAGTGCTGGGATTACAGGCTTGAGCCACCGCGCCCGGCGATAACTCTTAACAGTTAAAAAAAACAAGCCACTATCACAATATCAGAGTTGACCACTTTTATTCTTAGAACAAGTAGTGGCTTCATAATTCTCTCTTGTTGATTTACGGGGTTTACTGGAAGGGTGAGTATTGTGCTCTGCAGTTGATTAAAGTAGCAAACATGGTCTACAACTAGATCAACACAACTTGAAAACTGCTTCTCAAGTTTGTTGGTTCTTACAATTCTTTATCCTGCTGATCAAAACTGAAAAAAAAAAAAATAATACTGGTATTGAAGTCAAAAGAAGAGAAGGAAAACTTTGCAATTATTTGATCTATAAATTTCTATTAACATTTCTATGGAAATTTTGAATGAGCAATGCTGACTAGAAATTGAGTTATATATTAACTGTAAATATAATTGATATTTTTATCTTTATCACTAAAAGCTGACTTGTTAACTTTTACTTAAATGTTTGAAGATACTATAAAATAAAGAACAAGTGATCTGAGATTTGGAAATAGAATTCCAGCCTGGAAAAGCAGGGATACGGGCTGAAAAACCTTTAATTGAAGGCACACAGGGGGTACTGGGATTGCACTACTTGTACACACTGTGCCTTTTCCAAATACCCCCCTTATTTCAATATTTTAGCTTTTCATTTCAAATAATCATTCAAAATATTATTGCTATATCTAGTGCCAACTGAAAGTAAGCCATGTTATAGTTAGTGTACAAGCTTTTCAAAAATTAGTATTTTTCAAGGAATACTACACAGCCATGAAAAAGAATGAAATCATGTCCTTTCCAGCAACATAGATGGAGCTTGGAGGCCACTAACCTAAGTGAACTAACTGAGAAGCAGAAAATCCATTACCACATATTTTCACTTGTAAGTGGGAGCTAAATAATGGATACACATGGACATATGGATGGAAATAACAGACGATGAAAACTCCAAAAGGTGGGGAAGGGGGAGCAGGGTTGAAAAAACCTATCAAGTACAATGTTACTATTTGAGTAATGGGTACATTAGAAGCCCAATCCCCACAAGTAAGCAATATACCAATATATCCACGCAATAAACATGCACATGTACCCCCTGAATCTAAAATAAAATAACATTTATAAAAATTGGTATTTTTAAAAAATAGAAATTTGGGCTTTATAATAGTTATACTCTTATATTAAAAAAAATTATTGTGGGCTTGAAAGCTTACCTTCTGACTCTTTAATGCTATTTTCAGTAAGAGTCACTGGTATAGCAATACTTACATCTATAAATCTTTACAGTATTATTTTAAACAAATTCTTTTTTTTTTTTTTTTTTTTTTTTTTTTTTTGAGACAGAGTCTCGCTGTGTTGCCCAGGCTGGAGTGCAGTGGCATGATCTAGGCTCACTGCAACCTCCGCCTCCTGGGTTCAAGCGATTCTCCTGCCTCAGCCTCCCTGAGTAGCTGGGATTACAGGTGGCTGCCACCACGCCCAGCTAATGTTTTGCATTTTTAGTAGAGACGGGGTTTCACCATGTTGGCCATGGCTGGTCTCGAACTCCTGACCTCAGGTGATCCACCTGCCTCGGCCTCCCAAAGTGCTGGGATTACAAGCATGAGCCACCATGCCCGGCCAACAAACTCTTTGTGGATTATCTAAGAAAACAGCATAAAACTCTAGGGCTGTTAACGGCAAAACAAGGATATAAAGATGAAGCCCCCCCAAAATGTGAATTTTTTAACCCATAAAACAACACAAATTTTTAAAGGGATGATGTACAGAATTTAAAACAAAACCTAATAAGGAGACATCTAAAATTAGTAACAGTCAGAATAGCTGCATTTTTATACTAATTTGAGTACACTTAAAAAAAAAATCCAATAAATTATTAGGGTACTTAAAAATATATAAAAAGAAGTTAGTACTTGTTAAATAACCTGGCCATATCCTCCAAATTAAGTTACTCATTGGCTCTAGTAGGTATACCAACTCTCTTAAATAATAGCATTTTCAGAAATAGGATCCTGGCAGCATAAAAGTATATATCCCACTGCCAAGAAGTTGACAGTTAATTCAGAAAATAGATGACCCACCTATCCTGAATGCAAATCACAATTAACTTGAGTAATGTACATTCAATTATTAAAGCTCATTAAAAGGCATTTAAGTACTTGACTGTATTCCTGTTGGTGTTATGACAGAGAGTGCCTGCCTTTTAGGGGCAAGAATGTCTAGAGGGACATTCCAGCATTAAAATTTGGTTGAGAACTGAGAGACTCTATGTTTTAATAGACAACTTTATCTACAACTCACTTCCTGCTAGTTGAATAGCCTGTGAAACAGCTACTAAAACAAATTCCTCTCAGATCATTCTTTATAAAAGCATGCCATAATAGTTTAAAAACTAAAAGAATCTTGAAAACTACAATAGGTTTGCCTTACATAGAAGCCTTACATACCGTATGATTTCATTTACGTGAAGTGCAAACAAGGAAACTAAGCTAGGTTGTTAGAATAGTGGCTTTATGCTTGTGGGAGTGCAGACTGTGGCTGGGCTGAAAGGGAGCATGAGGGCCTTTGGGGGTTTGGCAGTGTTCAATTTCTTGAGCTGGATACTGCTTGCACAAGTGTACTGTATTTGTGAAAATTCTTTGAGCTATACACTTATGATATGTGTACTTTTCTGAATGTATATTATTCTTCCATAAAAAAGTGAAAATGGAAAAAACCAATAGGGTAGTTTCAGCAATTAAAAGGTGATACCTTTGTAGTTTTAAACTTTTTTCCAATGATAAAATTAAGCCAAATTACCGACATTACTAGGTAACCTTTAATATCAAATAGTTGCACTAAGTAACTAAGTTACAGCAGAGGCCATACTGCTGACTACAAAGATGAATTCCTTTCTATTTTTTCTCTTGAAACCTTGAAATACCAGTGCACTGAAATTATTCAGAAGCAGAAGGTGAGATTTTGTAGTTGCTGTAGTTTAACTCTCACAGGGCTTACTATCTAGGATACTTCATGCTCTACGACAATCAGCCACTTGATTTAATTGAAAGCACAAACTATAATCCAGTTTTAACTAATCTTGACAGCATTTAAAAAATCTTAATACATTGTAAATTCACATTTAATTCCTTTCTTTGGTACAAAAGAAGTTTGCTGTTTCAGTTTATGTCTATTAAGCAATAAAATCATAACTACACTTAAACTCGACCATAGCTTTGTCAGTAATAATGCCCATAATTCTAATACATGTATATGACACCAGGCCACAGACTGTTAGAGAAGGCCACTATTATAACATTCGTATCATGACATCTGATAATTACCAAAGCTGACGGCAAAGTAACTCCCTAATATTTACTAAACAGTTTGAAGCTAAGTGCCTCTAGATCTACACACAGAAAATCTACTTTCTGAGATGGAAACCCTTCTGAAATATGAAGACTTCTCTCAAATTATGGCTTGTGATTATCACTAAAAATACACTGTACTATCTGTGTAGCTTTGACAGTGGGTTTTGACATCTCTAGCCATTCCTAACTAAATATAGAAACAAAAATTAAATGTGACATAGTGACCAGTTCACTTCCCTAAGGCCAGACCTGCAACTTTTGAAAGAGTGAAAGAATGAAAAATGAGCTTTCAAATACAGGAAGCCACTAGAAAATAGGAACACCACCATTCCACATCCTAAAATAAGTGCTTTAAAGATTTTCTGTTGAATAGCAAGTTTCGGGGCAAGGGGGAGAGAGGGAGAGGGTGGGTTTCTGCTCACTGTACACACGACACCAGTGGGAATAAGGGCCAGTCCAAGTTCTACGTTACCATTACTCTGGGTAATAGTTCCAAGCTGTGAGGCACAGCTGTATAGGCCCTGCCAGCAAGGCCATCGCAGCAGTGCTTTGATAGTGTGCGGCCCCGAAGTGTCAGGATATAGAGAAGGCAGCAGTTGCTGGCTGTGAAAACAGTCTGATACAAACCAGATGGGAACTTACTAGATGGGCAACACAAAGGAAAACAATTGGCTCATTCAACAAAGTCAGGCCCCTGCCCCAGAGAATTCACAGAAGACAATAACAGTCACCCAGAGTTGATGCAAACAAGAAACAGCCATGTGGTTACAGTTTAAAGAACTGTTTTTCCTTAGACTAAACAAAGTTTTGATTTCTAATTCTTGTACTCATTAATTGAAGTTTGCTGTACAGGTCTTTTTGCCAAAGATAAATATTTCATTTCTTTTGTGACACCGATAGAAACTAATTTTGCACTGCTTCCTCTAAAGTGCTATGAACATAAGCTAAGCTATTTCAGGAAACTGGCAAATTTAGAAAATGATTGATCATGCTGACACAATAATTAGAAAATATCCAACATATTATTTCCAGGACTTCCTAAGTCCTAGTTTGTGTAATGTAGGCAGAATGACACAAAAGGCAGTAATCGCAAGGCTCTCAGAACTATATTTCTACATAAATTATTTTTTATGACTTCATTAGGTGGTACAGTATTACTGCAATTATATTCCCAAGAAAAAAGTGCTCATGTTTTCCATAGCCTCTGTGAGGCTTATCACACAAAAAGGTTCCTGACTGTTCTGAGCTGGCAAGTGTAACAAAGACTAACAATTAGATTTTAAGACACACTTTCGCAATAACATTTTACTGAAAGACTTTTGTGGGTATATAGTCCATAACAGAGTAACTTGTTTTACCATTTTAACAGATAGCAAATAGCATTTGAGCTTAAAATAATTCACAAGTAATTGCATTTCTTCTTACTAGAAACCCAAGAGTAATTTTGACCTCTGTATTTACTGCAATTAAAAAGTACACCCAAGAAAGTCTTAAATTTGGAATCACCATTTTTAGGTCAAGGATAAGGAGCCCATCAGGGACACTCTGAAAATAATGAGGTGTATTACACAGCATTTGTCATGCACACATTTTTAAAAATTTGTAATTATATAAAACAGTGATCCTGTTTTATTTTGCTTTTATAGTAATAACAATAGATTTCTTAAAAGACATCTTTTCTGAAAATGATGAAGTTGGTTTCATTTCATTTTCATCTGTGGAACTGTAAAAATTACCATGGTATATGAGATATAAGACTTGGGTTTCCCAGTCTTCACGTGCAGGATTGCCCAGATTATTCCCATTGGCTACTCCCATCCTAAAAGCTGAGGTTGAACACAAGGACCCTTTCCTGTTCCATTAAGTCTTTCATCCTGTGCAAGGTAATTCTGAAGTAAGCCAGAGAAACAGAAGTGAAGTAACAATTTGGTATGTAGTTTGATGCCGTCTTAAGTATTATCAGCCATAGGTACTTACCTCCTCTTCTCTGCTGCATACACATACCTGTTCATGCATACTTTTTCTGTTTTTTTTTTGTATTACACATTAACTTCTGGGATACATGTGCAGAACGTGCAGGTTTGTTACATAGGTATACACGTGCCATGGTGGTTTGCTGTATCCATCAACCCATCATCTACATTAGGTATTTCTCCTAATGCTATCACTCCCCTAGCCCCCACCACCCAACAGGCCCCCCAGTGTGATGTTCACTTCCCTGTGTCCAAGTGTTCTCACTGTTCAACTCCCACTTATGAGTGAGAACATGAAGTGTTTGGTTTCCTGTTCCTGTGTTAGTTTGCTGAGAATGAAGGTTTCCAGCTTCATTCATGTTCCTGCAAAGGACATGAACTCATCCTTTTTTATGGCTGCATAGTATTCCATGGTGTATATGTACCACATTTTCTTTATCCAGTCAATCACTGATGGACATTTGGGTTGGTTCCAGGTCTTTACTACTGTGAATAGTGCTGCAATAAACATTCATGTGCATATGTCTTTATAGCAGAATGATTTATAATCCTTTGGGTATATACCCAGTAATGGGATTGCTGGGTCAAATGGTATTTCTGGTTCTAGATCCTTGAGGAATCGCCACAATGTCTGTTACAGTGTTCTTCTACAATGCCTTTACATTCCCACCAACAGTGTAAAAGCATTCCCACCTCTCCACATCCTCTCCAGCATCTGTTGTTTCCTGACTTTTTAATGATCGCCATTCTAACTGGCGTGAGATGGTATCTCATTGTGGTTTTGATTTGCACTTCTCTAATGACCAGAGATGATGAGCCTTTTTTCGTATCTTTGTTGGCCACACAAATGTCTTCTTTTGAGAAGTGTCTGTTTATATCCTTTGCCCACTTTTTGATGGGGTTTTTTCTTGTAAATTTGTTTAAGTTCCTTGTAGATTATAGATACTAGTCCTTTGTCAGATGAACAGATTGCGAAGATTTTCTCCCATTCTGTATGTTGCCTGTTCACTCTGATGATAGTTTGTTTTGCTATGCAGAAGTTCTTTAGTTTAATTAGATCCCATTTGTCTATTTTGGCTTTTGTTGCCATTGCTTTTGGTGTTTTAGTCATGAAGTCTTTGCCCATGCCTATGTCCTGAATGGTATTGCCTAGGTTTTCTTCTAGGGTTTTTAATGGTTTTAGGTCTTATGCTTAAGGCTTTAACCCATCTTGAGTTAATTTTTGTATAAGGTGTAAGGAAGAGGTTCAGTTTTAGTTTTCTGCATATGGCTAGCCAGTTTTCCCAACACCATTTATTAAATAGGGAATCCTTTCCCCATTGCTTGTTTTTGTCAGGTTTGTCAAAGATCAGATGGCTGTAGATGTGTGGTGTTATTTCTGAGGCCTCTGTTCTGTTCCATTGGTCTATATATCTGTTTTGGTACCAGTACCATGCTATTTTGGTTACTGTAGCCTTGTAGTATAGTTTGAAGTCAGGTAGCGTGATGCCTCCAGCTTTGTTCTTTTTGCTTAGGAGTGTCTTGGCTATAAGGTCTCTTTTTTAGGTTCCATATGAAATTTAAAGTAGTTTTTTCTAATTCTGTGAAGAAAGTCAATGGTAGCTTGATGGGGATAGCATTGAATCTATAAATTACTTTGGGCAGCATGGTCTTTTTCACAATATTGATTCTTCCTATCCATGAGCATGGAATGTTTTTCCATTTGTGTCCTCTCTTATTTCCTTGAGCAGTGGTTTGTAGTTCTCCTTGAAAAGGTCCTTCAAATCCCTTGTAAGTTGTATTCCTAGGTATCTTATTCTCTTTATAGCAATTGTGAATGGGAGTTTACTCACGATTTGGCTCTCTGTCTATTATTGGCATATAGGAATGCTTGTAATTTTTGCATATTGATTTTGTATCCTGAGACTTTGCTGAAGTTGCTTATCAGCTTAAGGAGATTTTGGGCTGAGACGATGTGGTTTTCTAAATATACAATCATGTCATCTGCAAACAGAGACAATTTGACTTCCTCCCTTCCTATTTGAATACTCATTATTTCTCTCTTGCCTGATTGCCTTGGCCAGAACTTCCAATAGTATGTTAAATAGGAGTGGTGAGAGAGGGCATACTTGTCTCGTGCCAGTTTTCAAAGGGAATGCTTCCAGCTTTTGCCCATACAGTATGATATTGGCTGTGGGTTTGTCATAAATAGCTCTTACTATTTTGAGATATATTTCATCAATACCTAGTTTATTGGGAGTTTTTAGCATGAAGGGGTGAATTTTATCGAAGGCCTTTTCTGCATCTATTGAGATAATCACATGGTTTTTGTTATTGGTTCTGTCTATGTGATGGATTACGTTTACAGATTTGCGTATGTTGAACCAGCCTTGCACCCCAGGGATGAAGCTGACTTGATTGTGGTAGATAAGCTTTTTGATGTGCTGCTGGATTTGGTTTGCCAGTATTTTATTGAGAATTTTCGCATTGATGTTCATCAGGGATGCTGGCCTGAAATTTTCTTTTTTTGTTGTGTCTCTGCCAGGTTTTGGTATCAGGATGATGCTGGTCTCATAAAGTGAGTTAGGGAGCAGTCCCTCTTTTTCTATTCCTTGGAATAGTTTCAGAAGGAATGGCAGCAGCTCTTATTTGTATCTCTGGTAGAATTTCGCCTGTGATTCTGTCTGGTCCTGGGCTTTTTTTGGTTGTTAGGGCTATTAATTACTGCTTCAATTTCAGAAGTTGTTATTGGTCTATTCAGGGATTTGACTTCTTCCTGGTTTAGTCTTGGGAGGGTGTATGTGTCCAGGAGTTTATCCATTTCTTCTAGATTTTCTAGTTTATTTGCGTAGAGGTGTTTATAGTATTCTCTGATGGTGGTTTGTATTTTTGTGAAATCAGTGATGATATCCCCTTTATCATTTTTTATTATGTCTACTTATTCTTCTCTCTTTTCTTCTTTATTAGTCTAACTAGTGGTCTATCCATTTTGTTGATCTTTTCGAAAAACCAGCTCCTGCATTCATTGATTTTTTGAAGGGTTTTGTGTGTCTCTATCTGCTTCAGTTCTGCTCTATCTTAGTTATTTCTTGTCTTCTGCTAGCTTTTGAATTTGTTTGCTCTTGCTTCTCTAGTTCTTTTAGTTGAGATGTTAGGGTGTTGATTTTAGATCTTTTGCGCTTTCTCCCGTGGGCATTTAGTGCTATAAATTTCCCTCTACATACTGCTTTAGCTGTGTCCCAGAGATTCTGGTATGTTGTGTCTTTGTTCTCATTGGTTTCAAAGCATTTATTTATTTCTGCCTTAATTTCATTATTTACCCAGTAGTCATTCAGGAGCAGGTTGTTCAGTTTCCGTGTAGTTGTGCAGTTTTGCATGAGTTTGTTAATCCTGAGTTCTAGTTTGATTGCACTGTGGTCTGAGAGACTGTTTGTTATTTCTGTTCTTTAGCATTTGCTGAGGAGTGTTTTACTTCCAATTATGTGGTCAATTTTAGAATAAGTGTGATGTGGTGCTAAGAAGAATGTATATTCTGTTAATTTATGGTGGAGACTTTTATAGATGTCTATTAGGCCTGCTTGGTACAGAGCTGAGTTCAAGTCCTGATTATCCTTGTTAATTTTCTGTCTCGTTGTTCTGTCTAATATTGACAGCAGGGAGTTAAAGTCTCCCACTATTATTGTGTGGGAGTCTAAGTCCCTTTGTAGGTCTCTAAGAACTTGCTTTATGAATCTGGGTGCTCCTGTATTGGGTGCATATACATTTAGGATGGTTAGCTCTTCTTGTTGCATTGATCCCTTTACCATTACGTAATGCCCTTCTTTGTCTTTTTTTTATCTTTGTTGGTTTAAAGTCTGTTTTATCAGAGACTAGGATTGCATCCCCTGCTTTTTTTGCTTTCCCTTTGCATGGTAAATATTCCTCCATCCCTTTATTTTGAACGTATGTGTGTCTTTGCTTGTGAGATGGGTCTCCTGAATACAGCACACTGATGGGTCTTGACTCATTATCCTATTTGCCAGTCTGTGTCTTTTAATTGGGGCATTTAGCCCATGTACATTTAAGGTTATTATTGTTATATGTGAATTTGATCCTGTCATCAGGATGCTAGCTGGTTATTCTGCCCATTAGTTGATGCAGTTTCTTCATAGTGCCAATGGTCTTTACAATTTGGTATGTTTTTGCAGTGGCTGGTACCAGTTTTTCCTTTCCATGTTTAGTGCTTCCTTCAGGAGTTCTTGTAAGGCAGGCCTGGTGGTGACAAAATCTTTCAGCATTGGCTTGTCCCTAAAGGATTTTATTTCTCCTTCACTTACGAAGCTTAGTTTGGCTGTATATAAAATTCTGGGTTGAAAATTATTTTCTTTAAGAATGCTGAATATTGGCCCCCCATTCTCTTCTGGCTTGTAGGGTTTCTGCAGAGAGAGCAGCTGTTAGTCTTATGGAATTCCTTTTGTGGGTAACCCAAGCTTTTTCTCTGGCTGCCCTTAACATTTTTTCCTTCATTTTAACCTTGGTGAATCTGATGACTACGTTCCTCGAGGTTGCTCTTCTTGAGGAATACCTTTGTGGTGTTCTCTATATTTCCTGAATTTGAATTTTGGCATGTCTTGCTAGGTTGGGGAAGTTCTCCTGGATAATATCCTGAAGAGTGTTTTCCAACTTGGTTCCATTCTCCTCATCACTTTCAGGTACACCAATCAAATTTAGGTTTGGTCTTTTCACATAGTCCCATATTTCTTGGAGGCACTGTTCATTCCTTTTCATTCTTTTTTCTCTATTCTTGTCTTCATGCTTTATTTCATTAAGTTGATCTTCAATCTCTGATATCCTTTCTTCAGCTTGATCAATTTGGTTATTGATACTTGTGTATGCTTCACAAAGTTCTTGAACTGTGTTTTTCAGCTCCATCAGGTCATTTATGTTCTTCTCTAAACTGGTGATTCTAGTTAGCAATTCATCTAACCTTTTTTCAAGGTTCTTAGCTTCCTTGCATTGGGTTAGAACATGCTCCTTTAGCTCGGAGGAGTTTATTACCTACCTTCTGAAGCCTACTTCTGTCAATTCATCAAATTCTTCTGTCCAGTTTTGTTCCCTTGCTGGTGAGGAGTTGTGATCCTCTGAAGAAGCAGCATTCTGGTTTTTGGAATTTTCAGCCTTTTTGCACTGTTTTTTCCTCATCTTCGTGGATTTATCTACCTTTGGTATTTGATGTTGGTGACCTTCATAAGGGGTTTCTGCGTGGATGTTCTTTTATGTTGATGTTGATGCTATTCTTTTCTGTTAGTTTTCCTTCTATTAGTCAGGCCCCTCTGCTGCAGGTCTGCTGGAGTTTGCTGGAGGTCCACTCCACACCCTGTTAGCTTGGCTATCACCAGCAGAGTCTGCCAAACAGCAAAGATTGCTGCCTGTTCCTTCCTCTGGAAGCTTTGTTCCAGAGGGGCACCCACCAGATGTGCTGCTGCCTTTCTTTCAGAGATGCCCTGCCCAGAGAAGAGGAATCTAGAGAGGCAGTCTGGCTACAGTGGCTTTGATATGGTGGGTTCCACCCAGTTCCAACTTCCTGGTGGCTTTGTTTACACTGAGGGGAAAACCACCTACTCAAGCCTCAGTAATGGCGATGCCCCTCCCCGCACCAAGCTTGAGTGTCCCAGGTCGACTTCAGACTGCTGTGCTGGCAGCGAGAATTTGAAGCCAGTGGATCTTACCTTGCTGGGTTCCATATGGGTGGAATCCACTGAGGTAGACCTTGGCTCCCTGGCTTCAGCCCCATTTCCAGGGGAGTGAATGGTCCTGTTTTGCTGGTATTCCAGGCACCACTGAAGTATGAAAAAAACTCCTGCAGCTAGCTTGGTGTCTGCCGAAATGGCCACTCAGTTTTGTGCTTGAAACCCAGGGCCCTTGTGGTGTAGGCACCTGAGGGAATCTCCTGGTCTGCAGGTTGCGAAGACCATGGGAAAAGCATAGTATCTGGGCCAGAATGCACCGTTTCTCACAGCACAGTCCCTCAGGGCTTCCCTTAGCTAGGGAAGGGAGTTCCCCAACCCTTTGTGCTTCATGGGTTAGGCAGCGCCTCACCCTGCTTCTGCTTACCCTCTGTGGGTTATACCCACTGTCTAACCAGTCCCAGTGAGATAAGCTGGGTACCTCAGTTAGAAATGCAGATATCACCCACCTTCTGCATTGATCTCGCTGGGAGCTGCACACTGTAGTTGTTCCCATTCAGCCATCTTGCCCAGGTCCCTAAGATATATCTTATACATATAATCTTAAATATATTCACTGAAAAGAAACAATTTCGGGCCGGGCGCGGTGGCTCAAGCCTGTAATCCCAGCACTTTGGGAGGCCGAGACGGGCGGATCACGAGGTCAGGAGATCGAGACCATCCTGGCTAATACGGTGAAACCCCGTCTCTACTAAAAAATACAAAAAACTAGCCGGGCGACGAGGCGGGCGCCTGTAGTCCCAGCTACTCGGGAGGCTGAGGCAGGAGAATGGCGTAAACCCGGGAGGCGGAGCTTGCAGTGAACTGAGATCCGGCCACTGCACTCCAGCCTGGGTGGCAGAGCAAGACTCCGTCTCAAAAAAAAAAAAAAAAAAAAAAAAAAAAAAAAAAAAAAAAAAAAAAAAAAAAAGAAACAATTTCGTTGAAAGTTAATTTATCTCCCTAACACTACATTGAACATGTGCCATCTTTAGCATTTCCTCATCAGCATCCTTTAAAGCTTAGGACTGGGCATGGTGGCTCACACCTGTAATCCTAGCACTTTGGGAGGCCGAGGTAGGCAGATCACAGGTCAAGAGATCAAGACCATCCTGGCCAACATGGTGAAACCCCGTCTTTACTAAAAATACAAAAATTAGCTGGGTGTGGTGGAATGAGCCTGCAGTCCCACCTACTTGGGAGGCTGAGGCAGTAGAATCACTTGAACCCGGGAGGCAGAGGTTGCAATGAGCAAAGCTAACACTTTAATAGCTCTTAATATATGTCAGGTTCTAGTGTAAGTGTATTTTATGTCTTTAATTACCATGAAATAGCTATACTATATTACAGACATGAAAAGCACAGAGAGGTTAAGTATTTTGCCCAGGGTCACCACCTAGTAAACAAATGAGCTAGGATTTGAGCTCATGCAATTTGTCTCCAAAGTGCCTCTAATTCTAAATAGAAGAACAGAATCATCAAAAACAACTGGAGTCTTTAATCAGTGTTTCTCAAAGGGTGGTCCTCCCTCTTCTGCATCCGAATAACCAGGGGTACTAGTTTAATGTTTACATTCCCAGGCCCCACCACAGGCAAACAATCAGTTCAGGATCTACATTTTATTAATAAATAAATACTACCAGAAAATTCTATGCCTGTTAAAGCTTGAGGAATACAGTATTAGAGACTAACAGTCTAGTAGTGGTTCATCCTACATGTATGATAAGACTATATCACTTCCCTGCTCTAATTTATTAATTTATTTTAGTTTTCAGTCAAGCTTTTAATAAAAAGATCATAAAATAACAGTTTCTCACAGCCATACATTAAGACTGCACACTTCTGAGGGGGGGGAGCAAGATGGCCGAATAGGAACAGCTCCAGTCTCCAACTCCCAGTGCAAGCGACACAGAACACCGGTGATTTCTGCATTTTCAACTGAGGTACTGGGGTCATCTCACTAGGGAGTGCCGGACAATCGGTGCTGGTCAGCTGCTGCAGCCCGACCACCGAGAGCTGAAGCAGGGCGAGGCATTGCCTCACCTGGGAAGCGCAAGGGGGAAGGGAATCCCTTTTCCAAGCCAGGGGAACTGAGACACACAACACCTGGAAAATCGGGTAACTCCCACCCCAATACTGCGCTTTAAGCAAACGGGCACACCAGGAGATTATACCCACCCCTGGCCGGGAGGGTCCCACGGCCACGGAACCTCCCTCATTGCTAGCACAGCAGTCTGCGATCTAACCGCAAGGCAGCAGCGAGGCTGGGGGAGGGGCGCCCGCCATTGCTGAGGCTTAAGTAGGTAAACAAAGCTGCTGGGAAGCTCCAACTGGGTGGAGCTCACAGCAGCTGAAGGAAACCCACCTGTCTCTGTAGACTTCACCTCTGGGGACAGGGCACAGCTAAACAACAACAACAAAAAAAGCAGAAACCGGCCCAGACGCCAACGACTCTGTCTGACAGCTTTGAAGAGAGCAGTGGATCTCCCAACACGGAGGTTGAGATCTGAGAACGGACAGACTGCCTGCTCAAGTGGGTCCCTGACCCCTGAGTAGCCTGACTGGGAGACATCCCCCACTAGGGGCAGTAAGACAACCCACACCTCACAGGGTGGAGTACACCCCTGAGAGGAAGCTTCCAAAGTAAGAATCAGACAGGTACACTCGCTGTTCAGCAATATTCTATCTTCTGCAACCTCTGCTGCTGATACCCAGGCAAACAGGGTCTGGAGTGGACCTCAAGCAATCTCCAACAGACCTACAGCTGAGGGTCCTGACTATTAGAAGGAAAACTATCAAACAGGAAGAACACCTATACCAAAACTCCATCAGTACATCACCATCATCAAAGAACAGAGGCAGATAAAACCACAGAGATGGGGAAGAAGCAGGGCAGAAAAGCTGGAAATTCAAAAAATAAGAGCGCATCTCCCCCTGCAAAGGAGCGCAGCTCATCGCCAGCAACGGATCAAAGCTGGTCAGAGAATGACTTTGACGAGATGAGAGAAGAAGGCTTCAGTCCATCAAACTTCTCAGAGCTAAAGGAGGAATTACATACTCAGCGCAAAGAAACTAAAAATCTTGAAAAAAGAGTGGAAGAATTGATAGCTAGAATAATTAATGCAGAGAAGGTCATAAACGAAATGACAGAGGTGAAAACCATGACACGAGAAATACGTGACAAATCCACAAGCTTCAGTAACCGACTCGATCAACTGGAAGAAAGAATATCAGCGATTGAGGATCAAATGAATGAAATGAAGTGAGAAGAGAAACCAAAAGAAAAAAGAAGAAAAAGAAATGAACAAAGCCTGCAAGAAGTATGGGATTATGTAAAAAGACCAAATCTACGTCTGATTGGGGTGCCTGAAAGTGAGGGGGAAAATGGAACCAAGTTGGAAAACACTCTTCAGGATATCATCCAGGAGAACTTCCCCAACCTAGTAGGGCAGGCCAACATTCAAATTCAGGAAATACAGAGAACGCCACAAAGATACTCCACGAGAAGAGCAACTCCAAGACACATAATTGCCAGATTCACCAAAGTTGAAATGAAGGAAAAAATCTTAAGGGCAGCCAGAGAGAAAGGTCGGGTTACCCACAAAGGGAAGCCCATCAGACTAACAGCAGACCTCTCGGCAGAAACTCTCCAAGCCAGAAGAGAGTGGGGGCCAATATTCAACATTCTTAAAGAAAAGAATTTTCAACCCAGAATTTCATATCCAGCCAAACTAAGTTTCATAAGTGAAGGAGAAATAAAATCCTTTACAGATAAGCAAATGCGTAGAGATTTTGTCACCACCAGGCCTGCCTTACAAGAGACCCTGAAGGAAGCACTAAACATGGAAAGGAACAACCGGTACCAGCCATTGCAAAAACATGCCAAAATGTAAAGACCATCGAGGCTAGGAAGAAACTGCATCAACTAATGAGCAAAATAACCAGTTAATGTCATAATGGCAGGATCAAGTTCACACATAACAATATTAACCTTAAATGTAAATGGACTAAATGCTCCAATTAAAAGACACAGACTGGCAAACTGGATAAAGAGTCAAGACCCATCAGTCTGCTGTATTCAGAAGACCCATCTCACATGCAGAGACATACATAGGCTCAAAATAAAGGGATGGAGGAAGATCTACCAAGCAAATGGAGAACAAAAAAAAGCAGGGGTTGCAATACTAGTCTCTGATAAAATAGACTTTAAACCATCAAAGATCAAAAGAGACAAAGAAGGCCATTACATAATGGTAAAGGGATCAATTCAACAGGAAGAGCTAACTATCCTAAATATATATGCACCCAATACAGGAGCACCCAAATTCATAAAGCAAGTCCTTAGAGACTTACAAAGAGACTTAGACTCCCATACAATAATAATGGGAGACTTCAACACTCCACTGTCAATATTAGACAGATCAACGAGACAGAAAGTTAACAAGGATATCCAGGAATTGAACTCATCTCTGCACCAAGCGGACCTAATAGACATCTATAGAACTCTCCACCCCAAATCAACAGAATAGACATTCTTCTCAGCACCACATCACACTTATTCCAAAATTGACCACATAATTGGAAGTAAAGCACTCCTTAGCAAATGTACAAGAACAGAAATTATAACAAACTGTCTCTCAGACCACAGTGCAATCAAACTAGAACTCAGGACTAAGAAACTCAATCAAAACCGCTCAGCTACATGGAAACTGAACAACCTGCTCGTGAATGACTACTGGGTACATAACGAAATGAAGGCAGAAATAAAGATGTTCTTTGAAACCAATGAGAACAAAGATACAACATACCAGAATCTCTGGGACACATTTAAAGCAGTGTGTAGAGGGAAATTTATAGCACTAAATGCCCACAAGAGAAAGCTGGAAAGATCTAAAATTGACACTCTAACATCACAATTAAAAGAACTGGAGAAGCAAGAGCAAACACATTCAAAAGCTAGCAGAAGGCAAGAAATAACTAAGATCAGAGCAGAACTGAAGGAGATAGAGACACAAAAAACCCTCCAAAAAAATCAATGAATCCAGGAGTTGGTTTTTTGAAAAGATCAACAAAATTGACAGACTGCTAGCAAGACTAATAAAGAAGAAAAGAGAGAAGAATCAAATAGATGCAATAAAAAATGATAAAGGGGATATCACCACCGACCCCACAGAAATACAAACTACCATCAGAGAATACTATAAACACCTCTACACAAATAAACTAGAAAATCTAGAAGAAATGGATAATTTCCTGGACACTTACACCCTTCCAAGACTAAATCAGGAAGAAGTTGAATCCCTGAATAGACCAATAGCAGGCTCTGAAATTGAGGCAATAATTAATAGCCTACCCACCAAAAAAAGTCCAGGACCAGATGGATTCACAGCTGAATTCTACCAGAGGTACAAGGAGGAGCTGGTACCATTCCTTCTGAAACTATTCCAATCAATAGAAAAAGAGGGAATCCTCCCTAACTCATTTTATGAGGCCAACATCATCCTGATACCAAAGCCTGGCAGAGACACAACAAAAAAAGAGAAATTTAGACCAATATCCCTGATGAACATTGATGCAAAAATCCTCAATAAAATACCGGCAAACCGGATTCAGCAGCACATCAAAAAGCTTATCCACCCTGATCAAGTGGGCTTCATCCCTGGGATGCAAGGCTGGTTCAACATTCGCAAATCAATAAACGTAATCCAGCATATAAACAGAACCAAAGACAAGAATCACATGATTATCTCAATAGATGCAGAAAAGGCTTTTGACAAAATTCAACAGCCCTTCATGCTAAAAACGCTCAATAAATTCAGTATTGATGGAACGTACCTCAAAATAATAAGAGCTATTTATGACAAACCCACAGCCAATATCATACTGAATGGGCAAAAACTGGAAAAATTCCCTTTGAAATCTGGCACAAGACAGGGATGCCCTCTCTCACCACTCCTATTCAACATAGTGTTGGAAGTTCTGGCTAGGGCAATCAGGCAAGAGAAAGAAATAAAGGGTATCCAGTTAGGAAAAGAAGAAGCCAAATTGTCCCTGTTTGCAGATGACATGATTGTATATTTAGAAAACCCCATCGTCTCAGCCCAAAATCTCCTTAAGGTGATAAGCAACTTCAGCAAAGTCTCAGGACACCAAATTAATGTGCAAAAATCACAAGCATTCTTATACACCAGTAACAGACAAACAGAGAGCCAAATCATGAATGAACTTCCATTCACAATTGCTTCAAAGAGAATAAAATACCTAGGAATCCAACTTACAAGGGATGTAAAGGACGTCTTCAAGGAGAACTACAAACCACTGCTCAGTGAAATCAAAGAGGACACAAACAAATGGAAGAACATACCATGCTCATGGATACGAAGAATCAATATCATGAAAATGGCCATACTGCCCAAGGTTATTTATAGATTCAATGCCATCCCCATCAAGCTACCAATGACTTTCTTCACAGAATTGGAAAAAACTGCTTTAAAGTTCATATGGAACCAAAAAAGAGCCCGCATTGCCAAGACAATCCTAAGTCAAAAGAACAAAGCTGGAGGCATCACACTACCTGACTTCAAACTATACTACAAGGCTACAGTAACCAAAACAGCATAGTACTGGTACCAAAACAGAGATATAGACCAATGGAACAGAACAGAGTCCTCAGAAATAATACCACACATCTACAGCCATCTGATCTTTGACAAACCTGAGAGAAACAAGAAATGGGGAAAGGATTCCCTATTTAATAAATGGTGCTGGGAAAATTGGCTAGCCATAAGTAGAAAGCTGAAACTGGATCCTTTCCTTACTCCTTACACGAAAATTAATTCAAGATGGATTAGAGACTTAAATGTTAGACCTAATACCATAAAAACCCTAGAAGAAAATCTAGGTAGTACCATTCAGGACATAGGCATGGGCAAGGACTTCATGTCTAAAACACCAAAAGCAACGGCAACAAAAGCCAAAATTGACAAATGGGATCTAATTAAACTAAAGAGCTTCTGCACAGCAAAAGAAACTACCATCAGAGTGAACAGGCAACCTACAGAACGGGAGAAAATTTTTGCAATCTACTCATCTGACAAAGGGCTAATATCCAGAACCTACAAAGAACTCAAACAAATTTACAAGAAAAAAACAAACAACCCCATCAAAAAGTAGGCAAAGGATATGAACAGACATTTCTCAAAAGAAGACATTCATACAGCCAACAGACACATGAAAAAATGCTCATCATCACTCGCCATCAGAGAAATGCAAATCAAAACCACAATGAAATACCATCTCACACCAGTTAGAATGGCAATCATTAAAAAGTCAGGAAACAACAGGTGCTGGAGAGGATGTGGAGAAATAGGAACACTTTTACACTGTTGGTGGGATTGTAAACTAGTTCAACCATTATGGAAAACAGTATGGCGATTCCTCAAGGATCTAGAACTAGATGTACCATATGACCCAGCCATCCCACTACTGGGTATATACCCAAAGGATTATGAATCATGCTGCTATAAAGACACATGCACACGTATGTTTATTGCGGCACTATTCACAATAGCAAAGACTTGGAATCAACCCAAATGTCCATCTGTGACAGACTGGATTAAGAAAATGTGGCACATATACACCATGGAATATTATGCAGCCATAAAAAAGGATGAGTTTGTGTCCTTTGTAGGGACATGGATGCAGCTGGAAACCATCATTCTTAGCAAACTATCACAAGAACAGAAAACCAAACACCACATGTTCTCACTCATAGGTGGGAACTGAACAATGAGATCACTTGGACTCGGGAAGGTGAACATCACACATCGGGGCCTATCATGGGGAGTGGGGAGGGGGGAGGGATTGCATTGGGAGTTATACCTGATATAAATGACGAATTGATGCGTGCTGACGAGTTGATGGGTGCAGCACACCAACATGGCTCAAGTATACATATGTAACAAACCTGCACGTTATGCACATGTACCCTAGAACTTAAAGTATAATAAAATAAATAAATAAATAAATAAATAAATAAATAAATAAATAAAATATAATAATAATAAAAAAAAAGACTGCACACTTCTGAATGGAGAGATCACTCAATGGTGAATTGCTTTTTTATGACACTAGACGGCTGCGTAGCTGCATCTCTGGCCTGAATTTATTTGAGGGTAATGTATTCTGAACTGAAAATAATCAAGCTTCTCTTTTTATTTTCATTATATGAACAAAAACGTGTAGAACTGGTTTAGTGGAATAATTCACTGTTATATGATTGAAATAGTCTGCCTAATTTCTATAAAATTAAAGTCACTAAAAAATTTTTAGTAAATGATTACTAGGTTGATTAGAAGGACAGCATTTGTAACTTGCAGTTAATTTGGAGGGCACTGTGGTATAATAAAAATAATACTGAGGTCGAGAGTGGTGGCTCATGCCTGTAATCCCAGCACTTCGGGAAGCCAAGGTGAGAGGATCACTTGAGCCCAAGAGCTCAAGACCAGTCTAGGCAATATAGCAAGACCCATCTCAATAATAATAATAATAATAATAATAATAATAGTAATAATAACAATAATAATGTTCAACTAGAAGTAAGATCAGATGCTACTGCTAATCGTGATTGCAACCTTTGGCTTTGTTGAACTGGAGATGGTTCCTCTGCTCCCAAGTCTTAAGTATTTACCTCATTAATATCAAAAGGTAAAGATTTTTATCAACTCTATTTTTACCTCTGTGATTATAAGGTTAAATTATTTGTAATAGCTGTTGAATAAAAAGGCTACTGATTGATCTAATAGTCTAAATTATATTTTATATCAATTTGATTTCTATTTTAAAAATCGTAATAAAATCTCTAAAGTCAAGTTTCAGGAAATCTGGTTCAGAACAATGAAAGGGTTGAAGAGGTTGTTGGAATGTTGGCAAGTCTTCAAAACAATCCTCGTGTATGGTTTTGGTGAGATGTGTTTAATGTCAAAAAGACGAGAAAAACCCAAGCTCTCCATATACGGTGTATAACTGATTCCACAAAAAGGAAATTAAATAATTTCCACAATTAAAATGCTTCTATATTGAAAAGGAAATTACTTTTAGTACCAACAAGTAAAAATGTTATAGAAATCCTTGCATAATATTCAATGTCTTATTTAACAGATTTTCCATGTCAATCCTTTATGCATTTTGCTCATTGTGAGGGATCATCCTTAGTTACACACATTTGTCTGTTTGATTTATATATATATATATATATATATATATATATATAACATAGATATAGACATTATATATAGAGAGATATGCATATATATATTCTATCTCTTAAATCAAAAGTATAAATCCTTTCACACTGGAACAGTTAAAATAATCACCTATGTTTAAAAATCCATTATTACACCAGGGAAATATTTTTTCTCATATGGATTATGCCTCTCTCATCCAAGCATCTTCACACAAAATGTAAGAAATGTATATACATAAAAACAATCTGCAAGTTGACCTAACACACTTGTTGCCACGTTTATTTTTCAGCACCATAAGAAAAAGGTGACAAGTTGACAGTATAATTATAGAAAGATGTTTGTCTTTTCATATTTAATAGTATTCTAACAAATTATTTCTGAGATGCAGTGTTTTAAAGAAATTATCCTTCTCAACTACCCCTTTCTTCTTCTTCTTCTTCTTCTTCTTCTTCTTCTTCTTCTTCTTCTTCTTCTTCTTCTTCTTCTTCTTCTTCTTTTTTTTTTTTTTTTTTTCCTGGTTTAATTTGGACTTGTTTCTTTTGAGAAAAAAAGGTCCCAAACATCAGGGTGTTCACAAAAATAACCCACAGTATCAACTCTAGAAACAAATCTTAAGACTATAACACTAATTATTTTTCTAGAGGATGCATTTGACATGCCAGCTCTCATTCACAAAAATACGTTGTTGCATTTGTGTTGAACTGCCTCACACAGCACACTAATGTGGGGGTGTAATATACATACTTCTAACTCAAAGCTGCTTTCAGGAGCTACTCAACTAAAGGAGATTGCCTTTGCAGTTAGGGAAGCAATTACTGAACTTATGTATGAATGAAAAGAACTGTACTCCCTCATACAAGAGCTTATTTGGAGAAGTTGCCAAAATTATTATACCTTTTTTTGTTACGTCATAAAGAGGTATCAACATTAAAAGCAAAATTTACAGGGTAAGACTTAACAAAACTATTAGGAGGATCAAATGAGGTGAAAATGGAACTAGGTGCAGGGCAATATGAAATGAATAAGGAAGATTGGGAAACATGGCAGTGCTGAAGAACGGAAGGATGGGAAAATTGATTTACAGCACCCACGTAAGAAATATGGGTAAGATTCTAACCCTGCGGGCGGGTGCTCAGCCTGTAATCCAGCACTTTGGAGGCCGAGGCGGGCGACAAAGTAGATATCGAGTCCTGGCTAACACGTGAAACCCGTCTTGAATACAAAAAACTAGCCGGCTAGGTGGGCGCCTAGTCCCACTACTGAGGCTGAGCGGAGAATGCGTGAACCCGTAGCGAGCTTGCAGTGACTAGATCGGCCATGGCCTCCAGCTGGTAAGAGCGAGACTCGTCTCAAAAAAAAAAAAAAAAAAAAAAAAAAAAAACCAAAGATTCTAACACTATGTGCTTGAGTCATCTTCACCAGTGGAACTGTCTCTTGTCATCCTCTATCCTTCTTCAGCCTCTTTTTCATCATCCTTGGTCAACTCCAGTTGGTCATCTCCCAATCTTCATTGTCATCATCATCCAGCAGGACCCCCTCCTCAACAAAGTCATCTGCACCCACCTCAGACTCCATCTTCACATTAGTCTCATCGTTCTTCATGGAACTGCTGCTGTGCTCCCCTTCTGACTTATCATTCTTTATCTCTACTGCTTGTTTCCTGTGTTCCTTTTCAATTTTTTTCCAAGTTTTCTAAGAGAGAATTCACTTTTTGTTTTATCTGGGTCAATTCTTTCTTAATGGCCTGAAGGTCATCTCCTTTCAACTTTCCAGACTTGGAAGATCCTCGCTGTCCTCTCTTAAAATTGCAGCCACTTTTTCCCCTTCGTGAGGTGTTTCCTGATACACACTGACATTTCGAGGGCACTACAGTCCGAGCAATAGAAGGAGGAGGAACACGGGCTAGGTAATTGTACACCCTATCATCATAATCCCGCTGAAAGTCATGGTCCAAGTCAAAAGAGGAGCTGTACATCTCCGCCTACGGCAGCCTTGGCATTTCTCTCATTAACACATTGAACGAAGGCAAAGTCCTTATGAACAGAGCAGCCCACAATTTTGCCATACTTCAAAAAGACTGCCTCCACATCAGATTTCTTGAGCACAAGAGTGTTGAGATTCCCAATGAACACACGGGAGTTCATGGAGTGAGGATCTGTCTTGTCGGTAATGTTGCTGGCCACTGTGTTAGATGATGAGGCTTCTCACAAAGCCGCAAACGTAGCTGAAGATCACAAAAATCTCACAGAAGTGGGGAGGCAGAAGAGATTCGAATCTGAGACTCCTACTCCCGGGTTCTATGTGGAGAAGCCGACTGCTGCTCAAAGTTGGCAGGCGGCCACAACCGCTCAGTCTTCATCTCTTCACAAAATGGCCTTTCTTCCTTTTATCCCTGGAGAGCAGACGCTTTGTTTTATCCATCTCTCTAGGGCCGCAGCACTTTCTATGGTACTTTATGTAAAGGGATGCTAAAAAAGATTAACCTAAGAATGAATGCACAATGGAATATTATTCAGCTATAAAAAGGAATAAAGTAATGATATCTGCTACAACATGAATGGACCTTGAAAACATTATGTTGCCAGGTGTGGTGGCTCACACTTGTAATCCCTGCACTTTGGGAGGCTGAGGTGGGCAGATTGCTTGAACTCAGGAGTTCAAGACCAGCCTGAACAACAGAGTGAGACCTTGTCTCTACAAAAAATGAAAACAAAATTAGCTGGGCATGGTGGCACACACCTGCCATCCCAGCTACTCAGGAGGCTGAGGTGGGAAAATTGCTTGTGCCCGGGAGGTCAGAGGCTGCAGTGGGCCATGATCACACTACTGCACTCCAGCCTGGGTAACAGAACAAAATTCTGTCTCAACAACAACAACAACAACAAACCCAAAAAACTAAAAGAAAACATTATGTTAAGTGAAAGAAGCC
Source organism: Rhinopithecus roxellana (assembly GCF_007565055.1). NCBI lineage: Eukaryota > Metazoa > Chordata > Mammalia > Primates > Cercopithecidae > Rhinopithecus > Rhinopithecus roxellana. Next base: position 14,907,120 of record NC_044553.1, on the reverse strand, counting down.
AAAAAGAAAAACCACATCTTGTGTATGATTCCACTTATATGAAATGTCCAGCATAGGAAAATCCATAGAGACAGAAGGTAGATTAGTGGTTGACAGGGATAGGGTTGGGGAGGGCAGAATGGAAAATAACTACTAATAGATATGGAGTTTCTTTTTAGGGTGAAGAAAATGTTCTGGAATTAGAAAGTGATGATAATTCAGCAACTTTTTGAATATACTAAAAACCACTGAGAATTTAAAAGGGAGAATTTTACAGTATGTGAATTATATCTCAATTTAAAAAGAAAGAGTGAATGAATGTCCACACTATTTTTCTCTCTCATCTAAAGTTCAAAAAGATTGCCCATGAACTAATATCTAAGCTGATTTAATTTTCCCCACCCTTGGGCATATTCTTGGCTGCCCCTACCCTCTATTCAACTATTATGTCCTCAAACAATAAAAAATTTATGTTAATACTATAAAAGAAATCAATCTTTTGGAAAAGCAAATAAAAATCACTTTAGATTAGTCCACTGTGGCTGTTTGCACGACTGTCTACATTAAAAAGAGACAGTAATGGAAAAATTATTGTAATGAAATATTCTCATTTTTCTCTTCCCTTCCTTCTTCCGTCTCATTACTAAATAACAGAATTAAATGTTGTTTGGGGTTAATAGCAAATGATATAATCATCAAATTCAATTCCATGAGTATTTACTGATCACCAAAGTGCTACACTGGGAAACAAGCTCTCTTAAATAAGAAACAGATAACATATCTTAAAAACAAATCACAAAACTATCCCATATATCACTTTCTTTGGAATATTAAATAATCAGTCCAGGAAATACAGAGATGGTAAAAGCAGCTCTTGTCAACAAGCTGTTAAGTCACACGATAAATATTTGTTAAATGCGTATTCAATAAATAGTACAGCATCAGCTTTGCAATTGAGTCGATCTGGGCTGGAATTCCAGATCTTCATTTTCTATATTGTGTGCTTTGGGAAAATTAGTTAACCTTCATGAATCTTATCATTCTCTCTTGTAAAACAGGAATAAAACTACCTGAGCCAGGCATGATGGCACACACCTGCAGTCCTAGCTACTTGGAAGTTGAGGCAGGAAGATTGCCTGAGCCCAGGAGGTTGAGGATGAAATGAACTACGATCATACCCCTGCACTCCAGCCTGGGTGACAGTGAGACTCTGTCTCTATAAAACAAACAAACAAAACTACCTGCATGGCATGGTACTGTGATGAATAAATGAAATAATGACATAGAACGCACCTAGCAAATCTCTGGTAAATGTATTCCCCTGTTTTTTGTTTTGTTTTGGTTTTGAGACAGCGTCTCACTCTGTCATCCAAACTGGAGTGCAGTGGTGTGATCTCAGCTCACTGCAACTCCCGTCTCCTAGGCTTAAGCAGTTCTTATGTCTCAGTTTCCCAAGTAGCTGGGACCACAGGCATGTGCTACCACCTCCTGCTAATTTTTGTATTTTTAGTAGAGATGGGGTTTCGCCATGTTGGCCAGGCTAGTCTCGAACTCCTGACCTCAAGTGATCCACCCGCCTCAGTCTCTCAAAGTGTTGAGATTATAGGTGTGAGCCACTGTGCCCAGCCAAAAACTATTGTTAAGATTATGATTATGTTCAAGGCAGAAAACAGCTAAGGAAAGAGAGTGGGTTAAAATGAATAAGACGTTCTCAATTGGAGGTTCAGTAAGGACTCAAAGATGGAGCTGAATGTTGAAGAATAAGTAATTTGTAGGCATATAAAAGTGGGGAGAGAAGGAAACTCTGGGTGGAAAGAAGATAATGCAGAAAGGCATTGAAGCTTAGAAGCGTAGAGTGTGGAGGGCACTCAATTAATATTTACTGAGTTAAACTGGGTTGATTACACATTATATTGGATGTGCCAGTGAAAAACACAAGTTTTTGAGCTGACAGTTCTTCCCTTTCTGAAATCTAAACAAGAAAATTTTAAACAAGAGTATTTCCACTGTAGATTTATTAGCACATACAATTTTTCTTTGTTTCTAGTTAGTAACTATTAATTATAAAACATAAATGTTTCAGACTTCTAGTCTAAATGGAATGTATTTTTAAATAAACACCTAAAAATTCAATTTACATTGTATTGAAGATATAATGTATTATAAAATATGTCAAACTATCTCCTCCTAAAGTGTTAACATAAGAAAAAGATGTAAGAGTAAATAAATGTAATACAGTGTCACATTTACACACTTTTTAACAACAAAACCTTTTATACCTTCCCAAGTGATAAGCTTTTAGTACAAGCTAATTAAGAAAATTCATAATAAGCAAAGGAAGTGTCATAAACTCGGTAATATGTACATCATTTTATTGAAGTATAATTTATAACCAGTAAGACTAACCATTGAAAAATTCATAGTTATATAGACACTACCCCAATCAAGATATATACTATTTCCATCACAATGGAAAAAAGTTCCCTCCTGCCATTTGTTGTCAAACTCTTCTTCGAGGCAACCACTGACCTGTTCTCCATATCTATAGTTTTGCCTTTTCCAACAAATTTTGCCTTTTCCATATAAATGGAATCATACAGTATGTAGCCTTTTAACTTCTTTCACTACATTTAATGCAATTGAGATTCATCTGTGCTGTTGTGTGTGTATCAGCAGTTCATATCTTTTCATTGCTGAGTACTATTCCATTGTATGAATGTATCACACAGATTGTTTATCCATTTACTTGTTGAAGGATATTTTGGTTGATTCCAGTTTGGGGTAATTATAAAGGAAACTGCTAAAAAGTTTTGAATACAGGTTTTGTGCGAAAATAAGTTTTCACTGCTCTTGAGTGAATACATAGGCAATGGACTGCTGAGTCATATGGTAAATTTATGCTTAATTTTATAAGAAACTGTCAAACAGTTTTCCAAGGTGCATGTTGCATTCTTCATTCCCACCAGCAATGTATCAGAATTAGAATTGATCTATATCCTCACCAACATGTGGTAGTATCAGTTTCTTTGCTTTTAGTCAACCTAATGGGTATTTAGCAGTATTTAATTTTTAATTTGCATCTTCCCAATTACTAACGATATTGAACAATTAATTTTCCATGTGCTTATTTGCCATACAAATATCTTTTTTGGTGAAGTATCTGTTCAAATCTTTTATTCATTTTAAAAATTGAGTTGTTTGTTTTCCTAGTGCTGAGTTTTGTAAGGTTTAAAAATATATTCTGGACATAACTACTTCATCAGAAAGCAAATTTGCAAATATTTTCTTCCAGTCTGTGATTTGTCCTTTTTCATTCTCTTAACACTGTCTTTTGAAGAACAGAAATTTTTATTTTGATTAAGTCCAGTTATCAACAGTTTCTGCAATATCTTAGAAATCTCTGCCCAACCAAAGGTCACAAAGAAAAATTTTCTCCTATATTTTCTTCTAGAAGTTTTGTAGTTTTAGGCTTTACATTTAGATCTATGATCCATGTTTTAGCTCATTTTTGTATGTTTGTGAAATGCAGATTGAGGTTCATTCTTTTGTATATAGATGAGCTCTGTCCAAACACCATTTGTTGAAAAGATTATCCTTTCTCCATTGAATTGTCTTTCCCATTTATAAAAATCAATTGATCAACTGATCATAAATGTGTGGACTTCTTTTTGAATTCTCTATTCTATCCCACTGATGTTTATGCCAGTACCCCACTGTCTTGATTACTGTAGCTTTATAATAAGTCTTACAGTTATATAGTATAATCTTCCAACTTTATTTTTCTTTTTAAAAGTTATTTTGGCTATTCTAGGTCCTCTGCATTTTCTTATGAGCTTTAGATTTAGCTTGTCAACTTCTACCCAAAAATCCCTGTGGGAATGTTTTCGAGATTGCACTGAATCTATACATCGATTTGGAGGGAAATGACATTTTAAATTCTGCCTTGTCCCTTTGGCAAATTTTGTGCAGGACAGTTTCCAACCACTCTCCCAACAATAAGAAACTTCTAATAGTGCTGATAAAAGATTGTGGGACAAGACTATTTCCTTCTTCTCCGCCACGAGTGGATTCCTTTTTTCCTGTACCCTTCCCCCAGCCACAATAGGTTTTCACCTACACCCTGGAAATAACAGATGTGTTGGCTCTTCCTCAGTGGCTTAAGGCTTTTGTTCTTAAAGGAGAAGGGTCAAAGAGGGCATCCTGCCTTTCTGGCAGTGACAGTCACTCCCTTCATTCAGGCCTGCACCAGTGAGGGAGACTCTCTGCCTTTCCCCACAATCTTTCTCTAGAGGTCTGTGTAGAAGATGCCTACAAGTGGGTGTGAACTCCACTTGTATCTGTGACTACCAGTGGTTCTATACTTGGCCTTTAGCAACCCACTAAAAAGTTTAACCAAATACTTCTTATCTGCTTGATTGGTGCCTGGTGTCTCTTTCTGTGATCGTACTCTGTCACAAGTGAGACAGTGCTTGTGTCTCATCTCTTTTTGGAGGACTCTGTCTTTCCTTCGACTTTAGGCTACTTAGTTGCTCTGCATCAGAAGCTCTCTGATAAGTTCAAGAAATGTTAATGATTTTGAAGTTTATCTGACATTTTATTATAGTTAGGGTGAAAGTGACAGTCTTTCCAATTTCCTCATCCTAGGTGGAAACAAAACTCCCAAATTCAGCAACATTTCAAAGTGAATTTATTTTTTGTTAATCAATAATAGCATGGATTTGTGGAAAACGCATTTATTCAGACATTGCTTGTTACACATTTGGATTCACATATTTTTGGCACACTTATTAGTCTGTGCCCCAATCCCTCCCTATCAGAGATCTACACAAATAGTTTTGAAATCCCTATCATATCTTAAGATTTTTAAAAATCAACTTAAAACCCTTTTAACTATGGTTTTGAAATTACTAAGGTCAACTGTAGTTCTGATCGCTATTGTAATTTAGCTAAATTTCAAATACAAAGGCAAAAAATGCACCATTCTATTAAAAAAGAAAAATTATTTGCACATGTGGTCAAAAATAGCTTCTAAGAACATATAAGTTTGAATTTTCTACTACTTACACATTTAAAGTCATTATCACAGTTATATGAGTATAAAAGGTGCTAAATTGGCTGGAATTTAACTCAGGACATATTGCCAGAAAGAAACATTTGTGATTTTGTGTTTCCCACAAAAATGTAAACTGATTTTGACAAATAACAGCAATTACGCCTATTACTTTTAGCACTTTGATACTTATTTTCTGAGTAACGTGTAATCTACAAATAAGAAAAACTGAAAAGTGCTGTGATTTTTTTCAAGCAAATTTGACAGTCCAATCTACCACAGCATTTTACCATAAAACATATGACTTATTTTTTCCCCACTGACTGATAGTAGTATATAGCATGTCTGACTTTGTAATGATAATTTATTATGATGGTCTAAAAATTTAAAGAGAAAAAAAGAAGGAAAATAATTTTTAAAGTATACTATTTTAATACATTACTTTATAGAATTTAATTATTCCTGGGCTCATCACAAATATATGGACTTATAACTAGCCTCTCATTTGTACTGATGAAAGTTAACTTGTATAGCAAAAGATGAGTAGAAATTAACTTGCACAGGAAAGGGGGAAACATAGAAATGACTATTCAAATACTTTTTTAAAAAAGCACTTTCACTGTAAAACTGTTAGATACATTAATCAGTACATAGAATCAGATAAGTGGTATTATATGGTCAAAGATAGAACCAATAAATTCAATACCAAATAAAAACGTTTTACTCTTAAAGGCTTCAAAGATCATTTGTCAGAACAATGAATTCCTCTCTTTTATATTAAAATCTGAAAGTAATAATCAAGGGAGAAAAAAACTAAGTACTTTACTAAGTTCCTAGCAATACGGTGCTGGAATCTATGTCCTACCATTCTTCAGTTAATTTTTAATGGATGATCATTAAAACAGCTGCTAGTGCTTCCTTCTTTGTAGACATATATTAAACTACTACACATTTCAAGTGAAATACATGATACTGCCCCCTGAAATAGCCAAAATTTGGGGTTCTAGTATTCTTGGAAGCATTTATCTGCTAGAAAAGATGTGGTTTTAATTCCCTTGTGATAAGGTGAATTTCCTTCACTATCTTCAAGGTTTCTATGTATGAGAGGATTGAATTCCTTCAAGGTCACCCAAAGTCCTGAGAGCTCCAGAGAATTATTTTGGCACTCTGACTTCTATTTTCTGGAACATCTGGCAATGTCTCAGAGTTTCATCAGAGAAAAAAAAAAATAAAACCCACAAAATCTATGGGAAAAAAGTCATAACTGACTATATTTGCCAAGGCAATCATACTCATTCAAGAAATTTTCAGTATAAGGATATGTATCATTATAGAGTGAAAGACTTGGCCTGTATTTAAAATGCTCTCTTTATAGCCCACTGCTATTTATTTGTCTTAGTCAAGGCTGGTAGAGGTCTGCTCTCCTAACTTTTGTATTAGATGTAAAATTCAATGCAAAACATTTCAAATGTGTTAAATCCAACTGTTGTAAACCCTTTCCACATAAAACTTCCTTCCACCAGCTAACATTTTACCAGAGATATTTTCCTATCAGCTGAGAAAAATAATTATTTCATTACATACAATATCCCCAAGAAAATGAAATTCATTTATGTCAAAAATGATTGATTTTTAAAAACATTAAAGAAACTATCATTGACTGTGAAGGATGGTTCATAAATGAAGACTCAGTAGAAGAACAAGAAGTAAATTCTCACATTACCTGAGAAACATGTATCTGCCCATATCGATATACTATCATGATTAATTTTTAAATCACCATAAGAAGAGTTTTATAGGCAATTTTCCACAGTACATTAACATTAACCTACTATGATGAGGTTAAAAAAAAAAAAAGGGTCAGGAGGACAAAGTTCTGAAAACTTGGAGCAAGAGGTGAATAGACAACAAATGGAAGAGTGAAAACCCAAACCTTAACTGGCATAATCTCACTATCTTGAGCACATCCTCATTTAGGTCCTTCCCAAAACAACAAATGCATAGTTACACTTGCAATTATACTGACATTCAATGATATGTATTTGCTCAATTAAGTATTATTTGAAAATTAAATAAAAATCACAGTTATAAAAGCAAAAAAGAAAAATTCCACTTCTCAAAATATTCCTAATACTTCTTCCAGGATTGTGGCAGAAAGTTTTTAAACAGAAGATATCTTAATTTCTACTGTAAAATTTCAGATTTTAGGTTATATAAAATGTAAATAACTAAGAAGCAAGATGGCAAACAAAGCACGAGGCCAACAGCCTTGCAGAAACATAGAGACAATATCAAAATGCTTGCATGCTGGAATGAAAGGTAACCACACAAGTTTGATAAACAACAGTTAAGGTCATCCATATCAATAGTATGTAACATGAGAGGCAATTGTTTTTAAGTTATACTTGGTCAACAACACCATGCACTAAATAATGTACTTTACAAAGCATATTAACAGCCATAATTCCTGTCTTTAACATATTATCATTTCAAACAGACCTATGTACAGATAAAAAGACCTTGGTATTCAATTGAACAAGAACTAAAAGGTAAGGGTAAAGGAAAGACACCAGCTAAGAGTTTTAAAAATCCACTAGAAATACTGTTTACTGGTAAAATGAACAAACTAATTTATAGTGAAATACAATACCGATTCTTCATCTAAATGGACTAAATAAGAGAAAACAAAAGAAAACAAAAACCTAGAGAGCAGTGGGATGTATACAAAAGTAAAGAATTCTCATATTTGTTCAATATCCAGACAAGTATCAAACTATCATATTACTACATAAAAACAAGTCTTACCTTGTTGCTGTGATGGTGCAATATCAGATTTATTTGTAACATGTAGGTAACTTTGTGATGGCTTGTGTTCAACTTGCTTAACATCCTGATTTCGCTTTTGTCGGTACTAAATAATTAAAGATATGAAGTCATAATATTTGCAGTTACTTAAAAAATCTGAGAAGTCAAATTATTCAAGTGTTTATCAAATTTTAATAATATGCTTGCTGTCTAGTTGCTTTTTATTGCCATTTATGTATTAGCACTTCTACCAATAAATAGGTGATGAGGTACATATCACAAAAGAAAAGATGTTGCAAAAAAAAAAAAACTTTAAAAAGATTTGGATCATATATACAGATTTCAAATATTCAAGTCATTTCTATTTTTATTAGAAAACTCAGAGCTACTTATGAATCAAACTACTTTATATACATATAATGGATTTAGACAGGATAAGAACTTAATTTGGCAGCAAACTCTTCCATATAACCACTTTTTGCATAAAATGAAAATCTGCATAATGCACTGCAATTTTTGAAGAGCTTTTATATATAGTAACATCATTTAATTCTCAGAAGTGTGAGTAGGTATTGTTATGTTCCATTTGCCATTCAAGAAACATACGCTCCATCATAAGCACTATCATCTCTCTCCCTTACCTATAACATAATCAAATTTGAAATTTACAGTAGTCATAAATCTCTTCATAATCACACATCACAAATTGTGTGATTTTCTTTCTTCTCTTTCCTGTTTTATGAGCTTAATTATAAAGAGCCCCTGAAAACAGCTATTACAGGAGCCCCTGAAAAAAGCTTTAACAGGAACTTAAAAAGAAATCCCTGAACCCTTGTCAATAAACACAACCATAGAAGAATCTGAAACATCTGTCCACATGGACACAATGTAATCACTGCACCTTTGACAAGCATCCTCTTTATCTAGGGGTAAAAATGAGTAGCTCTAAGGGGCAGTAATAATAACTAGCCTTAACTCTGGTCTTTCAAGTTTAGAGCTGTTAGTCATGTATGTTTCTGCCTCGAAGGAAATATTATCTTGGTGTGTATTTCTAAGATGGGTACTAGGACTACCTCTGGCTCTGGCTGCTGAGACTTTGAACGTTTCTAGTGGTTTCCTTGCTTACTCACAGCAAATAAGAGCTATGAACACAGGAGCTAACCTGCCTGTGTTCAAATCTGGGTAAGGCATTTTCTAGCTTTGACCTTGGGGAAGTTATTTAACTGCTTAATACCTCAATTTCCTCATTCATGAAATAGGGATAATAATAACTACCTCATTAGGCTGTTATAAGGATTAAATGAGTTAAAATAGGTAAAAAACTTAGAACAGCATTTAGCACTATAAATGTGTGCCATTATTACTAACCATACATCCCTGTCAGCTAAAGAAATCTAACAAAGGAATTTTTTGAGGCCCATTCTTCTGGTAACACTTTATAGTTTTATTCTAAAACAAGCCATCAATTAAAAGGAAGTAAACTTTTATTTTGAAAGTTTTATTGAGATATACATAACAGACAATAAACTGCACATATCTAAAGTGTCCAATTTGCTGTTTTGACCTACCTATAAACCCAGGAAACCATCACCACAATCAAGACAATACAATAAACACATCCATCAATCTCAAAAGTTTTCTCACACCCTTTTATCTTCTCTCTCTTGCCCTTCCCACCTCTACCTCCTACCGTGCCCAAAAGAACCGAAATGCTTTCTATTACTATAAATTAGTTTGCATTCTCTAAAATTTTATATAAATAAAATCAGAGTGATTTTTTTTGTTCGTTTTTGGTATGGCTTCTTTACTGAACATAACTTTTGTAAGAACCATCCATGTTATTGTTTGTATTCATAGTTCATGCCTTTTGATTGCTAAGCATTCCACTGTACAGGATACACCACAATTTGTCCATTTACCAGTTGATGGACATTGTGTTGTTTCCAGTTTTTGGTTACTACAAATATAAAGTTGTATAACATTCATGTACATGTCTTTGTGTAAATATATGTTTTAGTTCTCTTGAGAAACTAGGAGTGAAATGCATGGTTCATATGGTGGGTGTGTATTTTTTAAGAAATGGCCAAGCTCTTTTCCATAGGGGTCGGATCGTTTTACATTCCCAATCAGCCAAGTATGAGAGTTCAGTTGCTCCACATCCTTGCTGACATTTGGCGTGACAGTCTTTTAGATATTAAATATTCTAATGGATGTGTAGTGGTAGCTCATTGTGGTTTTATTTTGCATTTTCCTAATGACTAACTCTGCTGAGAATCTTTTTTTTTTTTTTTTTTTTCTTTGAGACAGAGTCTTGGTCTGTCACCAGGCTGGAGTGCAGTGGCACGATCTTGGCTCACTGCAACCTCCACCTCCCGGGTTCAAGTGATTCTCCTGCTTCAGCCTCCCAAGTAGCTGGGACTACAGGTACAAGCCACCACACCCAGCTAATTTTTGTATTTTTAGTAGAGACGGGGTTTCACCATGTTGGCCAGGATGGTCTCGATCTCTTTACCTCATGATCCACCTTCTTCAGCCTCCCAAAGTGCTGGGCTTACAGGCGTGAGCCACCATGCCCAGCTGAGAATCTTTTTATGTGCTTATTTGCCATTCATATATCTGGGTAAAGTACTGGTCCAAATCTATTGCTCATTTTAAACTGGATTGTTTGTTTTCTTAATATTGAGTTATGTGAGCTCCTTATACATTCTGAACACAAGTCTTTGATCAGATAAGAGATTTGTAAATATTTTCTCCCAGTCAGTGGCTTGCCTTTTAACTCTCTTAACTGTGCTTTGAAGAACATAAGTTCTTATTTTTGATAAGATCAATTTAAAAATTATTATTCATAGATAGTACCTTTGGTATCATATCCCAGAAATGTTTGCCTAATCATGGACACAAAAAAATTTTTTATACAGAAGTTATTAACAGATACTTTCTCATTATTAACTAATTTTTCCTAATCATTGCTTGGTCACAGGTTGGTAATACTGAACCCCACATAATCATGTGTTTCACAAACTTTATCTTACATATTTTTTGGTTTCATCCTTAACACATGTACTGCTGCACAATACCATGAAGACTTATTCATAAATTACTTCAAAATGAGTAATAAATTGCCAATATACAAATAAAAAACTATATAATATTGAACTTTTTTAGATTAACATCTTGGTGAGTAATTAACCTATTTTTTCAGTACACAAGATTGCATGGGCCATTGGCTTCACTCAGTATTAAATTTCTTATGCAATACATTTCTTATGAAACACTTTTTACAAATTTCAATGTAATGAACATTTATCAAGCACCTACTATATGCAAATTACTGAGCTAGGTATTGTATGCAGATACAGAGATGTAAATGAAATAGCTACCTTACTTTTATATATATTATTTTTATGTTTTATTTATTTATTCATTTTTTTGAGACAAGAGTCTTACTCTGTCATCCAGCTGGAGTGCAGTGGTGTAATCCGCTCTCACTGCAATGTCTGCCTCCCGGGCACAAGCAATCTGCCGCCCACGTCAGCCTCCCAAGTAGTTGGAACTACAGGAGCCCAGCTAATTTTTGTATTTTTTGTAGAGACGGCGTTTTGCCACATTGCCCAGGCTGGTCTCAAACTCCTGGACTCAAGTGATCAGCTGTCTCGGCCTCCTACAGTTTCTGGGATTACAAGTGTGAGCCATTGCACCTGGCCATTACTTTTATTCTTTAATTTAAAGATAGGAAATTAAGGCTTAAAAGGGGCTAATATGTTCAAGGGCACAGCTTGGGTGAACTAAGATTTATATTCAGGCTTGAGTTAGGAAATAAAGGAGGCATGATTTGAAGCTATCTGACTCCAGAGGCTTGGCTCTTGACCGGGTACCATGCTAAGGCAATATCGTTTCAATTCTCATTTTAAGTAAAATATAAGTGCTATTAATTTGGTACCTGGGAAAAATCTTCAGCGGCTACTGGTAAATTAACATCATTTTCTTGTAATGTCAGAAGTGTTGTGGGAAGAACAAGGTTAGAATTTGGCTCCAACTCCATTTCTCCCAAATTCATTGGACCATGACTAGCACATGAATCTTCATAAATACTACCTGTTATCAAAAATGTAAACAAAAAGTTAAAATAAATTGTTAAATTTATCTTCAAAAATGAACAAGTAGTTGACTAAAACTACCAATATGTCTCACCTGCTGAATTAGAACTAGCAGTGTACTTCAAACAAAAACACCTGGACCAAGCCTTCACTGCAGTTAAAAGCAAAACTCAGAGAGAATGCAAAAAGTACCTATGTTCAAACAAATCCATGGAATATTCTACGTAAAGTTTCAATCAACAAGTTGTCTATGCAGTTCATCTGAAGCCTCCTTCCCACATATGAACTCTTAACACTCCTGCTTACCGTTCCTATCTCTAAGAGTCAATAGAATACTTTCTATCTAAAAGGTAATCTTAAAGCAAAGGACAATTTCCTGCCTGGAAAATGTTGGTACTGCCTAGCTCTATTCTGTGGATTTTTTTCTTCAAGTGATCAAGCTCTTCTTTTTTTTTTTTTTTTTATCTAAATGGCACCTCTGGCCAGGCGCGGTAGCTCATGCCTGTAATCCAGCACTTTGGGAAGCTGAGGCGGGTGGATCGCCTGAGAGGAGTTCGAGACCAGCCTGGCCAACATAATGAAACCTGTCTCTACTAAAAATACAAAAATGAGCTGGGTGTGGTAACATGTGCCTGTCATCTCTGCTACTCAGGAGGCTGAGGCAGGAGAATCACTTGAACCCAGGAGGCGGAGGTTGCACTGAGCTGAGATAGCATCACTGCACTCCAGTCTGGGTGACAAAGTGAGACCTCGTCTCAAAATAAACAAACAAACAAATAAATAAACAAATGGCACCTCAGTCAATTCAGTAGAAAGAAGACAAGAGCAGAGGTATCTATATATCTAATAATAACATCACTGTACCTTTGTATTGCACTATATACTCCAAGCACTTTCATATATGAGTACATTATCTTATTACATTTGAACTTTACAATCATTCTGTAAGATGGACAGGTTACAGTATTGTAACTGTCTCTCACTGACATTACTAAGGTTCAGAGAAGTTAACTAACTGTCCAAAATCAGAGAGCTAGTAAGAAGCACAAAGGAGTTAAGTCACTGCTCTCTGTTTCACAGTCTTGCTAGATAATCTTTTAAAATAGAATCAATAGAAATAGACCTGGAGTTATATGCAAATTAAGTTGTTTTAAATATATATATATATTTAAAATTCATATATATATTTCTATTTTATTTTATTTTATTTTTATTTTTTTAAAGACAGAGTCTCACTCCTGTTGCCCAGGCTGGAGTGCAATGGCATGATCATGGCTCCCTGCATCCTTGACTTCCCAGGCTCAGGTGATTTTTCCACCTCAGCGTCCTGAGTGGGTGGGACTACAGGTGTGCACTACCACACCTGGATAATTTTTTGTATTTTTAATAGAGACAGGGTTTTGCCACGTTGCCAAAGCTGGTCTGAAATCCCTGGGCTCAAGTGATCTTCCTGCCTCAGCCTCTGAAAGTGCTGGGATTACAGGCATGAGCCACTGCACTGCACCCAGCCTGAAAAAATATTTTAAAGACGCCATAGATATTTTCCATTTAAAGGCATTCTGTTGACAATTTCCTAGATATAGCAAATAATCACTCTGATTGATCTTTTATGTTAATCTAGGTTTTCAATGGGGTTTTACATAAAGCAAAATACATCTACTGAGTTTTAATTTTTTTTTTTTTTTTTTTTTGAGATGGAGACTCACTCACCCAGGCTGGAGTGCAGTAGTGCAATCTTGGCTCACTGCAACCTTCGCCTCCAGGGTTCAAGTGATTCTCCTGCCTCAGCCTCCCGAGGAGCAGAGACTACAGGCACGTGCCACCATACCCATCTAATTTTTGTATTTTTAGTAGAGACAGCGTTTCACCATATTGGCCAGGCTGGTCTTGAACTCCTGACCTCAAGTGCTCAAGTGATCTACTCGCCTTGGCCTCCCAAAGTGCTGGGATTACAGGCGTGAGCCACCATGCCCAGACGCATTGAGTTTTGATTTTTACTATTATAGTATTAAATCTGTATAAAACAATTTATCAAAATTATTACCTGATTAATTCTCATTTAATTATCTAACATAAGATTAATTTAAGTAATGGTAATAATACCTATAATTTAAAGTAACTCATGTTCCAGGCTTTATTTGCCTCTTTATATTCTGTTATGCCTTTTTCTATTCCTATGTGACTTCTTCGACATTTTTCTAAGATAAATTAAGAGAAAAGAATTACATATAATGTTAAAAACGAAGATATTGAAAATTCTTTTGCTGATAATATGGTATATGCCTAGAAAACCCCAGAGACTCTAATGAAAACAAAAGAACCCTATTAGAACTAATACGAGAATGTCGTAATGTGACTGGATATCAGATAAATAGATAAAAATGATTAGCTTTTTTCTATAGTATAGCAACATGATTAAGCCATGAAAGCACAAAAAGTATAAAAGATAGAAATATCTATATATAATTTTTTAAATTATATGGCAAAAAAAGATCATCGTCAGTGACCAAAATATAAATGTGAATAAAAATGTTTACAATACAAATAGTAGAAAACATCTAAACTATAGAAACAGCTTTAAAAATAACAAGAAAAATTGAGAACCTCCCACATGGGAAAAGAACCTTATAGGAGCACATACAAATGGCCAACAAACATATGACTGAAAAGACATATAAACTCATCAGGAGTCAGAAATATATCTTCATATTTCTACTGAGGCATATAAAAAAAACTATTCAACACAATTTCAGGAGGGGATATAAGGAAAGGGCACTAATAAATTGCTGATAAAAATATATTGGTTTAAACTTTCAAGAAAGCAACTTGGCATTATTTATTTCTAAACTAAAGATACATTTGTTCATGTATAGAAGAGCTTCCCAGGAGTACATACACTGGAGTAAGGAGGAGTATATAAAACACAACAATCTGGTAGGATATGTGTGTGGATACTTACTCTAGCATTGTTTATAGTGCAGGGAAATGGTAATAAACATCCATCAATAGAGAAACAACTAAATAAATTATTGGAAATCAACACTATGAAGTTTTATGCAATCATTAAAATGAACAAATTTAAGTAATACTAGTTGACCTGGAATAATCTACAGGGTTTACTGATAAAACACAAAATGCAGGCAAGTGTGCAAGATATGATTTCAAGTTGTAAAATAATGGCAATCACACACACTATATATATTGTACATGCATGTGTGCATAAAATTATATGTGTGAGGTAAAAAACAGGAGGGTTATATGCCAGAATCTTAACACCGGTTACTTGGGATAAGGCATACATGGGACAGGAAAAAAGTGGTGGTGGGGAGCACTCAAAAAGTGCATAATAGCTTTCACATCATACACCATCCTATAATTTAACATATATTTACTATGATCTGTGTACTACATAACCTGCTAGGTGACAGGGATATGACAGTAAACAAGATAAAAGTCCATACCCTCACGTGAGATTACCAATCAGTGTGATAAGAGCAACATTAGGCAGGTGACATTAGAGAATTATACAGAGTACATATGACAGGTATTTAACCCAGTGATAAGGGTTAGGAAAGGATTCCATGACAACAATCATAACAGTGCTGAATTTGCTGTGTCTTCTAACAAGCAGGCTCACTGAGTGTGGGTGTCTTACCTGTATAATGCAAGTTAGACCTTTAAAAGAGGGATATTTAAAATATTATTTCAATCAAGTCGAATTTAATTTAATTAAATTAATCATAACTAGAAATCCCTAATTTTGCTTTCCTAGGATTTTATTGTAGTGGAGAGCAACCATGGCAGACTTTTAGAGAACACCAAATTTGCCTAAAATTGCCAGTCCAGCAAGAATTTTTGGTCTGGTATATCTAACGGATTTTTTTCATTTGTATGAAAGTCAAAGGCATCACATATTATGTATAAATCCCACTCCACTTCCTTCCTCCTAATTCTGTCCCTCCATATTCGCTCTCTCTCAGTGACTGAGATGACCATCTAT
Organism: Rhinopithecus roxellana; assembly: GCF_007565055.1. Classification (NCBI taxonomy): domain Eukaryota; kingdom Metazoa; phylum Chordata; class Mammalia; order Primates; family Cercopithecidae; genus Rhinopithecus; species Rhinopithecus roxellana. Next base: position 14,891,189 of record NC_044553.1, on the reverse strand, counting down.
CCAATAATTCTAGCCAGAAACTTAGGTATTTCTTAGACTTTCTGCTACTTTTTACTGCTCACACTCAAATGAATTCCTGTCCATCTCCTTAACTCTCTCTCAAATCTCCCTTTTTATACATCCTCCCTACTGAATAATATCTCATCGGGTCAACTTTAATGGTTGTCTAATCAGGTTCCTTGCATCCAGTCTTAACTCTTCTAATCTACCCATCACATTGCACCTCAGATGATCTTGCTAAATAAAAGGTAAATATGATCATATCACTCATTTATTTATAATCTTTAGCAGACTGATGAATATCACACAACATTCAGAATTCACAGAAACTTAAGACTGAACTGTTTATGGGAATAAGTATAAAGTAAGACTTACTATTTCCCATTTTGTATACAAAGCGATCCTTACTGTACTCCTTAATAGATCATGCAGGGCTTTTCATGACCTGGTTTCTGCTCCCTGCTGCAATTTCATTACATCTTAAGCTCTACTTCTTTGACAAAAACACTGCATTTCTGTGATTAACCCTTGGTTTTTTTGTTTTTTGGGGGTTTTTTGGCCTTTGTTCCCTGTCTTATTGCATATTCTGCTTGAAAGTTCCCTCCTCACTCACCACATGGCAAGCATTTATTCATCTTGGAGGAGTCACCTCAAACAAGACTTCCCTCATCTATGAAGTCTTTCCTGAATCCCTTCAACTACAATTGACCTGAACATCCATCCTATATGGACTTCTTCACAATAACTACAGTAACTTATTGCATGTTTTGCTTTCTTATCTACTATGTCTACTAGAGAGAAAACCATCATTGTGAACAGGGCCTTACCAAGTTTCATATTCATAGAACTTAGCACATGCTCAGCACATAGCAGGCACTCAAAAATGTCTTCTGAATAAGGTAAATGAACAAACTGGGATATTCTTATAATTTACCATCTGGCTAATTCCCTTAAGATTCAGTTTCACATTGGCTCTTGCAGAAAACCTTTTCTAAGCCCTCACAAATGAGTTGAATTCCTCCTCTGCACTCCCACAGCCGTATGTTGTACAAGTCATACAATATTATAATTGTTATTTATTTCTCCCACACTAGTTAGTAAATGTCTTGAGAGCAGACATCTATCATCTTTGAATCTTGAGTGCTTAATGTAGTACTTACACAGCTCTAGGTATACAGTGGGTATTCAATACAGGTTTTTTGAGTAAATAAAAAGCTGTAGTTCGTAGTATATCCCAGGGTCCACATATAATTCATTCAAATTATAGGTTACATTTTCGGGTCCCTAAGACAACTCAAAACCAATTTTGCATCATTCAGTTACGCAACCCAACCTGAGAGCCTAAGGAATGGAGACAGTGATAGAGAACTACAGGAAATAGGACATTTCCTAAAAATTAGCAGGGGTGGGGAGGGACAAAGTAAGAATAGATGACCCTCTGTAAGCAACGTTGATGAAAAGCAATACGAGGCGGTGGGGGCGGGGGGGGGGGAGCGGAGCAAGATGGCCGAATAGGAACAGCTCCAGTCTCCAACTCCCAGTGCAAGCGACACAGAACACCAGTGATTTCTGCATTTTCAACTGAGGTACTGGGGTCATCTCACTAGGGAGTGCCAGACAATCGGTGCTGGTCAGCTGCTGCAGCCCGACCACCGAGAGCTGAAGCAGGGCGAGGCATTGCCTCACCTGGGAAGCGCAAGGGGGAAGGGAATCCCTTTTCCAAGCCAGGGGAACTGAGACACACAACACCTGGAAAATCGGGTAACTCCCACCCCAATACTGTGCTTTAAGCAAACGGGCACACCAGGAGATTATACCCACCCCTGGCCGGGAGGGTCCCACGGCCACGGAACCTCCCTCATTGCTAGCACAGCAGTCTGCGATCTAACCGCAAGGCAGCAGCGAGGCTGGGGGAGGGGCGCCCACCATTGCTGAGGCTTAAGTAGGTAAACAAAGCTGCTGGGAAGCTCCAACTAGGTGGAGCTCACAGCAGCTCAAGGAAGCCTGCCTGTCTCTGTAGACTCCACCTCTGGGGACAGGGCACAGGTAAACAACAACAACAACAACAACAAAAAGCAGCAGAAACCTCTGCAGACGCAAACGACTCTGGCTGACAGCTTTGAAGAGAGCAGTGGATCTCCCAACACGGAGGTTGAGATCTGAGAACGGACAGACTGCCTGCTCAAGTGGGTCCCTGACCCCTGAGTAGCCTAACTGGGAGACATCCCCCACTAGGGGCAGACTGACACCCCACACCTCACAGGGTGGAGTACACCCCTGAGAGGAAGCTTCCAAAGCAAGAATCAGACAGGTACACTCGCTGTTCAGCAATATTCTATCTTCTGCAGCCTCTGCTGCTGATACCCAGGCAAACAGCATCTGGAGTGGACCTCAAGCAATCTCCAACAGACAAGCTGAGGGTCCTGACTGTTAGAAGGAAAACTATCAAACAGGAAGGACACCTACACCAAAACCCCATCAGTATGTCACCATCATCAAAGACCAGAGGCAGATAAAACCACAAAGATGGGGAAAAAGCAGGGCAGAAAAGCTGGAAATTCAAAAAATAAGAGTGCATCTCTCCCTGCAAAGGAGCGCACCTCATCGCCAGCAACAGATCAAAGCTGGACGGAGAATGACTTTGACGAGATGAGAGAAGGCTTCAGTCCATCAAACTTCTCAGAGCTAAAGGAGGAATTACGTACTTAGCGCAAAGAAACTAAAAATCTTGAAAAAAGAGTGGAAGAATTGATAGCTAGAATAATTAATGCAGAGAAGGTCATAAACGAAATGACAGAGATGAAAACCATGACACGAGAAATACGTGACAAATGCACAAGCTTCAGTAACCCACTCGATCAACTGGAAAAAAGAGTATCAGCGATTGAGGATCAAATGAATGAAATGAAGCGAGAAGAGAAACCAAAAGAAAAAAGAAGAAAAAGAAATGAACAAAGCCTGCAAGAAGTATGGGATTATGTAAAAAGATCAAATCTGCGTCTGATTGGGGTGCCTGAAAGTGAGGGGGAAAATGGAACCAAGTTGGAAAACACTCTTCAGGATATCATCCAGGAGAACTTCCCCAACCTAGTAGGGCAGGCCAACATTCAAATTCAGGAAATACAGAGAACGCCACAAAGATACTCCACGAGAAGAGCAACTCCAAGACACATAATTGCCAGATTCACCAAAGTTGAAATGAAGGAAAAAATCTTAAGGGCAGCCAGAGAGAAAGGTCGGGTTACCCACAAAGGGAAGCCCATCAGACTAACAGCAGACCTCTCGGCAGAAACTCTCCAAGCCAGAAGAGAGTGGGGGCCAATATTCAACATTCTTAAAGAAAAGAATTTTCAACCCAGAATTTCATATCCAGCCAAACTAAGTTTCATAAGTGAAGGAGAAATAAAATCCTTTACAGATAAGCAAATGCGTAGAGATTTTGTCACCACCAGGCCTGCCTTACAAGAGACCCTGAAGGAAGCCCTAAACATGGAAAGGAACAACCGGTACCAGCCATTGCAAAAACATGCCAAAATGTAAAGACCATCGAGGATAGGAAGAAACTGCATCAACTAATGAGCAAAATAACCAGTTAATATCATAATGGCAGGATCAAGTTCACACATAACAATATTAACCTTAAATGTAAATGGACTAAATGCTCCAATTAAAAGACACAGACTGGCAAACTGGATAAAGAGTCAAGACCCATCAGTCTGCTGTATTCAGGAGACCCATCTCACATGCAGAGACATACATAGGCTCAAAATAAAGGGATGGAGGAAGATCTACCAAGCAAATGGAGAACAAAAAAAAGCAGGGGTTATAATACTAGTCTCTGATAAAACAGACTTTAAACCATCAAAGATCAAAAGAGACAAAGAAGGCCATTACATAATGGTAAAGGGATCAATTCAACAGGAAGAGCTAACTATCCTAAATATATATGCACCCAATACAGGAGCACCCAGATTCATAAAGCAAGTCCTTAGAGACTTACAAAGAGACTTAGACTCCCATACAATAATAATGGGAGACTTCAACACCCCACTGTCAACATTAGACAGATCAACGAGACAGAAAGTTAACAAGGATATCCAGGAATTGAACTCATCTCTGCAGCAAGCAGACCTAATAGACATCTATAGAACTCTCCACTCCAAATCAACAGAATATACATTCTTCTCAGCACCACATCACACTTATTCCAAAATTGACCACATAATTGGAAGCACTCCTCAGCAAATGTACAAGAACAGAAATTATAACAAACTGTCTCTCAGACCACAGTGCAATCAAACTAGAACTCAGGACTAAGAAACTCAATCAAAACCGCTCAACTACATGGAAACAAAACAACCTGCTCCTAAATGCCTACTGGGTGTATAACGAAATGAAGGCAGAAATAAAGATGTTCTTTGAAACCAATGAGAACAAAGATACAACATACCAGAATCTCTGGGACACATTTAAAGCAGTGTGTAGAGGGAAATTTATAGCACTAAATGCCCACAAGAGAAAGCTGGAAAGATCTAAAATTGACACTCTAACATCACAATTAAAAGAACTAGAGAAGCAAGAGCAAACACATTCAAAAGCTAGCAGAAGGCAAGAAATAACTAAGATCAGAGCAGAACTGAAGGAGATAGAGACACAAAAAACCCTCCAAAAAATCAATGAATCCAGGAGTTGGTTTTTTGAAAAGATCAACTAAATTGACAGACCGCTAGCAAGACTAATAAAGAAGAAAAGAGAGAAGAATCAAATAGATGCAATAAAAAATGATAAAGGGGATATCACCACCGACCCCACAGAAATACAAACTACCATCAGAGAATACTATAAACACCTCTACGCAAATCAACTAGAAAATCCAGAAGAAATGGATAATTTCCTGGACACTTACACTCTTCCAAGACTAAACCAGAAAGAAGTTGAATCCCTGAATAGACCAATAGCAGGCTCTGAAATTGAGGCAATAATTAATAGCCTACCAACCAAAAAAAGTCCAGGACCAGATGGATTCACCGCTGAATTCTACCAGAGGTACAAGGAGGAGCTGGTACCATTCCTTCTGAAACTATTCCAATCAATAGAAAAAGAGGGAATCCTCCCTAACTCATTTTATGAGGCCAACATCATCCTGATACCAAAGCCTGGCAGAGACACAACAAAAAAAGAGAAATTTAGACCAATATCCCTGATGAACATTGATGCAAAAATCCTCAATAAAATACTGGCAAACCGGATTCAGCAGCACATCAAAAAGCTTATCCACCATGATCAAGTGGGCTTCATCCCTGGGATGCAAGGCTGGTTCAACATTCGCAAATCAATAAACGTAATCCAGCATATAAACAGAACCAAAGACAAGAACCACATGATTATCTCAATAGATGCAGAAAAGGCCTTTGACAAAATTCAACAGCCCTTCATGCTAAAAACGCTCAATAAATTCGGTATTGATGGAACGTACCTCAAAATAATAAGAGCTATTTATGACAAACCCACAGCCAACATCATACTGAATGGGAAAAAACTGGAAAAATTCCCTTTGAAATCTGGCACAAGACAGGGATGCCCTCCTCTCACCACTCCTATTCAACATAGTGTTGGAAGTTCTGGCTAGGGCAATCAGGCAAGAGAAAGAAATCAAGGGTATTCAGTTAGGAAAAGAAGAAGTCAGATTGTCCCTGTTTGCAGATGACATGATTATATATTTAGAAAACCCCATTGTCTCAGCCCAAAATCTCCTTAAGGTGATAAGCAACTTCAGCAAAGTCTCAGGATACAAAATTAATGTGCAGAAATCACAAGCATTCTTATACACCAGTAACAGATAAACAGAGAGTCAAATCATGAATGAACTTCCATTCACAATTGCCTCAAAGAGAATAAAATACCTAGGAATCCAACTTACAAGGGATATAAAGGACCTCTCCCAGGAGAACTACAAACTACTGCTCAGTGAAATAAAAGAGGACACAAACAAATGGAAGAACATACCATGCTCATGGATAGGAAGAATCAATATCGTGAAAATGGCCATACTGCCCAAGGTTATTTATAGATTCAATGCCATCCCCATTAAGCTACCAATGACTTTCTTCACAGAATTGGAAAAAACTGCTTTAAAGTTCATATGGAACCAAAAAAGAGCCCACATTGCCAAGACAATCCTAAGTCAAAAGAACAAAGCTGGAGGCATCACACTACCTGACTTCAAACTATACTACAAGGCTACAGTAACCAAAACAGCATGGTACTGGTACCAAAACAGAGATATAGACCAATGGAACAGAACAGAGTCCTCAGAAATAATACCACACATCTACAGCCATCTGATCTTTGACAAACCTGAGAGAAACAAGAAATGGGGAAAGGATTCCCTATTTAATAAATGGTGCTGGGAAAATTGGCTAGCCATAAGTAGAAAGCTGAAACTGGATCCTTTCCTTACTCCTTATACGAAAATTAATTCAAGATGGATTAGAGACTGAAATGTTAGACCTAATACCATAAAAACCCTAGAAGAAAACCTCGGTAGTACCATTCAGGACATAGGCATGGGCAAGGACTTCACGTCTAAAACACCAAAAGCAACGGCAGCAAAAGCCAAAATTGACAAATAGGATCTAATTAAACTAAAGAGCTTCTGCACAGCAAAAGAAACTACCATCAGAGTGAACAGGCAACCTACAGAATGGGAGAAAATTTTTGCAATCTATTCATCTGACAAAGGGCTAATATCCAGAACCTACAAAGAACTCAAACAAATTTACAAGAAAAAAACAACCCCATCAAAAAGTAGGCAAAGGATATGAACAGACATTTCTCAAAAGAAGACATTCATACAGCCAACAGACACATGAAAAAATGCTCATCATCACTGGCCATCAGAGAAATGCTAATCAAAACCACAATGAGATACCATCTCACACCAGTTAGAACGGCAATCATTAAAAAGTCAGGAAACAACAGGTGCTGGAGAGGATGTGGAGAAATAGGAACACTTTTACACTGTTGGTGGGATTGTAAACTAGTTCAACCATTATGGAAAACGGTATGGCGATTCCTCAAGAATCTAGAACTAGATGTACCATATGACCCAGCCATCCCATTACTGGGTATATACCCAAAGGATTATAAATCATGCTGCTATAAAGACACATGCACACGTATGTTTATTACGGCACTATTCACAATAGCAAAGACTTGGAATCAACCCAAATGTCCATCAGTGACAGACTGGATTAAGAAAATGTGGCACATATACACCATGGAATACTATGCAGCCATAAAAAAGGATGTTTGTGTCCTTTGTAGGGGCATGGATGCAGCTGGAAACCATCATTCTTAGCAATCTATCACAAGAACAGAAAACCAAACACCGCATGCTCTCACTCATAGGTGGGAACTGAACAATGAGATCACTTGGACTCGGGAAGGGGAACATCACACACTGGGGCCGATCATGGGGAGGGGGGAGGGGGGAGGGATTGCATTGGGAGTTATACCTGATGTAAATGACGAGTTGATGGGTGCAGCACACCAACATGGCACAAGTATACATATGTAACAAACCTGCACGTTATGCACATGTACCCTAGAACTTAAAGTATAATAATAAATAAATAAATAAAAAGAAAAGCAATACCAATCACTAGCATATATAGTTGATTCTCATCTATGGACCACAGTTATATTCTGTGGTCACCAGGAGAAAATCTTGAAACAAGAGGAACAAGTTAGTTTTCTATAGGCAAAGTCCTTTTAGTCAACTGTTGATAGTCTCTGATTCTATGAAGTACATATAAGATAGTACTTTTCATGCTCCAAGCATTATTAAAGAGAGCAACACCATGTGCCAAGCACTGTGCTTACTACTTTACATGCATTGTCAAATACATGTACCTAATAACTGTAATGAGATAGACACTATTACCTCCACGATAGCCCCCAATGATCCCTGCCCTCTTGGTATTCACACCTTTTTAAACTCATCTCTTAAGTTGTTCCATGATTGGTTTGTGTTATCAATGGAATATGACAGAAGTGATGGCATGTCACTTTAGAGATTAGGTTATAAAAGACATTATCAGCTGGGCGCAGTGGCTCACACCTGTAATCTCAGCACTTTGGGAGGCTGTGGCAGGTGGATCACTTGAGTTCAGAAGTATGAGACCAGCCTGGCCAACATGGCAAAACCCCATCTCTATAAAAACATACGAAAATCAGCCAGGCATGGTGGTGTGCATCTGTAGTCCCAGCTACTCAGGAGCTACACTCTCTCAAAAGAAAAAAAAAAAAAAAAGACAGTATTGTTTCCATTTTGATTGCTTACTTTCTCTTGGGAGATGCCTGCTACCACATCATTCATGGCCCTATGGACTGTTTAACATGGTGAGGAAGTGAAGCCTCTTGCTAAAGGCACATGAGTGAGCTTGGAAAGTGGATCCTTCAAGCCTAGTCAAGCCTTCAGATGACCTCAGTCCAAGCCATCATCTTGACTGCCACGTCAGGAGAGATCCTGACAACCACCCAGGTAAGCCACTACCAGATTTGTGACTTTCAGAGTTCTGTGAGATAATAAGTATTTGTTGCCTTCAGCTGTTAGATGTGGGGTAATTTTGTACATAGCAATATTATCCCCACTTGACACATGAAGAAATTTGGGTTCAGGAACATTAAGTTACTTGACCAAAGATATACAGAGCTGGAATTCAAACCCATTTCGGAAACTCTCAAAGCCTAAACTCTTACCTATTTTGCTATACTGCCTTACGTATGTGCTCAGTCTTGTGTTATATACCATGTTACTTATTTTTTCCAATCAAACAAATACCTACAATGTATCTAACATTAAAAATGCACTGTCCTATAGGTAATCTGCTAGGGTTACCAGAAATTTAAGAAAGGACCAGAGAGGCTATCTCCTCAGGGAGTTTATTCCGTAACATTTCAACTAAGTGCCTAGTTGCTCTCAGATACCTAGTAGCTCTTAAGTACCTAGCAGTTCAAGTGATCTGCGAGAGCCACCTAGTGTTAACTCTGTTTAATTGCATTCTGCACATTTAGCTGGACATAAAGGTAAGTCACATTTCATGCTATTTGAATCCTACAAATTTTAAAGAATGTAAAACATTAATACTCTCATTATGTGTACAAAATGAGAAATGAGGCCAATCTTTACATTTATTCACATGGGAAATTCAGTCTCGAACTTCTCCCAATTCTGAACAATACAAGGTATTCACTCAATATGAAACTAAATACTCTAACTTCAGGCTTTTCCTTTTCTGATTTCTGGCAAATCTGCATGCCTCCAGAAGTTTCTTTTCACTTAAGAGAAAGAAGCAATGGGCATTTAAAAATCAATAATAAGAATATAGCAGATCCTCATTTATTTGTAAATTACATATTTGCAAATTTACCTACTTGCTAAAATGTATTTATAATCCCCAAATCAATACTTGCAGCACCTTTGTGGTCATTTGTGGACATGTACAGAGTGGTGAAAAACTTAAATTGCCTTATATGCATTTTTCCAGTTGATGCTGAACAAGGATACATTCCACCTTACTTCAGCTCTCATACTGTAAACAAGTGACCTTTTCACAGTATATGTAAAGCTGTGTTTTTCACATTTCACGTTTTTTTTGTTTGTTTGTTTTTTGGTGATTTCACTGTTTAAAATGGCCCCTTAGTGCTGAGGTACTGTCTAGTGTTTCTTTCTTTCTTTCTTTCTTTTTTTTGAGACAAAGACTTGCTCTTGTTGCCCAGGCTGGAGTGCAGTGGCGCGATTTCAGCTCACGGCAACCTCTGCCCTCTGCACCTCCCGAGTTCAAGCAATTCTCCTGCCTCAGCTTCCCAAGTAGCTGAGATTACAGGCGCCTGCCACTATGCCTGGCTAAGTTTTGCATTTTCAGTAGAGATGAGGTTTCACCATGTTGGCCAGGCTGGTCTTAAACTCCTGACCTGAGGTGCTTCGCCCACCCTGGCCTCCCAAAGTGCTGGATTACAGGCGTGAGCCACCGCGCCCGGCCTGTCTAGTGTTTCTAAGCACAAAAAGGCTCTTCTGTTGTGTCTTGTGGAGAAAATATATGTGTTAGATAGGCCTCCTTCAGGCACAAGTTACACTGCTGGCTGTGAGTTCAATATTAATGAATCCAAAATATATATTAAATAAGATTTCTTTAAACAGAAACATAAATAAAACCAGGTTATATATTGATCAGTTGATAAAAATGTTATGACCAGAGGCTCACAGAAACCTAATCCTGTATTTATCCTAGGAGCAATGGTTCAATATTTGTTAATACATTTGTGGTGACCACAGAATATAACAATGGTCCATAGATGAGAGTCAACTATATATGCTAGCGATTGGGATTCTCTATTCTATCCTTATTTCCAATGTGTCACAACAGAAAGTTTATTTAAATTCTAAAATAGTCCCGAATGCACTAAGTGCTACTAAAATCCATATAGTATAAGGAATAAATATCTACAGTATTATCTAATTTAACCTTGTCCTAAAGATCCGTTATGTCAGTTTTCATGGATTTGTTATATTTTTCTAGTACATATTAAAATAAATGCATCGGCTGGGCACGGTGGCTCACGCCTATAATCCCAGCACTTTGGGAGGCTGAGGCGGGCAGAATACCTGAGGTCAGGAGTTTGAGACCAGCCTGGCCAACATAGTGAAACCCTGTCTCTATAAAAATACAAAAATTAGCTGGGCATGGTGACACATGCCTGTAATCCCAGCTACTTGGGAGGCTGAGGCAGGAGAATAGCTTGAACCCGGGAGGCAGGGGTTGCAGTGAGCCGAGATTATGCCATTGCATTCCAGCCTGGGCTACAGAGCAAGACTCCATTTCCAAAAAATAAAATAAAATAAAATAAAATAAAATAAAATAAAATAAAATAGGCCAGGTGCGATGGCTCACACCTGTAATCCTAGCACGTTGGGAGGCCGAGACGGGCGGATCACGCGGTCAGGAGATAGAGACCATCCTGGCTAACACAGTGAAACCCCGTCTGTACCAAAAATACAAAAAATTAGCCAGGTGTGGTGGCGGGTGCCTGTAGTCCCAGCTACTTGGGAGGTTGAGGCAGGAGAATGGCGTGAACTCGGGAAGTGGAGCTTGCAGTGAGCCGAGATTGTGCCACTGCACTCCAGCCTGGGTGACAGAGTGAGACTCTGTCTCTAAATAAATAAATACATAAACAAATAAGCAAATAAAATGAAATAAAAGTATCACAGTTAAAAAGTTTTAAGTGTATGTATGTGTATTACCAAAATTAATTCACATACCACCCAATGGTTCAAGTACCAACATTGATATATGAATCACATTTGGGGAAACACTGCTATATATACTATAAAAAAAGTTATCACCAAACTTTTCAATTATTAAAATCCCTTTTAATAAAGAAATTTTGCAAGCCCCCATCTGAAAATAGGTATACTTTTCTCAACTCAGATTAGGGATACTACTATGACACATCAAGAAAAAATATTTTGCTGTATACCTGAAACTGCGTCAAATTGCCGAGATAATGGTTTAGGATCACACTGTTGATCCAAAGACTGTGCATTAGTGACAGGTGGCTGCATATAGAGAGAATGTCCCATTAAGATGTTCTCTGCTGCCGCTATTAGCTGGGGTCTTTGTCCTTCACTAAGTTCACCCACACTGTTTTCCAAGTCCTTTAAAAAGTAGAAACAATTGTTAAAACCATTATATTAAAATCAAGTCAAAACAGGAAATGTTTGCCAAATATCATGAACAATACCCTTTGACTCCTTGGAAGGTATTTTACAAACTGTCTTCTATGCCACATATACGTTACAAGCAAGAAAAGTTCAAGAAGTTAGTCTAATAAGCCTAGTGATAGGCTTTGTTTTCAATATAATAATATCATATATTTTATGAAATTAACCACTATCTATTTTTCAAGTGCCAATTAAATAGCAATAAAACATAAAAGAAAAATTATATTACAATTTAAAATACTCAGTGGGGCCAGCACGGTGGCTCATGACTATAATCCTAACACTTTGGGAGGCCAAGGCGGGTGGATCACTTGAGCTCAGGAGTTCAAGACCAGCCTAGGCAACACGGCAAAACCCCATCTCAACAAAAATTACAAAAATTAGCTGGGCATCATAGCACACACCTGTAGTCCCAGCTACTTGGGGGGCTGAGGCAGGAGGCTAGCTTGAACCCAGGAGGCAGAGGCTGCAGTGAGCGAGATTGCACCACTGTACTCCAGCCTGGGTGACAGAGTGAGACCGTGTCAAAGAAGACAAAAAATCAAAACCACTAAATGCTGGTATGCATTATACATTGTTCATACAGCTTAAAATGGGAATAACAGAAAATTTCTCTCATTCTTCATGAATAAAAATTGCCTAAAGTTTGTTAGTGGAAACTTTACAATTAAACAACTGATGAGAATAATATACTTTAAACAGCATAAAGGTTACCCCATATATCAATAATAAGATTTTTATCAAAGTATAGAGGTCTGGATCACACCACCCAGCACTTTGGGAGGCCGAGGTGGGCAGATCACAAGGTCAGGAGTTTGAGAACAGCCTGGCCAATATGGTGAAAACCTGCCTCTACTAAAAAAAAAAAAAATTAGCTGAGCATGGTGGCGGGTACCTGCAGTCCCAGCTACCTGGGGGGCTGAGGTAGGAAAATCGCTTGAACCTGGGAGGCAGAGGGTGCAGTGAGCCAAGATCAAGCCACTGCACTCCAGCTTAGGCGACAGAGTGATGCTCTGTCTCAAAAAAAAAAAAAAGTATAGAGATTATAGAAGACTACTTTAGTCATATTTAATAATGTTCTTTTCCCTTGGAAAAATAAAAAATACAAAAAGCACAGAATTGTTGGCCGGGCATGGTGGTCACGCCTGTAATCTCAGCACTTTGGGAGGCCAAGGCGAGCAGATCACCTGAGGTCAGGAGTTCCAGACAAGCCTGACCAATATGGCAAAAACCCGTCTCGACTAAAAATACAAAATTAGCAGGCGTGGTGGTGCATGCCTGTAATCCCAGCTACTCGAGAGGCTGAAACAGGAGAATCGCTTGAACCCACGAGGCGGAGGTTGCAGTGAGCCGAGATCCCGCCATTGCACTCCAGCCTGGGCAACAAGAGTGAAACTCTGTCTCAAAAACAAAACAAAACAAAACAAAATTGTTTTAAATGAAATCTATGAAATAAATGAACAACTGAAAAAATATAAGACTCTTATTTTCTTTCTGTATTAAAAAATTATATATCCTAATCACTAGTACATTTTATGACTTGAGATACTCTAATTAATGAATTTACTAATTAAGAACTGAAGAAAAATTCCAATATCTGAAAGCTCCCATGTTTCTCATTTAAAAGGGGTTTAATTTCAACCAACAAGTGTTTTTTCTTTTTTACTAGAATATATGAAGAAATCACTGCTGAAACATCTTTGATGATTCCATTGACTTATAAAATAAAAGCTAAACTTCTTAGCTCAACATTCAAGATTCTCTTCAATGTGTCTTCATTCTCCTATGTACATCTCTATCTCTCCTTATTCTCTTAGCCTGATTCTTCTTTAGGAATACCAATTGTCTCAATATCCTTTAAATTAAAAAATACTGTTTCATAATTAATATGAAATCCCTTGGAGACTCTTGGGCAGTGTTTAGAATGACGGCAATTATGTTTTCCCCAGAAATTGAGAAATATTTCACAATGCCTATCTTACTCTGACAATCTATAGTAACTTCTCTGTTGTGAATCTGTTTTCTAGGATACTTGTAACTGCTGAACTATTTAACACCTTAAGAATACTCTATGACCCTACTGAAGACTTATCTTGCCTATTTACAAAACGCTCTCATACTCACAAGTATCGTTGAGTTTTGGATTATACTCAGTGCTTAAACTCATGTCAATTTAAGTCAGGCTGCCTATAATACAGAGTAATATACCTAGCCCATCTACATATATGTACAAATTACAGTTTGCCATCAGCCAGCTCTCACTGACCTAATGTCCCTCTGAGCAAGAAGTTTCAAGCACAAAGAAAAGCCACTATCTTCTTAGCAAAACAATATTTTAACTTATAATGTATCACTGTTACTAGTTCTTATTACAAACAAATGTAATAGTCCTTTAGACAGGAAAATATGCAAAATGTCACTGTAATCCGACTGGCAAAAATTTCAGATTAAAAACATTATGTGTGACATGGGAAAGGGATCTCATACACTAGGGCAATTTTTCAGTGCCTACTTAAATTATGAATGCTTATATCTTTGAGCCAGCAATTCCATGCCTTAGTATCTAAATCTAGAAAAATAATTTCTCATGAGTACAAAAAAGGATTTTATACCTAGTATAGTTTGATTAGGGAATAACTGGAACCAATCTAAAAATCCTTCAATAGGAGAATAATTAACTATGGTATACTACATGGTAGGTAAAAAGAATATAGATCCTTCAGGATTTATGTTAAATTTTAAAAAGGCTTGCAACTGGCTTTTTAAAATTTAAAATTGCACAACAAAATATACGCACACCTCAAAAGTATACTAAGCCAGAAATGGTGGCTCACACCTATAATCCCAGGACTTTGGAAAGCTGAGGTAGGAGGATCACTTGAGGTCAGAAGTTGGAGATCAGCCTAGGCAACAGAGTGAGACCCCATCTCTACAAAAAATAAAAAATTAGCTAGGCATGGTGCATGCCTATAGTCCCAGCTATTCTGGGGGCTGAGGTGGGAGGAATGCTTGAGTCCAAGAGTTCGAGGCTGCAGTAAGCTGACTGAGCCACTGCACTCCAGCATGAACAACAGACTGAAACTCTGTCTCAAAAAAATTCATACATATATATACACACATACATATACATATACACAAATATATTTTATACATATACAAATGGTTAATGCTTAGAAAAATATCTGGAGAAAATAGAATTCTAACTTCTGCATTGCTGGTCTAGCCAGGACAGCACAATAACATAGGCTGATAGCTCTCAAAATCAACACTGGAGTAACTACAGAGGTGAAAAAGAACCCATAGATTCTGAGAACTAAAGTAAAAGTTGTGAAAAACTACTGGAAAGACAGACAGTTAACTTAAACTGGTATGTGTGGAAAGAAAGGGGCGCATCCTAGGGAAGAGGCTGTGTGGAGGAGCTTCATGACAGCAATGACTGGAGAAAAGTGCTTGTTTCTTCCTCCATTAATTTGAGATCACTGCTTGCCCTTCAACCACAAAAGTCTTCCTGTCAACAACCCCAGCTGCAAATGCTGGCGCCCCAGAGTAATATCAGGGAACATGAAGGCCTAGCTATGGTGACAACTATAGATGAAATCTGTCCAGAAGCCCATCCGTGGGCATTCATTCCTTCACCTTCTTCCCCTCCAAACCCCAGGACTAGTGGATTATAAACCCTCTCAAAGCAACTTCTTCCTAATGGCTTAAAGACACAATAATCACCAGAAGAGCTATATAGTGGAGTAACAGCAAACAGCAGGGACAGTGACCAAGGGTGGTTCTGTGCTGCCTGAGGCTCTCCCTAGGGCTCTCTCCTCCCCTCTTCTTCAACTCTCTGAAACAGACCATGGACTGGTTTTATCCTTACCCAAATTCTCAGACAGAATAGTTGATCCCATCAGTGAAATATGAACTCACAGGTCAAAAGAACCAGATACCTGAGAAGTCAATAAGTTTAAAAAAGAAAAAAAAAACAGACAACAAAGTGAATGATATTAATCAGACAGACAGACACAGAGTAGGCGATAAGAAAATACATTAAAATGCAAAGCAAAAAAAAAAAAAGAAAACAAGAATGTCAAGTACGAAAAATACAATAAATGGGATAAACAGTATGGTAGAGAACAAATTAATAGTTAGCAGATCAGATTGGGGAGCTCTCCCAGAATGGAGAAGAAAAGAAAGAGATAGAAAATTTAAGGTATAAAAATAGAAATAGAAGTGTCAATATCTAGAAATAAGAGTTTAGGAGGCAGGGGAGGGGTGGAAATGAAAGGAAGAAAAAAAAAAAGAGAAAGAAATAATGAAGATAAATTTCCCAGCATCTAAAAGATAAAAAGGTCTGATAAAATCGAACAAATAAATACAGATATTAGTGATTTCCAAAAAGAAAACTGGGATTAGTCAGTGGAATTTATAAATTATGCAGACACTTCTGCTATTTGCCACCTCTTTTTGTACCCTCATTCTCTCTCCCTCCTTCCCTTTCCCGCTGTCTCTCTCCTTTCCACGCGTACATGCACTTTCTCTCTCTCCCCTCCCTCCTTTCTCTCTCTCTCAACTTACTGGTTTCGATACTAAGCACCTTAGTTTCTGCAGCTATGAGAGTATGTTTTTGAATTTAGCAACACAGACATCACAACCAATATTTTTCCGGTGAAATCAATTTTTGGTCTGTTGCTAACTAAAGTTACAGAAAATTTAATTATTTTAAATTTAGAAGGAATATGTTAAGAAGGAATATGTTAAGCTTTCATTTTTTCCCATTACTAAATTTTATATCTTCTCCTACCTTTCCTAATCATTTAAAGTTTTCAGAATAAAAATAGGAAATAAAACCAACCATCTCCTTGGGCCCTATATAGTCTTTAGATCTCCAGCTCATCTAAAGCCAGTTGACATTTGTTCATGCAAAGACAACCAGATATGATAGAAACAGCACTATAGATCAAGAATCCTAGTCTCAGCTCCACCATTAACCAGTCTGAATGACAATGTTGTATATTTCTACCTGGAATTTCCTTAAGCACCTTAAATTTGATGTGTATATCAAACTCATTACTTTCCCCACAAAATCTGGCACTCTTCTCTCTGCACTTCTAAGCCAACAACTCTACAATCACCTACCCAGGCTCCCAAGGTAGGAACTTCAAGATTATCCTTAAAAAAAAGCTTCTTTACCTCTCTCAACCAATGACCAATTACTGTCAATCCTATGCCCTTAAATTTAAATCTGTCTCCTCTCTATTTCTGCTGTAACTGTCTTTGTTCATATTATCATTCTCTCTTGCTGGGTCTACTACAGTGGTGTTCTGACAGATCCCCCATGTCTCCCTCATTTGTTTATGGCTTCATACTCCTTCCTAAGGCAACTCCCTTGCCCAAAAACCTTCATGGGCTCCACAGTGCCCAAGCCTAAATAAAATGTTCTTTATGATCATCTGGTTCAATCTACTTCTCCAGACATAACTGATTCTTTATCTAAAGTTCTAGCCACACAGAAATTTTCAATACTTTCCAAATATGCTTTACTATTTCTTGGCTCTCATCCCTTAACAAATGGTATTTCTGCTTCTGAAATGTCCTTCCTTTTCATTGCTGCCTGCAAAGTCCTACTCCATCTTTAAAGACTGACATCAATGTAATATTGTGTATGAAGTGTCATCTAACTTCAAGCAGAGTCTTTTCTCCTGTGTGTTCATACAGTACTTGTAAATACAGCTATTTGATCAGTTATTGCACTGTTGAATAATTACTTGTGTAAGCCCTTATCTTCCTTCATGACTGTAAGCTGCTTAAAGGTAGGGGTCATGTCTTATTTATCTTTGTATCTTTTTCCAGGTTGTGTCTGGCATATAACAGATACTCAATAAATAACTGCATAATGAATGAATAATCCTCACAAAGCTTTAGCTTTTTTAGCTGTAGAACAAGGTGGTTGGAACAGATGGTCTAAATTCCTTTCAGTTATAAAACTCTATAGTTCCATGACTCCAAGTTAAAGTTGCTATAACACTGACCCTTGAAAAAACAAAACACTAGCATGCTTTAACTAGTAGTAAGAATATTTTAATTTTTTTCCTGTATTTATGTCTAACCAAAAAAAAAAAAAAGTCATTAAAGTTAAAAAGTACCTCTGAATGACAGACTGCTTGCTGTGAAACTGCTGACTCCTGGTTTTGTTTAGCAAGAACAGAAAGAATTGCATCTGCATGAAATTTTTTATGGGGCATCCTAATCACTTGCCCTTCACTAGGAGGATCATCCTCCTAAAAGAAACATAAAGACAATTAATAAAAATAAATTATTTCGAACAATTGCATTTTTCTCAATTTAAGATTAATAAAAACTTAGCAGTCATGAAATGACGGTATTAGCATTTGGAAAGGAGATGAACTCTATTTTCATCCAGTTCTCATTTCTATTTGTCTATAATAAAAGCCCTCTACCTTTACCTCAAATATAAACCACAGTGTAATTCGGTAACACGTAAACTGGAGATTATAAAAACATAAAAATCAAACCGTCTGTCCCATGCAGTTGAGCTACTATGAATCTTAAATGTTTTTTATGATATCACTGTTTTTGGGTCACAGCCTCCTCTTCATATTTCTGCAGTAAAGTAATGCCACAGTGTGGCAATGGGGGCAAAGCGTTGTAATGCTGCAACCTGGACCACAAGCAAAAATGAAAAACTGCAGCAGTACGCTATGGCAGCGATAGACCTCAATGTCCCTTTGCCTTTGGGCTGACATCTGGCTTACTTGGCGAGGGCGTTGGTATTGAAGACCCTCACTGGAGCATCCTGTATAGGCTTCTTCGTGCCTCAAAATAGGCTCGTCTCAACAATGAGGAACAATGTGGGCCTCAGAGTTCAACAAAGTACACTATCTTATAAATACAGGTATTAACATGATTTTAAATTATAAGTACCTATCCCCTAGCTATGTATAGATAAATGCCAACTGGTACATGACTTCAAGTTATTTGGGGTTTTTCCAGATTGTACTTTTGTATTTGACTTTATTATGAATTTGTAGCATATGTGATTTAGGCATAGTAAAAATATCAAAATTAGAATTTAGTTTCAAATGTAGAAAAAGAGAAACAAGTTATAATTTAGTCTTGGTTCGGTTTAGCTATTTACTTTAAATAAATTTAAACATGCTTTGCCACTTGAAAAGGTTCAAAGAAAGGAGAAAAATGCTATCATTGTACACTAAATAGGCCAAATGTTAGTAATGCTTCTCTGAAAATAAAGATATCTCATTTATGCCTTCTTCCCATATTATTTCATAAAAGTGATTGCTGTGCTCTCCTCACAATTAACTCAACCAATTACTTGCAATAAATAATTACTGTTAAAAATTGTTTCATTAAAATCTTATCAAAGGCCGGGCGCGGTGGCTCAAGCCTGTAATCCCAGCACTTTGGGAGGCCGAGATGGGCGGATCACGAGGTCAGGAGTTCGAGACCATCCTGGCTAACACGGTGAAACCCTGTCTCTACTAAAAAATACAAAAAAAGCTAGCCGGGCGAGGTGGCGGGCGCCTGTAGTCCCAGCTACTTGGGAGGCTGAGGCAGGAGAATGGCGTAAACCCGGGAGGCGGAGCTTGCAGTGAGCTGAGATCCGGCCACTGCACTCCAGCCCGGGTGACAGAGCAAGACTCCGTCTCAAAAAAAAAAAAAAAAAAAAAAAAAAATCTTATCAAAAAACTTATTAATGAAGTATTTTCATAGGCCTATGTGAAATAACTTAAAAAAACGCAACAATGCTTTAAAAAGATGTGAATAAATATAGATGATAGTTGAGTACAATTATCTTTCCTTGCTTAGGTTGTTTAAAAATATATAAAGTAAAGATTTCTATTCCTTAACAGTTTTTTCAAAAGAAAATTCTTACTATCATTTCTATATATTTATATATAATGTGATATTTTTAAATACCAACTTTTGCTTCTACAGAGATAGATAAAAACTTGAAAGGGTTAGCATCCCTGGACCTCATTTTTCTTTTTAAGCCATTAAATTTAAACATTTATTAGCACAAAGAATTATAATCATGGTTAGGGAAAAATAACAAATGTATTATAAGAGAGTTGGTTGAAATAGGTAAGATCTTGCTTAAATATTGTAAAGACAACATACAGAGGTAACAATTTGCAATCAGCTAGATTTTATTACCTAATTACATTAAATGTATTTTTTTTTCCTAGAGCCACAAGGGTGAATAATAACTTTTTTCATTCTCACAATTATAAGATTATATAATGAAATGTGCAAGAAGCCCTAAATTATTTCATGGTTATTTTACTAAATTTTGTGTCTATAACTCAAAAAATTGAGAAAAAACCTGATCAATGGCAACCAATTCATAAAGATATTCTTCCTATCAGAATTCAGTGTTGGAGTCGATCGTTACGTACCATTTCAACAGCATCATGCAGAGTGCTGGATAAGCTATCATTAAAGTTTGTCAGGTATAGTCCTACATCTTCTAAAACTAGAAATTAAAATATAAAAATTTAGAAAAAAAAAAGAAACACAAATTTAGTAAACAATGTGACCATAAAGCCATAGCATATTAGATTCAAAATTATACTGCAATGGAAATATTGGCAAAGTTTATAAATAAGTAATTCACAAACCACTCAATCTTAACAGTTTTTTAAAAGTACAATTTATAACAAAGATGAGAATTTTGTTTAACCTACCAGTTTGTTAGAAATTAAAAACTATAAATATCAATTGTAGTTATGAAATTGAGAAACAGGTACTCTCATATACTGTTGATATAATTAAAATAGATTAAGAGCTAAAAATCCTTTCTAGAACTTAAAGCAAAGAAAAAAAAAATCCTTTCTAGAGAGCATGTTGGTGATACATCTTTAAAGCAGACTCAGCAATTTCACTTTAAGGCATGTATTCTAAGGAAGAGACTGGATAAGTGCACCAAAAATATATATACATGAAAGGATGGTAATTAGCCAGTTGTGTATAGACTGAAAGCATTGAAAACAATCTAAATGCCCTCTATTAAGGGAGTAAATAGACTACACAGCCATAAAAGAAAAATAAGAAAACTATGGAGTCATATTAAAAGATATCCACAATACATTATTAGGTAACAAAAATTCAGGTTTCAGGCTGTGTGTGGTGGTTCAGGCCTATAATTCCAGCCCTTTGGGAGGCCAAGGCGGGCAGATCACTTGAGCTCAGATGTCTGAGACCAATCTGGGTAAAATGGTGAAACCTCATCTCTACAAAAAAATATAAAAGTTAGCCAGGCATGGCGGCACATGCCTGCAGTCCCAGTTACTCAGAAGGCTGAGGTGGGAGTATTGCTTGAGCGCGGGAAGTTGAGGCTGCAGTGAACCATGATCACGCCACTGCACTCTAGCTTGGATGACAGAGTGAGAACCTGTCTCAAAAAAAAAAAAAAAAAAAAAAATTCAGGTTTCAAAACGATATGCATAATAAGATCCTATTTTTAAAGGTAAACATACATCCATAGACAAAAAAGACTGGAAAGTTCTACCCAAAACCATTAATAGTGATATTATTTCTGGAGGGTGGGATTATGAGGAAGACTTTACTTTCTGAAGTTAAGACCCAGAAAAGTTAACTAAATTGCATTGAGCCCCCCATTCTTTCTACTGTACCATGTTAAATCTTGAAAGTTAAGTAAAAACACTTTAAACAGGAAAGTATTACTTAGGGGATTACCATAATCTAACAAGTGAAATCAATTAATACAAATTAACTTACTCTTGGGGGCCAATTTTTGACCACAGCTAAATAAAATCTCTCCTTCAGAGACAGGTTTATCTAAAGTTTCAGTTTCAGTGACAGTAACACTCAATGTGCTCTCCGGTGTTGATGAATCAGAACCTGGCATCTGTGAGGGGGAAGGGGCCTTGGTGCCAGCAGGAAATGGCATAAAGGGAACTGGCTCTGGAGGTGGAGGCTGAGCAGGGAAATCCATACTCTCTGGTTCTTCATCCTTAGCCACAGACATTACACTAAGAAAATAAACACATATTTTGAGCTTGTTAGGTCACTGAAGGCCTGTATTCATTTTGATATAAAAAATAGACTTGAAGACTATGTCTCCTTTAGCAAAATATTTTCTTAAATCTGCACTACAATAATTAACAAGATTTTTAAAAATCGTTTTCATGCTTTAATCATAAGCCATCTTGAAAGCTCTTCCAGACATCAAAGAAATCTACATAGAAATATATAAAAATATAAGTTAACTGATGATAGTAAATAATGACCCACAATAGTGAGAAATTGTTTTCTATTTTATTAACAATGTAATAGATACCTTTATTTCTATCTATTTCAAACCTTTTAAGAAAAAAGGTGAAGGTATAATTTGATAATTTTTCAAAACTCAAAATTTATGAAAGTTCTTTCTTTCAAAGTATAAGGTAGTCTGTGGTTTATAAAGCTTTGTATATTTCTATGTTTTCAATGGATTACATAAGTCAAACGTAAGTTGAAATGTACAGTTACTAGTGAGTATGTTCTCATTTACATAGCTCTTGGATGAAGTTCTTCTTGAGGTGAGTTAGGGTTCTCTTCTTCCAGTGGCAGGTCTCCATCACCCCATGGCTTGGGAAGCTCTGGGCTTGATACCTTCAATTTATCAATGGAAATATCTGACAAAGTTGGGGTAAAAACTGCCACCGCTGGAGGAGGTGTAGTAGTAGGGGTAACTGTTGGAGTTTTAACAAGCATGATGGCAGGTATATCATCTCCTAAAGATTTTTTTTTAAAAAAAGACAGAAAAAGATAGTAGTCAGTAAAGAACTCCACAGGATGGCATGATACATTGCTTCAGATATCCTTTACCATTTTAGCACACAAATAATGGCAATTATAATTAATAATGACAATGGTGGTAGTCATTAATGTGAAAATTCCTAAATTTAATAAAGCATTAAAAAATACCTTGAGAAGATATCATTTTTAATACTTAAAGTAGTCTAAGCATCTATTCAATTATATACATTTTTTTTTTTTGAGACAGAGTCTGACTCTTATCACCCAGGGTGGAGTGCAATGGTGCGATATCGGCTCACTGCAACCTCTGCCTCCCAGGATCAAGCAATTCTCCTGCCTCAGCCTCCTGAGTAGCTGGGATTACAGGCACATGCCACCAAGTCTGGCTAATTTTTGTATTTTTAGTAGACAGGGGTTTCACCATGTTGGTCAGGCTGGTCTCAAACTCCTGACCTCGTGATCCACCTGCCTCAGCCTCCCAAACTGCTGGGATTACAGGTGTGAGCCACCATGCCTGGCCTCAATTACAGACTTAAAGAAGTTGCAATCAATTCCTAAATTTCCTTGCGAGAAAAAATGATTTACTAAAACCTAGTAAGCAACAAGTACATATACAATAATCTCATAAAGCATCTTTTTTTTTTTGAGGCGGAGTCTCGCTCTGTCGCCCGTACTGGAGTGCAGTGGCCGGATCTCAGCTCACTGCAAGCTCCGCCTCCCGGGTTTACCCCATTCTCCTGCCTCAGCCTCCCGAGTAGCTGGGACTACAGGCGCCCGCCACCTCGCCCGGCTAGTTTTTGTATTTTTAGTAGAGACGGGGTTTCACCATGTTAGCCAGGATGGTCTCGATCTCCTGACCTCGTGATCCGCCCGTCTCGGCCTCCCAAAGTGCTGGGATTACAGGCTTGAACCACCGCGCCCGGCCTCATAAAGCATCTTATAAGACAATCATGAAATTGTATTTAATAGTTGCTAATATTAACACTGAGTTATAGAAATAAAGTTTCTACCTTTTTCAGCACATATTTCTTTCACAGGAAAAGCCATATCATGATCTGAATCACAGGGAGAAGAATCTGGAGTCTTTACCAAAACACACTCCTTAGTAGGTGATGAAGGTGAGCAAGGAGGCGTAGGCTGTGGAGTAGCCAGTGGGGTACACACTCTTGCCTAAAATAAATTAATACAAGAAGATAAACTGTGTTTATAATCACCCAAATAAAAGTAATTTGAAATAATAACATGAACTCATTCATAGGCTACATATAATTTAAATTGATGGTGGGGTTAAGGACCCTACCTCTTGAACCTCTACCTGTTAGTCTACAACTGGCCTGAAGAAAGTCGCAGGCAATTGAAATAACTCTGCCTCTGAAGTGGTCTCCACAGAATTCTAAGGCACCCGCTTTTAAAATAGAGAAGAGGTAATTTACATTCCTACCAACAGTGTATAAGCATTCCCTTTTCTCTGCAGCCTCACTAGCATCTGTTGGTTTGTATTTTGTTGCTATTTGTTTGTTTTTAAAATTTTTAATTTTTGTGGGTACATAGCAAGTGTATATATGGTGATCTGTTTTTTTTTTTTTTTGATTTTTTAATAATAGCCATTCTGACTGAAATGGTATCTCACTGTGGTTTTAATTTGCATTTTTCTGATGATTAGTGATGATGAGCATTTTTTCATATGTTTGTTGACGGCTTGTATGTCTTCTTTTGAGACCATTACTGGGTATATACCCCAAGGATCATTATACCAAAAAGACATATGCACTCATATGTTCATTGCCCCACTATTCACAACAGCAAAGATGTGGAGTCAATCTAGGAGCCCAACAACGGTGGACTGAATAAAGAAAATGTGGTACACATTCATCATGGAATACTACACAGCCATAAAAAAGAACTAAATCATGTTATTTGCAGCAACATGGATGGAGCTGGAGGCCATAATCCTGAACAAACTGAGGAAGAAAAAAACAAATACCACATGTTTTCACTTATAAGTGAGAGCTAAACATTCAGCACACATAGACATAAACATGAGAAAAATAGACACTGTGGACTATGATGGCAGGGGGCAGGAGGGAAGAAGGGGGGAATGGGTTGAAAAACTACTTTTGGGTACTGTGCTCACTGTCTGGGTCCAATATATCCATATAACAATCCTACACATGTATCCCCTATACCTAAAATAAAAGCTGAAATTTTAAAAATAAAGAAGACAGAAAGATTAAACAGACAAAGTTGAAGATCAAACCCAATTACAAACATGAAGGAAAGGCATAAAACAGAAAGGAAGCATTTTAACTGATTGACAAGATACCAAAAAATCAGCCTTTTAGCACACACAAAAAACTGAGTATATAAAAAGTAATGAAAGGATAAGAAAAAGTGGGAGTTAGGGAGAAATGAAGACAGCAGGGAGATGGAAAGCACTGGAGAAGGAAAAATGTAACAATTTAATATTAATTTGTAGAATAGGTAATCATTCAAATGGTTCAAACTTCAAAAGGCACAAATGGATAGTGAAAATTAAGTGTCTCTCCTACTCTTGTCCTTTCTACCTAGAGCCCTTCCTCAGAGTTATCAAATAATCTTGACTTCAGTCATTTCATGTGTATGATATATGGATATATCTATGGAATAAGTTCCCAGAAGTGGGACTGCTCTATTAAAGAACTAATCATGTTTTTAATTTGAATAAATATTGCCAGACTTCCTACTACAGGATTTTACTATTTTATACTACCACCAGAGGTAGGAAAATGACAATGTCCCCCAAAATCATCAAACTTTTAGAGTTTTGCCGATCCGATAAGTAAAAATGGAATTTCAATAAATTGTTTTCTTATCTATGAGGTTGATCATCTTCATCTTTTTATATCTACATGGGTGATTCGTATTTCTTTGATGTGTATGAACTGTCTGCTCCTGTCCTCTGACCATTTTAAAAATATATTATTTGAGCCAGGCGCGGTGGCTCACGCCTGTAATTCCAGCACTTTTAGAGGCCGAGACAGGCAGATCATGAGGTCAGGAGTTCGAGACCAGCCTGGCTAACATGGTGAAACCTCGTTTCTACTAAAAATGCAAAAATTAGCTGGGTGTGGTGGCGGGCACCTGTAATCCCAGCTACTTAGGAGGCTGAGGCAGGAGAATCATTTGAACTTGGGAGGCAGAGGTTACAGTGAGCCGAGACAGCACCACTGCACTCCAGCCTGGGTGACATGAGCGAAACTCCGTCTCAAAAAAAAAAAATATATATATATATATATAAAATATATATATAATATATAATTTGACTTTTTCTTCATTCTAAAAAGTCTTTATATAAGGTGATTACCCTTTATTTATTCTGCATTATGGGTTGCAAATTAAGATGCAATTTAAAACCATGAAGCATATTAGAATTTCTATAGCATTGCTTAATAATTAGTGTACTCTTAGCCTTCATTTTAAAATGAAAGAAGTACATTATGTCTTTTTTTTCTTCTTGACTGCATAAACACATAGCATAGAAGTGTTGTTTTCAAATATAACACTATATTTAATGTATATAACTCAGCATCATTAAGGATCTGAAGGTATTCTTTTAGTATTGGTAATGGATAATAAAAATGATAAACTATTAGTAACTGAGTGTTTATTTACCAAGTTCTAGGCACTAGATTAAGCTCTGTCCATATATCATCTCACTTAATCTTCCACAAAACTTTGGCTAAGAAAACACAGTACCATAAAGATGTCACTCCTTCTTAAATTAAACCAGTCAAAATTGGTTTAATACCCACTGAAATCTCAACAATATTTTTTATGGAACTTAAGAACTAACTTTAAAATATACGTAAGAGATTAAAAGGCCAAAAAAAGCCATGACAATTCTGAAGATAAAGAATGATAAGTCGGCTGGGCGCGGTGGCTCAAGCCTGTAATCCCAGCACTTTGGGAGGCCGAGGCGGGCGGATCACAAGGTCAGGAGATCGAGACCATCCTGGCTAACACGGTGAAACCCCGTCTCTACTAAAAAGTACAAAAAACTAGCTGGGCGAGGTGGCGGGTGCCTGTAGTCCCAGCTACTCGGGAGGCTGAGGCAGGAGAATGGCGTGAACCCAGGAGGCGGAGATTGCAGTGAGCTGAGATCTGGCCACTGCACTCCAGCTTGGGCGACAGAGCGAGACTCCGTCTCAAAAAAAAAAAAAAAAAGAATGATAAGTCACAGGCTGGGAGTAGTGCTTGCCCTACTAGATACTCACTAAGCAGATTCTGGCAAAGCCATGGTCATTTAAACTAAGTATTCTATCTTTATTACAGAGATAAAACTAAAGTAGTGGAGCTTGGAATTCAAATTCCAAGTTTTACCAACCCCAAAGTCCAAGCTCTTTACCCTGGTTTTCCCACATTTTCTCATCCAATCACCCTCATGAAAATATATGCAATACATAGGCAGAAAGCAAACCAAAGTAATTGGCATAGAAAAAACCATAACCCTGACCACATCTGTACTGCATATATTCCCAATGAGCTAATAAAGCACAGATCAAAACTACAGATCAAATCTTTGGCACACTAATCACATTATACCACAACAATCTCTACAAAAGTAAAATACAGTATATAACTTTATGTTTATACATTGAATGATGTTTAAATGTTTCACGTATGTAAAATGATGTCCTTGCGATCTATAGGATCAGAAGTAACTGCAGTTTTTTTTTTTTGAGACGGAGTCTTGCTCTGTCACCCAGGCTGGAGTGCAGTGGCCCATCTCAGCCCACTGCAAACTCCGAATGAATGGTTTATGCCATTCTCCTGCCTCAGCCTCCTGAGTAGCTGGGACTACAGGTGCCCACCACCACGCCTGGCTAGTTTTTTGCATTTTTTTCGCAGAGACAGGGTTTCACCGTGTTAGCCAGGATGGTCTCCATCTCCTGACCTCGTGACCCGCCCATCTCCGCCTCCCAAAGTGCTGGGATTACAGGCTTGAGCCACCACGCCTGGCCGTAACTACAGTTTTAAACAGCTGGTAATACAGAGTAAATTTTGGCTTTGTATAATTTCATATTGCTATAATAGATTATAAATTCTTTTTAACACAAGTAAGGTTGATTTAAAAAGCAATAAAACTTCCTGAAATGTATTTTCTTTTAAAGATTAAAAATATCAGTTTATATAATAACGCAAAGCAATAAATGATCCTTGGCTATATCTTGATTTAAAAAAAACTATAAAGGATATTTTTGAAACAATTAGGGAAATCTAAATATGGTCTCTATGCTCTATATTATTAACATGTCAATGTTAAATTTGGGGGGTCTGATAATGGTATTTTGGTTATGTAAGAAAGCAACTTGTTCTGTGGTGATACTGCTGATGCTTCTGAGGTAAACTGTTATGATGTCTGTAACTTTCAAATGGTTTTTAAAGGATACATAATATATAGCAGATATAAAGACAGATTTTTATAAGTGTGCCAAAATATTATCAATCAGTAAATATGAACGACCCTTGAATAAATAACTAAATAAAAACTTAGGTTTGAACTGCGAGAGGCCAATCATACAAATTTGGTTTTTTCAACCAAATGTGGATCAAAAACAGTATTCATGAGACAAGAAATGCATATATATAGAGGTCTGACTTTTCATATTCTTCGGGTTTACAGGGCCAACTATGAGACTCCAGTATGCAAGGATTGGCCAATTCTCCACGTATACCAATGGACAACTGTGTAGGTAAAGGGTGTACAGATGTTCATTGTATCATATTTTCTTTTTTCTTTTTTTTTTTTTTTTGAGACGGAGTCTCGCTCTATTGCCCCGGCTGGAGTGCGGTGGCCGCATCTCAGCTCACTGCAAGCTCCGCCTCCCGGGTTTACGCCATTCTCCTGCCTCAGCCTCCCGAGTGGCTGGGACTACAGGCACCAGCCACCTCGCCCGGCTAGTATTTTGTATTTTTTTAGTAGAGACGGGGTTTCACAGTGTTAGCCAGGATGGTCTCGATCTCCTGACCTCGTGACCCGCCCGTCTCGGCCTCCCAAAGTGCTGGGATTACAGGCTTGAGCCACCGTGCCCGGCCTGTATCATATTTTCAACTATTCTATAGATTTAAAAGTTTTTAAAATAAAATGCTGGGGGAAATGTTACTTTAATCATAGTAACAAGGAAAACAATTCTACCACAAGTTGGGCATGGTGGCTGGTGCCTGTAATCCCAGCTACTCAGGAGGCTGAGGCAGGAGCATCACTTAAGCCCAGAAGTTCAAGACCAGCCAGGGCAATATATAAAGTCCATGTCTCTAAAAATGATAATAATACTTCTACCACAAACCAGGATCTTATGGTATGCGGCTTAAAATTCATCTATTTTACTATTCTTCAATAAATGTATCAAAAATTCCCCATACCGGCAAATATGTTTCATTTGCTGAAGCATTCCCAGAAACACCTGTAGCAACAGGACATTGCTTCTTTGCTTCTCTGTCACCCAGCATGACCTCAATGGTCTCAGCAAGGGCTTCGTTCACAAAATGGTTAATCACGTCTGAGTTCACAGGAACACCAGCATCAACAAAAAGCTGGAGGGCGCCACTGCTTGTTCCTTCCACTAAAAGCAAAAAAAAAAAAATCAGAATAAGTGGGCAAGAAACATGCTTGCAATTCAAGCTTTCATTATTATTATTATTATTACTACTTTTCTTGAGACGGAGTCTCACTCTGTCACCCAGGCTGGAGTGCAGTGACATGATCTTGGCTCACTGCAACTGCCACCTCCCAGGTTCAAGCAATTCTCCTGCCTCAGGAGGCTCTGAACAGCTGGGACTACAGGCATGTACCATCACGCCTGGCTAATTTTTGTATTTTTAGTAGAGCTGGGGGTTTCGCCATGTTGGCCAGGCTGGTCTTGAACTCCTGACACCAGGTGATCTACCTGCCTTGGCCTCCCAAAGTGCTGGGATTATAGACGAGAGCCACTGTGCCTGGACCAAATTTTCATTCTTAAAAGTTTAGAGATGCCAATATATGTGTATGGAGGTGGGTGGGGGAGGGTGGAAAGAGGAATAAAAATGAAAATACAAACATATCTACTTATTATGAAAAAGACTAAGAGGACAACTTACATAACAAATATTCTCTGTAAATAAAAAAAAAAGGGGGATGAAAATTTACTCAGGTGGCCTCTTCTCTACTACTATAGAATTTAGTGATAAAAATGGGCACATTAAATGCCCTCATCTGAATATAACTCACATTTCCAAGAGTATAACAACAGGAAACTCTGTGACAGATCTCAACTAAAACAAAAGAATGCACTAAATATGAAGGCAAACCTCCCTTCCTTCTAGTTTCAGATACATCAGTTATTAACATCTACTGCAGTTGAGGTGCTTGTTATCAGATGTCCTATAGGTATATTAATTTCTGAATGGGTTGTACTTTTCACTTACATTAATGTACATCAAATTAAGTAAAACTTCCCGAATAGACTTTACTTGACTTAAAGTAGTGATATTTATAAAGCTCCATGTGGAAAATAAGTGGATACTAATCTGTACAACCTCATGTAGATGTGACCTCACCAAAGAGTACTCCTTAAGTAATACAACTATAGTAACAATATCCAGAATTCCCTAAAAAGTGGGTAGAAGTGTAGTGGTATCACTTGTTGATGGGGTAAGTAACAGCAATTTGCTCTTGAGTTACCATAGCAGAGACTATCACAATCCCAAATTTATATTCAATAATATATGTTGATACATCTCCTTTTTAGTTTCCATAATTCATTCTTTAAGCATGACCAAAAATCAGAACATCTTTTTTATAAGCCCAAAATCCCTACCCAGACACTGGCAAAACAAAAGCAAACACAAATCTTTTACAGGGAAGAAAACAGGATCTAAATGCCCAATTTGTAAATTGTCTGATTTTCACCAGGAAAACAATTTTCTCATAAATTTGTTGTTCATTTTTGTCCTTCCTTCAAAGATGAGATGACGAAAGAAAACCAGGATAGTAACAACAGAAGGAGGCATGTGAGCTATGCTAAACAGGACAAATTTAGCATAGCTCACATGCTATATAGCATAGCTCACATGCAACAATAAACTCTATGAAGCTGGGATATAGGGTATAGCTGAGTGGGGAATGAAGAACAGTAAAGCAAAGAAAATAGAACAAATAATAACTCCAAGGCTTTAGAGATTATGGGTGCTGGGAGAATTGTGATATCAAAAATGAGAAGCATTTTAGACATACTAAGGATGAGATGCCAGGGGAGCATCAAGCAGAATATTCACCAACGAGCAGAACTGCAAGTTGTCGGCCCAAATACATGGCTCAGGGTTCATCAACTGACACAGGATAACTAATGTCAGGAGGAAACTGGAAAAAACAGAAAAGAGGGCAAAGCATGGGAACTAGTGAAATAAATTTATTCAAGTAGCAGAAAATAAAATGAGAAAATGAAGGTCTTAAAGAAGTTAAAAAAAAAAAACAAACAAGAGGAAGAGTAACAGAATGAAGTTTAAGAAGCCAACACCAGGAGAAGAATTTAAGAATCAGAGATGGTCAATAGTGCCTATGCTTGAGCCATCCGCTAAAACAAAGATTTGAAAAAGGGAAGCATTTTTCACAAGCAAATGCTGTGAGAAAGGAATTTCCTGAAGGGGAGGGCAAAAGAAGGCCAACCCATAAGGACTAAAGAGGAAGTGAGTAATGAGAAATTAAAGTGGTGGATATAGACTCTGAAGTCTAGGATTCGGGCTGTTAAAGGATAGTCTATGAGGGAGAAAGAATAGCTTATCCTGAGGCTGGAAAGAAGAAAAAAAGTAGAAATAATGGTAAACAGGAATGAAAAGAAAAAAAAAAAAAAGTTAGAAAAACTTTCACTATCCAATTTCAAGTCTTACTATTAAATTACAGTAATCAATTAGTATGGTATTAGTATAACTTGCAGGTGAATGGGATAGGATACAAAGCCCAAAAACAAGATACACACATACATAACCAACTGATGCTCAACCAAGGTGTTAAGGTGGTTCAATGGAGTAAGGATAATCTTTTCAACAAATGATACTAGAACAGCTGGATATCCATAAGCCAAAAAAACACCCAAACAAAAAAGAACTTGATCCTTACTTCACACCATAGTTAACTCAAAATAAACTAAAACCTAAATGTGTAATCTAAAACCATACAACTTCCAGAAGAAAACATAGGAAACTATCTTAGTGATCTTGGGTTAGCAGAGTTTTTTTAAAAACAGCATGCAAAAATCCCTACAAACTACTAGAACAAAACCTGATAAATTAGTCTTCTTCAAAATCAATCTTTTTGTCTTCAAAATATAATGCTGAGAAAACAAAAAGGCAAAACACAAAGTAGAAGAAAATATTTACAAAACATATCCAATGAAGGACTTGTATCCAGAATAGATAAAAAACTTCATACTCAGTAATATGAAGATACAACTCAAACTTAAAAATGGTCAAAAGATTTAAAAAGATTTCACCAAAGTAAATATACAGATGGCAAATAAATACATGAAAAAGTTGTACATCATCATTAGTAATGATACTACTCAGTTATTAGTACAGTTAGGGAAATACCTCCACATATGTTCAGAAATGGCTAGAATTATAAACACTGACAACACCAAGTCACCAAGTGTTGGGGAGGATGTGGAGCAACTAAAGTCGCATACACTGCTGGGTAGAATGCAAAATAGTACACCCACTTTTGGAAATGTTTAGCAGTTTCTTAAAAAGTTAAACATTTACTTATCATATGACCAAGCAAAATTAAAAGATTTCTACACAAAGATTTGCTTACAAATATTCATAGCAGCTTTGCTCATAATAGCCAAAAACTGAAAAGACTACGAACGTCCATCAACTGGTAAATGGATTGACAAATTATGGTATATATATACATTATAGTATTACTACATGCAATAGCATGATTGTCAAAATATTGTGCTAATAAAAGAAGCCAGCCAACAACGGGCTACATATTGCATGATTACATATGTATGAAATTCTAGAAAAGGTAAAAATACAGTAATAGAAAGCAGGTCAGTGTTGTTTGAGGACAGTGCACTGAGTGAGGTTTAGGAATTGACTGCAAAATAGCATAAGGAAGCTTTTGGAGAAGACAGAAATGTTTTTCTATCTTATGATTATGTGGCTAATATATAGCTGTGTGAACTTGTCAAAACTTGTCAGACTGGGGCAGGTGCAGTGACTCACTCTTGTAATCCCAGTGCTTTGGGAGGCTGAGGCAGGAGACCACTTGAGGCCAGGAGCATGAGATTAGCCTGGGCAATATAGCAAGACCCCATCTCTACAAAATGTACTGATTGACTGGTTGAGATAGAGTCTCGCTTTATTGCCCAGGCTGGAGTGCAGTGACGTGATCTTGGCTCACTGCAACCTCCACCTCCTGGGTTCAAGCAATTCTCCTGTCTCAGCTTCTGAAGTAGCTGGAATTATAGGTGTGTGCCACCATACCCAGCTGATTTTTGTATTTTTCATAGAGACAGGGTTTCACCATATTGGCCAGGCTGATCTTGAACTCCTCACCTCAGGTGATCTGCCCTCCTTGGCCTCCCAAAGTGCTGGGATTACAGGTGTGAGCCACTGTGCCTGGCCCCAAAATTATTTTTAGCTGGGCATGGTGGTGCATACCTATGGTCCTAATTACTTGGGAGGCTGAGGCAGGAGTGTTGCTTGAGCCCAGGAGTTAGAGGTTACAGTGGGTTATAATCATGTCACTGCAGTCCAGGCTCTAGCCTAGATGACAGAAGGAGACCCTGGCTCTAATTAAAACAAACAAACAAAAAACTTGTCAAACTGTACACTTAGAAGTGGTGACTTTTATGGAAAGTAAACTTACCTCAAAAAAAACAAAAAGGACGTGGAAAGGAAGAAAAATATGAGGAAGAGGGAGAAGGAAAAAATGGGGAAGAGAATGGGGAGAAGAAGAGGGAAAGGGGGAAAGAGAAAAAGAAGAGGAAGCGAAGAAAATGGGGAAGAGAAGGGGGAGAAGAAAAGGAAAAGCGGGAAGGAGAAAAAGAAGAGGAAGGAAAGAAAAAAAATGGAGAAGAGAAAGGGGGAGAAGAAGAGGGAAGGAGGGAAGGAAAAAAAGAATGGCATAGGCTCCATAAAGAAAGGCTCATTTTAACCATTCAATGAATAATTAAACTCTTGTTGGGTTTCAGGCAAGGACTAGGCACAAAAGGAGAAACATCCTTAAATCCTAAGTAATTTATAATCTAAAGGGTGAGACAGATATGGAAACCAACTTTAATACAATCTGATAACTACTATAACAAAAATATGTACAAAGTACTAGGGGGATAACAGAGAGATTTGGGGTGGGAGGTATGAAGAGTGGTTTAATAATCTGAAAGCTGCAATATGAAATAAGAGGATGAGAGAGAACTAACCATCACCAAAGAAGTACTAGGAAGTAAGGTTAGAAGAACTTACCTTTTGTTACTGGAGAATTTACTTGACCTCTGGAATATATAAATCCACAATGAACTAAAGCTTTTGTCTTTTAATAAAAACAAAAAAGATTCCATTTCACTTACCAATGTCAGAAGTCAGTGGTTCACTTGTCTCACTGACTGAAACACTGATATTAGGTGCAATCTGTTGCTGGATTGGAAAGAGCCCAGAGATAATTCTTGACATTATTTCTTGCTCTACCCTGAGGGGATGGTGGGGTAGATAAAAGTTAAGATTCCTCAATTTGATTGAAATGTAAAAAATGTCAGACATACCACCCTTAAAAATAACCTTTACCGATGTCACAAACATGTTGGCGTGAAAGTAGTCATTCTGAAAGTTAAATCTGAAAGAAAAAAAATAAAATGGGCTGGGCATCATGGTGCACACCTGTAATCTCAGCACTTTGGGAGGCCACGTTGGGCAGATTGCTTGAGCTCAGGAGTTCAAGACCATCCTGAGAAACAGGGCAAAACACTGTCTCTACAAAAAATACAAAAATTAGCTGGGCATGGTGGTATGTGCCTGTAAGTCCCAGCTGCTCAGGAGGCTGAGGTAGGAGGATGGCTTGAGGCCAGGAGGTCGAGGCTGCAGTGAGCCATGATCACACCACTGCACTAAGTCTAGGCAATAGAGTGAGACTCTGTCTCAAAAAAAAAAAAAAAAAAGTGCCTCTGAAGAAGATAAACCACAGTAAACAGAATCTCCTTGTAGGAGATAGTTTATGAAATCAAATTAAAATCTTCCAGATTAGTCTAATGAAAAGCTTAAAAGAACTCCTAAACTCAAAATAAGACTTGGACCAATGACTCTCTGGCATATCATGTACCTAAACTGTTTGATTTCCACTCTGAGCGCACACATAAAAACCATGTAAGATCAGAGCTAGAAAAGAAGTCTAGCTGCCCTCTCTTCAAGGCAATACACATATAGGCTATATTATAGGTAGTTTTCCTCTTAAAATGTAAAGAAAAAATCTATTTCCAAGGTCATCTTCAGGAAGGGAAAGGGGAACAGGAGACTTCTAGAACATATCTTTAGTGCAACTAATAGACTTCTTAAAAATTATTGTATAAATAATAGGCGTTCATTATAGAAAATTTAGAAAATATCTAAGAGTTTAAAACATGGATAAAGCTTGCCTATAATCCTAGGTTCAGGGATAAACACAGTCAATTTGGTATATATGCTTTTTCAAACTTTTGTTTTATGCACACTTTTTTGTTTTGTTTTGCTTTGTTTTGAGACAGAGTCTCACTCTTTCACCCAGTCTGGAGTGCAGTGGCGCAGTCTCAGCTCACTGCAACCTCCACCTCCCAGGTTCAAGCAGTTCTCCTATCTCAGTCTCCCGAGTAGCTGAGACCACAGGTGTGCGCCGTCGCACCTGTCTAATTTTTGTATTTTGTTTTTTCAGTAGTGACAGGGTTTCACCATGTTGGTCAGGCTGGTCTCGAACTCCTGACCTCAGGTGACCCACTCGCCTTGGCCTCTCGAAGTGCTGGGATTACAGGCGTGAGCCACTGCACTGGCTGTATACTTACTTTTGAGTAAGATCTTGTAAACTGGGGTTACACTGTTAGTATCCTGCTTCGTTTATATGCCAGTACGTTATTAATATCTTTTTATATCACTAAATTTATTCTAAACCTAATTTTCATAATTATATTAATATTCAGCCGTTTTACTTATTCCATAACTTCCTTAAGGTTTCTTACAAGTAAAAATACAAATAATAGAGTTCATTTCATATTCATATGTAACAAGTTACAATTGTTATTGTAATATGTAACAACAGTAACATATTACAACTTGTTGTTATCAGAATGTAACAAACCTGAACAGTGCCTTCTTTGTAGTTCCAGGTATTATATGGCCTAGTATAGCAGTCCCAACCTTTTTGGCATCAGGGATTGGTTTTGTGGAAGACAATTTTTCCACAGACCAGGGCAGGGGTGGTGGGGTAGGGGATGGGGGCATGGATTTGGGATGAAATTGTTTCAGCTCAGATCATCAGGCATTATATTCTCATAGGGAGCATGCAACCCAGATCCCTCGCATGCACAGTTCACAATAGGGTTTGTGCTTCTATGAAATCTAATGCCATGGCTGATCTGACAGGAGGTGGAGCTCAGGTGGTAATGCTCACTCACCTGCTGCTCACCTCCTGCTGTGCAGCTTAGTTCCCTAGTTCCTGACAGGCCACAGACCGGTACTGGTTCGTGGCCCTGGGGTTGGGGATCCCTGGCCCAGTAGCAAACCATAATTACTTCCTTAGGATAAGTTTCCGGAAATGAATCACTGGCTTAAAGAAATGTACATTTTTTAAGGTTTCCTAATAGTCTACTTTGCCAGAGTAGACAGACTGAGTACAAATATTCAAGGACAAAAACAATATCTCCAACAATAGTTAAGCCCTCAGCATTATATCAAACACTTTCCAGTGACTAAAGCAAAGAAAGTTTAATAAACAAAAGAAGACAAGGAATACTTTCAGCCACAATTTAATACTTTCCATTTATATTTGCTACTATGGTTCTATTCATACCAAAAACATTGTAAACTTACCATTGAATTAAGCTATTTTCCAATGTTTCTTTTCTCTCAATTACTTTATCCAGAATATTGGCAGTGGGCTGAAAAGTAGAAGCAACTGGCGGAAATGGAGGACCATTATATTTTGTAGAATCAGCTTTAACACTTCTGTTAAACTCCAGAATTGGTTCAGAGTCTGGAATTTCATCACATTTTTCCTCTTCCTGGTAGTAACAAAACCAAAACGATTATATTCATGTATTTGTTCAACATTTACTGAGTATCAACTATAGGCAAGGAACTAGGTGAATTAAGAAACACTTCTAAGTTAACCAACAGCATTTCTAATTAGGTGGTATCACATTAATTATAATATACACATTAGTCATACATACCATATTGAGGAACCCTTAATTACACAATCAGTTTGTCTTTTTAGAACCCAATATTGATTTTATGCAATCATAAAATAAACTAAAAAACATAATTATTCCTGCATAAAACACTATTACTTCTCTCAAGAAATGTATGAACTTAATAATTATCATTAAAAAACTGATGCTTCCTGATATGGTTTGGATATTTGTCCCCTCCAAATCTCATGTTGAAGGGTGATCCCCAGTGTTGGAGATGGGGCCTGGTGGGCGGTGCTTAGGTCATGGGGGCCGATCTCTCATGAATTGCTTGGTGCCCTCCCTATGGTACTAAGTTAGTTTGTGAGAGAGAGCTGATTGTTTAAAGGAGACTGGCACATCCTCCCCTCTCTCTTGCTCCCTCTCTTGCTTTGTGACACATCTGGACCCTCCCAGCCTTCTACCTGAGTAAAAGCTTCCTGAGGTCCTGACCAGAAGTAGTTGCTGGCACCATGCTTCTTTTACAGCCTGCAGAGCCATGAGTCAATTAAATCTCTTCACTTTTTTTTTTTTTTAAGACATAGTTTCATTCTTGTCACCCAGGCTGGAGTCCAATGGTACGATCTCAGCTCACTGCAACCTCTGCCTCCTGGGTTCAAGCAATTCTCCTGCCTTGGCCTCCCGAGATGCTGGGATGACAGGTGCCCACCACTATGCCCGGCTAATTTTTGCATTTTTTGGTAGAGACAGGGTTTCACCATGTTGGCAAGGCTGGTCCTGAACTCCTGACCTCAGGTAATCCACCTGCCTCGGCCTCCCAAAGTGCTGGGATTACAGGCATGAGACACTGCACCTGGCCTTAAATCTCTTTTCTTTATAAATTACCCAGTAATTCCTTTACAACAATGCAAAATGGACTAATACACTACCAAAATCACTATTTGCTCTTATATAAATTACAATTTACATTTAAATATGCAATTAGGTCAGTCATCTTACAAATTATTTGCATTACCACATCATAATCAATAGAGTTATTTCTGGAATTGTTAAATTTTTTATTACAAAATATATCATATGTGTTTAAAAGTAAACAGTGTCCATGTACTGTATCTGTTACATAAATAACATGAATTGCATTTATCTGCTCCCCAACTTTAACAACTGTCAACTTACGGTCAATCTTGTCTCATCTAGCCACTTTCCCCTTCACATATCATTTTGAAGCAAATCACAGATATCACATCATTTTACCTATAAATAATTCAATCAAAAACACTTTGGGTCTCTCTAACTACTACAACTCAGTAATATTATTCCATTGAAAAATGAAGTCCACAGCTAATAAATGGCAGAGCTACTACAGGAACACCTGTCTTTGAATGCTAAATCCTCTGCTACTTCTATAACCGTTTCTTTCACTTGTATATTGCATAAACAATTACCAAGTACCTTTGCTAGGCATTAGGAATATAAAAATGAATAAGGTCCCTGCCTTCAAAATTCTCATGTGGCTACTCACATAAGAAAAGATACGTCGGTGAGCAAATAACATGAATATACTGCACACCTCTGCATATTCTAAAATTGGATTTCATTTTATGATTAACAAAACTGATCTTAGCTCTAAAAGTCAAAGAAACATGATCAAATGTCTTCTTTAAAATCTACTGACATAATAGTCAAGCAGTTTCAATGTTCTATGATCTTTTCTCCCACCCTTTTTAATTTACTTCTGCCTATTTTTCCCTCTATTTCATTATTTCTATCATTTCTATAACCCTTCCATATGGGATATTCCTTTGGATTGTAGATTCCTCACAACTTTTTTTCTCAATATTAATTAACTGGTCACTTCACCACAAATCCAAAAATCAAAATAGATAAATGTAATAGAATGAAAAAAAAGACAAATTGGAGGAAAAGAAGCCAAAGGAAGTGGAAAGAAAGAAGAAAGCAGGAAACTAGATAGACAAAATCTAGGTGGGAAACGGCAGATAATCATGAAGCTTCATGAAGGCAGATAGGTGATACAGATAAAAGACATTCTAGAATAACAACTTTATAATTTTTAAAATAAAAGTATATTTAACTCAAAAGTAAAAGAAAGTATCTCAAAGCACTGTAACATGATATTGATAGTTCAAAGATAGTCAACAACCTGGAAAAATACTGGTAGAAAAATAATTTCTCATGGTTTCTAAGCTTTGTTACCTGTATGACATCGATTATTTCATCAAAGTTAGTTCCTGGAAACTTCACCTCTTCTTCTTCTACCTTCATAATTTCTGGAGTCTAAGAAAGCATTTTCAGAAAGTGTTTGTTGTGCTTAACACTTTTAAAATTTATAAGTAATTTATCATATTTCCACCTATAGTATAAGCTTATAATTACATGGTCCTTTTTTATCATTTTAATACCCTATTCAGAATTGATTTAATTAGTAAATGAAATCCAAGCTAGTCCCCAAGCCATTAGGTCAACATTTCAATAGCTTTAAAAAATTAATCAGCTGTTTTTCTGTAAAGGACTCCATCAGCAATATCACTTAATTGGTCAGCAGGTTGATATAACTGAGACAAAGAAAAGTGTTTACATGTGTAGATATCTAAGTATAAACAAACACAAACTCACACGAAGACAGATACAGAATCAAATAATTCAGGAAAAAAAACCAAAATAGTCATTTTACAAATCTAACCTTTAGGCCTCATTATATAAAATGTAGTCATGCAATAGCCTCTTACTGAGAGCAGAATGATAAACAGTCTAAAAATTTATTACTTGCTATCACAGAAGTTTCAATAAACAGAAGCCTAAAAAAATTACTGATGAAAAAATTCAATTAAGCACAAATGTCACTTAAGGTCAGTTCCATTTCATTACTTGTGATCATGAAAGATTGCTGGTGTTCTCTCTCCTTTTAAAACTGTATCGTCGGCCAAATTTGCTTACAATAAACAAATTAAATAAATAAACTTACCTGGGGTAAGTTACAGTGCTATTTTGCTGTGTAGTAAAGCCATAACTTCATTATTCAAAAGCAAATAAATACCAGAAAGAAATGTGTATTTTTGTATCATGTCAACAGTAGGATAACAAGGTAACATTCCAAAATATAAACTCCACCTGTCACTATAAAATTTACACTTAGAAAATCTATAATTCCCATGTTAATCAAAGATTCATCACCAAAGAAACAGAAATTCTTTCTTCACATGAGAGTTTCACAACTTAAATTACCAAAAAGTTTACACTAAAGATTATCACTTTCCAAATAATTACAAATGTAAGGATCTGAAACAAACAAGTTCATAAACAACTCAAAATTTGTTTTGGGCTGGTGTGGTGGCTCACGCCTGTAATCCCAGAACTTGGGAGGCCGAGGCAGAGGGATCACTTGAAGTCAGGAGTTAAAGACCATCCTGGCCAACATGGTCAAACCCTGTCTCTACTAAAAATACAAAAATGAGCTGGGCGTGGTGGCGGGCACCTGTAATACCAGCTCTGAGGCAGAAGAATTGGTTGAACCCAGGAGGTGGAGGTTGCAGTGAGCTGAGATCTCACCACTGCACTCTAGACTGGGCGACAGAACAAGACTCTGCCTAAAAAAAAAAAAAAATTGTTTTGAATCTTTCCCTCAAAATACAGATTATTATAATAAGTTATCATTATGATAAAAGGCTTTAAATGGAGTAACATTAGCTAAAATCTACAGTCAGACACTACATTACTCAAAATAATATGATAAAATTCTGAAATATACCCTTATCCAAGCTTGCACAGGAGGAAGAGATGCTTCTTTGGGACTAGACAGAGGTGAACCAACATCAGTGCTACCATTTGAAATGCTGTCAATATCTACACTGGGTAATACCTAAAACAGAATACAACATTCAGTTTTCTGTTTATCATTTTTACTCAAATATTTTTATGAGTATGTGTATATACATGTACATGTATGTGTGTATATATACATACACATAAAAACAAAGCATGCCCTTTAAGTTTTTATTGTGAAGCCAATGGATAACAAAACTTTTAAATTATGAAAGGATATTTTATAAAATATGAAAAAAAGGAAAACACAAAATTCTATCTGGGCCGGGCGCGGTGGCTCAAGCCTGTAATCCCAGCACTTTGGGAGGCCGAGGCGGGCGGATCACGAGGTCAGGAGATCGAGACCGTCCTGGCTAACACGGTGAAACCGTGTCTCTACTAAAAATACAAAAAACTAGCCGGGTGAGGTGGCGGGCGCCTGTAGTCCCAGCTACTCAGGAGGCTGAGGCAGGAGAATGGGGTAAACCCGGGAGGCGGAGCTTGCAGTGAGCCGAGATCGCGCCACTGCACTCTAGCCTGGGTGACAGAGCAAGACTCCGTCTCAAAAAAAAAAAAAAAAAAAAAAAATTCTATCTGAAGATAACTTCATTTTCACTATTCCCTTTGTCTTTTACCATCTACTTATATATAACTAAAATTTAAAATAGTTTTCATTCTTGATTTTTCATTGTGATTACAACGAAGAACCATAAACACTTATCATGCTTTTGTATAGACTTCATAATTATATTTTTAAATGACTATATAACATTTCAACAAACATATCTTAATTATTTATGTTTCAATTAGAAAAATTTAGGAAATTTCCAATTTTTCCACTATTATATATATATCACTACAAAAAAAACTTACACACACACAAGCACAAAATTTTCTTCCTAAACTCTAAACTCTAAATTAATTCACTATGCTAGATAACCAGATATTGGATTAACTTTCTGGGCCACAGGACACAAATACTTAAGATTCTTGGAAGTACTGGTGAAATGTAATCCTAACAACCTCTACTTACATCATCAAAAACATAATTAATTCTAAGTTTTACCCAACCCTCACCAAAATTAGATAATATGATTGTTTCAGCAATAATAGTTTTTAAATGGATGCATATTACTGTTATTTTAATTTGCATTATCTTGGTTACTGGCAAAATTTATTTAGTTTGCTTGCTGATAAACTGTACTTCCTCTTTTGTAGAGTCTTATGTCCTTTGAACATTTCTAGACTTGGATCTGTGTTTTCTTATTAATTTATGGAGATCTTTATATTTAAAAATTAATGCTTTACTAGCATCTTCCTTTCATATGTTCTTACTGTGTGTTGTTTGCCTTTTAATTTAGGATTTTTTCCCCCTGATCTAGATCCTTTAATTTCCTCCATGAACTGACTGTGTTAGTGATGCTCACTCATTCAATACACATTGACTGGGTTTGCACTTGGCTCAGGTTGCTGTCCAGGCTAAAGTGTCCCCAGGTTTCCCAAAGCCTCCATAGCTGCTGCACCGCTGAGTTAGTGAGCCTACACTGTCAGAAGGATGCCCAAAGACTGCTGTAAGTGAGGAACACATTTAGGTTCATGTTGGGAGTTCCCTGCCCTGCAAAAATGATTGGGAGTTGAAAGGTTCTGCTCCAGGCCAGGGCTTTATTGTGCGTTTGCTCCTCTCAAGCACAGGGCCAGGAATCTTCCTGAGACCCACTGGCTGCCTCAGCCCTAACAACTTGGCTGTGAAAACACACTGTCAATTTTAGCTGCAGGGCAGAAGTCACTCCATGAGAATGAAGTGTTTGTGGAGCTACATGGGCGATTTCTAAGTCCCTGGGAATCTCTCAGGCTGGTGGGTTGAGGCTGTTCTGTATAAATTTGTGCAGAAGAAATGGATGGTTCATTTGTTCAGGGAGGAGTGTCCAGTCAAAAATCAGTACTAAGAGGCTGTTGACTGTTCATGTGGTGGCATCTGACAGCTCCAGGATTATCTTCTCCTCAGTGGTCAGGATCCAAGAATGAGGCAAGTCTTCTCTCTTCCCAGAGGGCATACTAAGTTGCCCAAGAAAACTCATTTGTCCTGGCTCAATCACAAGAGGAACCCAGGAGCAGTCTAAGGACTGGGGTGTTCTAATTATTTGGAAGTAAGCAAGGATGGTAAGATGAACACAGGGGTTGGAGTAAATCAGCCAAAAAGTTTACCATAGTTCATGAACACTTTCCTACAGTTGCCTCCTGACTGGTCAATAGAAAGTCACATGTAAACACTCCTGTTCACTTTTGTCCAGACCTGGTGAAGACCTCAGCTTCTACAGCTGGATCCCAGGCTGAAGGGTAGATGTTTGAACGTGAAATGTCAAAGGGTTTCTTCCCACATGAGGCTGTTTAAGTCTTGTATTCATTCAAATCTTCTAACATATGCTAGTGTAAAGTTTGAAGTATTAATTATATAAGTCACATATATTAACTCTTTAAAATTAATTATAATACACGGTTAAATTATTCCCCTTGGAATATCATCAAGCCACTTGTATATAAGTCATTGGCCTAGAAGAGCAGCTTAAATCATGGAAAACAGGATAGAAACATCACATTAATATTACAGTTTAAAAAGTAACAGAGCTGGCTGGGCACAGTGGCTCATGTCTGTTAATCCCAGCACTTTGGGAGGCCCAGGCAGGTGGGTCACCTGAGGTCAGGAGTTTGAGACAAGCCTGGCCAACCTGTGAAACCACATCTCTACAGAAAAACAAAAAAACAAAAAAATTAGCCGGGCGTGGTGGCAGGTGCCTGTAATCCCAGCTACTCGGGAGGCTGAGGCAGGAGAATCACTTGAACCCAGGAGGCAGAGGTTGCAGTGAGCTGAGACTGCACCATTGCCCTCCAGCCTGGGTGACAAGAGCGAAACTCTGTCTACAAAATAAAAATAAATTTTAAAATAAAAGGAGCCATGATAAAAAGCAATATTTTCATGAAGCAATATAATGGATTTCTGTACTAACGTTAAGTAAACAAATTTTTTCTTCCTTAAAATTTTCTACTCATGCACCCTAGCATACCTGTACAGTAAGCTGAGGAGGATCCTTTTTTTCTGACTTCATTTCTACAACAGCTATGTTAGGTTTCTTTACTCCAGTTTCTACTTTTCGAGATGACGGAGGAATAGAAGTAGTCACAGTTACAGGGTGTGGCTTGCTGACAATCACTCCAGCAGGTGGCATGGTATCACTATTACTTTGGGTTTGTCCTAAGAGGTTTAGGGGAAAAAATAAGTCAACTAGTTCAGAAAAAAAGGGAAAAGTCTAATACACCAGCTGGATCTTAATGGCTATATTCTCATATTTAAAAAAGCCCTATCTGACAATCACCTCTCCCTCCATCATCAGCATTGTCGACATACTCACCATACCCAGTGACTTTTATTAGGCATTTATACGTACTAAA
This sequence comes from Rhinopithecus roxellana, assembly GCF_007565055.1. Taxonomy (NCBI): domain Eukaryota; kingdom Metazoa; phylum Chordata; class Mammalia; order Primates; family Cercopithecidae; genus Rhinopithecus; species Rhinopithecus roxellana. The sequence continues at coordinate 14,846,957 of NC_044553.1, read as the reverse complement.
CACTTCACTATCTAATTTAATCCTCAAAATAAAGGCTAATAGAAAGCTACTAATATTATCCACATTTAAAATGTCAACAACTTTCACTTCCAAAGTCCCATTTGTTTTGTACATATCAAAGTAAAGAGGGGTAGTACAGTGTACTTGTTGAAAACACAGACTATAAAGCCAGACTGTCTCTGCCTGGGTTTGAATCCTGGCACCACTCTAGCTGTGTGGCCTTTGACAAAGTATGTAACCCTTTTGTGCTTCAGTTTCCTTAGGTATACAATCTGTATATTACCATGTGCTTTCTAGGGTGGATTAAATGAAAGAATATATGTAAAATGCTCAGAACTGTACCTGGCACACAGTAAGGACTTTAAAAGTGTTAGCTATTTTATTACTAGAAGATATGTTTAAACAGAGAGCTATTATGTTGACATGCCATTAACCCATAATATCAAAAATAAAAAATTCTCTTACGTTAAAAAATATTCATACTTACTGTTAATCAAAACAAAAGAACAGCAATAACACTAAAGGGGAAAAAAAGCTAATTAGACTTGAAGAGCTGGTGTGAGGACAAAAATGATCTGTTCAATTTTTAACATGATGACTCCGAGAGAAGGCAAGTAAGTAAATAAAGAACTATTGGCTTAGATTACACACCCACACAGCTTTCACTTATGATAGCCTAGTTCAAAAGTACCCAAAAAAGTACCTTAATACTTCCCCAAAGACATAAGGATATTAACAAGACAATCAAACTTCTTGAATTATTATGAATGTCCATGACATATTTAACCTTTTTTTTAAGAGACAGGGTCTTGCTCTGTTGTCCAGGCTGGAGTATGGTGGCATAATCATCACTCACTGCAGCCTCAAACTCCTGGGCTGAAGGGATTCTCCTGCTTCAGCCTCCAGAGTAGCTAGGAGTACAGGCGTGAGCCACCAAGCCCAGCTTTTTTTTTTTTTTTTTTTTTTGAGACAAGGTACTTGCTATGTTGCCCGGGCTGGTCTCAAACTCCAGGTCTCAAGCAGTCCTCCCATCTCGGCTTCCCGAAATACTGTGATTAAAGGCATGAGCCACTGTGCCCAGCCAAAACATTGTTTAAAATTTCATTTCATCTACAATAATATACTATAACACACCAAAAGAATTTTTCCTGTTGGTGAAACTATAGCAGGAACCCATCATTTCAGAGATTGGTATTACACAGCATAAAACATATTCTGAGGCCCTCCCAAAAAAACAAATAACATTTACAGGAAAAGGTAGATGACTATCATATTAGTACCATTTTGTAAGTTCTGCTACTGCTGATAAGAATTTAAAATTCACTGGCTGGGCATGGTGGCTCGGGCCTGTAATCCCAGCACTTTCAGAGGTTGAGGTGGGCAGATTGCTTGAGTCCAGGAGTTCCAGACCAGCCTGAGCCACATAGCGAAACCCCGTCTCTAATAAATAAACAAACAAACAAACAAATAAATAAATAAATAAAATAAAATTCATCCCACATATTTTGTTGATTCTTACCTAAAAGAATTGCCATAGGAATCAGATGACCTTCCAGTGTACCTGAAAAAGTAGGCATTTCTCTACTTGGGCTGAACAAATACTGCTGATCGCCATGAGGTAACATAGGAATGGAATGTTTCATTTTAGAATCTATCTTCATAGGTTTTGTTGCATAGGAGTCAGTCTGTGTTCTTATTGACTTTACCTTAGTGCCTAAAATAATCACCAATGGCAGATATTTTAAAAATATTGTTAGAATATCTACTATCCAGACATCTAGAAATAAAACAGCTCTTCACAGAAAAATCTTAATTCTATATATAAGGTTACAAGGCCCCAAAACAGAAGTAGTATATAGACTAGAGGTGGCAAACTTCTTAAATGGCCAGATAGTAAATATCTGTCTGGCAAGCCATGTGATCTCAGCTGTAATGATTCAGTTCTGCTGTTGTATCATGAAAGAAGCCATGGACAATATACACATGAATGAACACAGTTAGAGGCCAATGAAACTTTATAAAAACAGGCAGCTCACGTGTAGGCCACAGTTGCCAGCACCTGAATAGATATACAACTGGTACAGCTACTATGACAAAATAGATACAACAACTAGAAAAAATTTTTAAACATTCTGAAGAATATTCCAACGACGTTTGAATTCTTTAAATTTTTTTCCATAGGTACGAAAAAGTTAACGATCGTTTTTGGAATTGATGATTTTCATTTTCTCATTACACCTTTACACACAACATAATTCTGAATAACCAGCTTTTATCCTTTTAAAATATGTACAGATAAGCGGATTCTATACTTACTTAAACCTTACTAATATCATTATACAGTAGTCTCTCCTTATCTGTGGTTTCTCTTTCCCTGTCTCAGTTACCCAGGGTCAACCCTGCTGGAAAATATTAAATGGAAAATTCGAGAAATAAACAATTCATAAGTTTTTAAAAATTATTTATTTATTTTTTAGATGGAGTCTCACTCCACCCAGGCTGGAGTGCAGTGGTGCGATCTCAGCTCAATGCAACCTCTGCCTCCCAGGCTCAAGTGATCCTGCCACCCTAGCCTCCCAAGTAGCTGAGACCACAGATGCGCGCCACCATGCCTGGCTAAGTCATAAGTTTTACAGTGTACGCTGTTCTGAGTAGCATGATAAAATCTCATGCCATCCTGCTCCATCCTGCCCAGGACATGAATCATCCCTTTGTCCAGGGTCTCTACACTGTAGACACTACCTGCCCATTAATAACTTAGTTGCCATCTCAGTTGTCAGATTAAAAGAACATAGTACATGTTAGAGCTTGGTACTATACACAGTTTTAGGCATCCATTGAGGGTACTGGAACATATCCCCCATGAAAAAGGGGGACTACTATACATTTTTTTTCTGTTCCTATGATGTATACATACACATATAGCCATTATATCCTAAATCTTAAAAAAAATAAAAATTTGATTTTATTTCTCTTTGGAGAAGTGGATAAATGTCTATGGAACACACACACACACACACAAAATAAAGAATAAAGTAAAAGGGCAAAGGAAAAGAGGCTAAAATATTTTCTAAATAATTTCCTAACATTACATTTTTACTTTTAACATGTGGGTGCTTTATTTTTTTTTTAAAAAAATGCAGGAACTGCCAAAGTTTTAGTGTTTAATAATTAATAGCACAACTGACCAAGGTCCAAGATGTAAAGATACCATGTTCAAGAAAGTGGTAGGTAAACTGCTCTATAAACTGACTATGTAGTATGTGATAAGAATATATGCTTTATAATATAAAACCTGTCTACACACAGTAGTTAGCTGAAAAAAGTCATTCAATCTTCTCTTGGCTCAGAAAAATGATATTCCAGATTCCATTATAAATTACTAGCAACTCTCAACTCTTGTGTGTGGCAGGTATCTTGTTTTCACCTTCCAGTTCTTCCACCCCAGCCTGTGTCATGAGGTCTGTGATGTTCTTCTCCAGATCATCAATGTGACTACTCATATCATCAATTCTCCCAATGATCTGGTCAGACATAGCCTGAAATTTATCTTGCATCTGCTGCAGGGGTGTCTACGCCACCGAGGTGAGTTCCTGCAAGGTCTTGGGGTCAGTCTTCGCCATCTCCCCAGTGCCCAGGTTGGTGGTGATGTCTCAGACTGTCATCTACGCTTCCACTTTACATGTGGGTGTTTTTATGTATCTAATTTTCTTTTTAGAGACAGGGTCTTGCTCAGTTGCCCAGGCTGGAGTGCAGTGACACTATCATAGCTCACTGCAAACTTGAACTCCTAAGCTCAAGTGCTGAAGCGATCCTCCCACCTCAGCCTCCCAAGTAGCTGGGACTACAGGCATGCCCAGCTAATTTTTTTAATTTATTGTAGAGATAGGATCTAGCTCTGTTGCTGAGGCTGGTCTTGAACACCGGGTCTCAAGCAATCTTCCTGCCTCAGCCTCCCAAAGTGCTGGGAATACAGGCATGAGCCACTGTGCCCAACCTACACACCCAGATGTAGTTTTAAATATAGTTTCCTTTTGTTTATGATCCCAGGAAGAAAAATTGTCATACCATGTCTATATTCTTTCATCTTGTTCTCTGATACTCATTTATTCTATTGAATGAATATTTTTCTTGAATGTTTATTTAAAATATTTGTTCAGCATCTAATATGTGTTAAACATTGTTTCAGGCACAAGGAATACAGAGGTGACTAAACCAACTGTACTCATAGAGCTTATAGTATAGTAGTGACAAATAAATAAAATAAATAATAAATCAAACAAATAAAAATATAACACAGGAAGTGCAAAGTGCTATGAAGAACAATATGGCAGGGTGAGGAGATAAAGAGGAACAGAAGATAATTCTTAGAATAGAATGGTCAGGGTAGAGCTCTCCAAGGAGCTATCATCTAAGAGCAGAGACGGAAGAATTGAGAGCGAGAACCATGCAAGTGCCTGAACGAAGAGCTCTCCAGACGGAGGAAATAGCAGGTACTGAGGCCCTAGGATGAGCATAAGTCCCTAGGTTCTGATATGGCTTGGCTCTGTGTCCCTACCCAAATCTCATCTCAAATTGATCCTCATGTGTCATGGGAGAGACCTAGTGGGAGACGACTGGATCATGGGGGCAGTTTCCCCTAATTTGTTCTTGTGATAGTGAGTGAGTTATCATGAGATCTGATAGTTTAAAAGGGCATGGCTTCCTTTGCTCCTTCCCCCCTGCTGCCATGTAAGATGTGCCTTGCTTCCCTTTGCCATTACTGTAAGTTTCCTGAGGCCTCCCCAGAGATGTGGAACTGTGAGTCAATTCCACCTTCTTGTCTTTATAAATTACCCAGTCTCAGGTAATTCTTTATAGCAGTGTGAAAATGAACTAATACAGGCACTCAATCACTTCTGATCATTAAAAGGGTTACCGAATAAAGTTATTTTTGGATTTGAAAGCATTTTAAAATCTCAAATTATTTTTTGCAAAGACTTTCAAAACCCCACATATAAATTAATAGCAAAGCTACACTAGGCCAGGCACGGTGGCTCACTCCTGTAATCCCAGCACTCTGGGAGGCTGAGGCGGGTGGATCACCTGAGGTCAGGAGTTCAAGACCAGCCTGGCCAACATGGCGAAATCCTGTCTCTAATAAAAATACAAAAAAAAATTTGCTGGGCGTCATGGCACATGCCTGTAACCCCAGCTACTCGGGAGGCTGAGGCAAGAGAATCATCTGAACCTGGGAGGTGGAAGTTGCAGTGAGCCAAGATCGTGCCACTGCACTCCAGCCCGGATGACAGAGCAAGACTCTATCAAAAAAAAAAACAAACAAACAAAAAAGCAAAGCTACACTAAAGAGAAAACTTTAGGGTAAATATCATCCATTAGGATAAATATCACCCATAAGCTATATGCTTTCTATTTTAAATTAGTAAAATTTCTATATAACCTGACACTCTATATGATCGCATAACCTTTAGAAAGGAAAGGGAACTAAAGTAACCACCAGAGCTCCAACTTCTAGAAAGGATAAGAGAGGAAAATGGGTTTGTATCTACTAGTTATCACATATTGTCAGCTTTACCTTACTGATTGCTAAGTAGAAGCTGAGAAACTATAATACATAACCAAAGTCAACAGACTTAGTATATAACCAAGAGTTGTATTTAAATATACAGTACCAGTGAAACAATAGATGTGACTCAAAACACACAGTGATAAATGAAGATGTTTTCAGTTGTACACAAAAGCAAAACAGTTTTCACCTTTCTACCTAAGTTTCTTTGAAAACAAACAAAACTGCAAAAATGCTCATCAACACTTTTACAGTATATGGCTGATCTTTCTGTTCATAATGGACCAAGGTCTTTGGGGAAATGTCTCCTTTCCTAGATTATAATTTAGATGCTCAAGATTCATATCTTGATCACCCAGCCCGGGCAATGTGGCAAAACCCTGTCTCTACAAAAAATACAAAAAAATTAGCCAGGCGTGGTAGTGTGCGTCTGTCATCCCAGCTACTTGGGAGGCTGAGGAGGGAGGATCACTCGAGTTCAGTAGGTTGAGGCTGCAGTGAACCATGATTGTGTCACGGCACTCCAGCCTGGGGGACAGAGTGAGACCCTGTCTTTAAAAAAGAAAATCATTTTCTCCGAAATAAAAATTTTATGATGCTTTATCTGAAGATGTCACTTAATTCTACATTTCTTCCCAATTATACTTATGTTGTGTCTGATTTTTAAATGTTGGTGTATTTCTTCCCACCTCTCCAAAGAGGAACTATTTTTCCATCCCCAAGCATTATATAATTTGAACGGCAAGTATAAGCTATAAATATAAAAAACGAAAAGAAACTTTATATATTAAACTGATACTATTAAGAAATGAGATTAAACATAAAAAATGAGATTCCTTACCTTTAACTCGTTCTATTACTTTTGGTCTCTGTGGTTTGGACTTAGGAGATGGAGAATTAAATCTGAGATATGGTCCTTTTTTAAGAGTGCTTCGATGGCCCTGATAAACTGGCTTTCCATAGACTTGTAACATATAATCTTCATCTTGTATTACTGTGGTTGCTTTCAAAAGCCCCTATGTGTACAAAGTTATTCAACTCACCATGAAAATAGTCATCAAACACTTATCTCATTTTTCTAAAGCCTCCTTTTGCTAGCTTAAGTATTATAATAAGAATGATTAGGTCAAATATAATCTCTATTTTAAACAGCCCTTAAATTCTAGATACAGGTTTCAAGCATTAGTTTGAAAAGCTTTAAATACAAAAATCATCCACCTAAGAAACATGAAAATTTTTACATTACTAAGTATATTTTCAGCACCAACAAGAAATATTTAAATACATTTTACATAGTTACTCCAGTACAATAAAAATACAGTAACCTTAACCTTTAAATAATTTTATATATTTCTGAATCCACCTTCAACCATAATCTAAATGTCACAGAAATGTAGCATTTATTGAGCATCTACTAAGTACCAAGCACTGAATTAGATGCTTTACTGATCTGCTCAACAATCCATGCTTGGCACTTAGAAACTTATAGCTTAGGGCAGTCAAAAAAATGTCCTCCGTACCATCTAATACCATGCCTTGCATATACTAGGCACTAAACATGCATTTGCTAAACTGAAAAATAAACTATACACACACACACACACACAAATGAAACACAATTTTGGGTACCATAAACTAGAGAATCTAGTTTTTGGACTAGATGACCTCTAGATATACCTTTATACTTGCTATAACTACAAAATGATGATGTCAGGGTGTGAGATCTCAGAAGAAAGGAACTATCTGTTTTGTTTAGTGCTTTTCACATTATAAATCCAAAACCCTAAATATCAATAGTGTAAAGATACTTACATTTGTATAGTCCTTCATGTTTTTAAAACACCTTTAACATTCGCTTCATTATCTCTTAAAGGAAATGATCGATTATAACACAACAATTATGTTAAAAGAATAGATTAGGATCTTACTTCCTTTCTCTCTTTCTGTAAACTTGAAGCAGGCATGCCCCTCATAGGTAGATTTCTAAAATGCTCTTCTATTTGCTTTTGAGAATGTTTTCTTGGAATTACAGATTTGTTTACAGTTTTATCTTGTGTGTTGGTTCTAATATCTTTAGCCATATTCTGACCTTTCTTGGTTCTCTGATTCTTCTGATCAAATCTTTTTTGTTCATAATCTGTTCTTGACAGTTCATCCTTAACATAACCAAAGTTAAAATTACTTAAAATACATACAAATAGTAAAGCTTTCACATCAGAAACTATTAGAATTTATTTTTTGCTGTTATATAAATACAGTTTAGCAGTTTTAAATGTATTAAAAATAAAGGATATTGGCTTTATTGGATATATAAAAATAAAAATTCTCTGGAAAAATAAACAAAACCCTAAAAATATTAGTATCTTTCGGAGGAGGGAATGGAAATAATAGGAGGGTTGCAGGGGTAGGAGGACAACTTTGCATGACAAACCTTTTTACACTTTTTGATGATTGAACCATATGAATTTTGCTAACAGTTTAAAAAATTAAAAATACGTTTCAAAAAAGGCAAATAATTTTGTAACAAAACTCTGAGATAAATATAAATTAAAATTATGTGAAAGTTTAAACAAATACATTTTACATGGGATTCATGGCAAAAGAGTAAGATACACTGCCAGTTAGCTGTGGAGCGCAAACTAGACTCCAAATCTTCTGACTCTTAGTTCAACTTTTTTGTGTGCACCACATAGTACCTAAAATAAATTTTTCGTAAGTTCATTAGAAACAGATATTTTTAAATGACAAAGTTTTAAAATATATTTCTGTGTTTATTGCTGTGGAAACAGTACTGATACTTCACCTTGCTACCATTGTAAGTAGCATATAAGCACATCTACAGTCAAAAAAACACACTTTGCACCCCAGGACAAAATAACAGCTTAGTCTGTCTAGTTCTGCTCACTCAAATATAAAAAAATTTTAAATTTCCTTTACATTATGGACCCTCTAAGAAAGATAACTCCCAGACTTTTTCAATGCAGATGTTTGAAGATGTACTATGCCCATTGTGGATGTGAGAAAGAGGCTGTTTTTCCATCTGGTACTGACTTCCGTAAACTTAGTAAATGCAGTTTTTTTTTTCTCTTTGCATTACTCTGGTATTTTTACTTTGCCAGGCCAATGCTTCTAAATCTGTTGTTTTCAAATATCTTTGAAAGTATAATTCTTTTTCCAAACACTTTTGCTAAATTTTCTTTCAGATTATTCACGTTTTAGTTTTTGTCCAACAAGTTGCCAAATAAGAGCCAGAATATAATTGGAGATAATGTACTTGTTAAACAAAGCTAAACTTATTACTAAGTAAATAGAAAGAGTGACAGTGAAATTAAACATAAGTAGATTTTTATATAAGAAATATTTTGAGAACAAATGTAATGCCTATAAAATGGAATCAATATTATCTTCTGAGAATTCACTTAATTTTCAGTTTTTTTCAAAGACATACCTGAATTTCCGCAGAAATAGTTTTAATCCATTCATCCACTGTCTTTCTGATCCTAATTTTCTCTGACATCTCTCTACGAAAGAGAAAAAGGAATTTTCTTAAATTAGCACTTACTGTCCTGAGCAGGACTTGGATCAGATCTAACTCTTATGTAGTTGTGAACCTGCTATCCTAATATCCTTCATCTGAAAAGGAAAAACCAATGGTATTAGTTTTCATCAAACATTTGAAGGATAAATGTTTGAAAAGCACATGTGGACCCAAGAAGATATGTACCAAAGAAAGAAAAAATCAAAAGAAAAGTTTCCACCAGAAAAAAGTAGTACCACCATATATATCCAAATTCCAACTTTATAATAAGTTCCACATCTTCAAAGGCAATAAAGAACTTTTTAAAAATATTAAAACATATTCAGGAAAATAAAGTGCTTAGAAAAAAATTGTGAAGAAAGCAGAACTGGCAGACTCATAAATAGCCTTGGCTGCCAACATCCTCTTACCTGTTGCTAGATAAAGCATTGATAAGCGAATACATGGCAGCTCCATCTTTTGCACGAATAATAGCTTCCAGGTTTTCTTCAAGTACTTTTTTATTGTTTTGTACTCCTCTCAAAATCTTCTTAGCATCTTTCAACACAGATTGTGTTGTATTGGTTGTGTGAAGCTTAACAGAATTCTGTGGAAGATCTGGAAGCTTCAACATACTCAGAGATTCTTTTGGCTTAAAAGAAAAAAAGACCAGAAAGTTACTAAACTCACATTGATTCCTTTAATCAAAACAACAGCTATCACTATTGTTGAGGCCATACATTATACCAATATATACTAAGGACTCAATTTGTCAAACTGAAGACTTACAAAAGAATACTTGGCAATCAAAGTGTTTTTCCTCCATTTAGAAATACTAATATGGGCCAGGCATGGTGGCTCATGCCTATAATCCCAACACTTTTGGAAGGCCAAGTTGGGTGGATCACTTGAGGTCAGGAGTTTGAGACCAGCCTGGCCAACATGGTGAAACCGTCTCTACTAAAAATACAAAAATTAGCCAGATGTGGTGGCACACGCTTGTAATCCCAGCTGCTCAAGAGGCTGAGGCAGAAGAAGTGCTTGAACCCGGGAGGTGGAGGTTGCAGTGATCCGAGATCGCACCATTGCACTCCAGTCTGGGCAACAGAGTGAGACTCCATCTCAACAACAACAACAAACTAATGTGAGTGTTAAGTAAAATAGAGGTGGGAAATCCATAGCAGTGCTAAGCAGTCCAGCGACCAATAATAATTTTTCTCTCTGCTGAAGAAAGCTAAAATAAAATAAAAGCAAGTTGGCTCTTCATGTATGGAAGGTAGGGCAGATATTGTGGATTGGATAAATGATGTCCATTCATTCACAGGTCTCTTTTCCCCTTCCTCCCTTTCCAATAGAAGCTGGGAAGCCAGAGGTGGCTATATGACTCAGTCCTGGTCAAGGAGCGATAAGCAGAAATCACTTGGCGAAGGTCTCTGGAAATACTTTATAAATGGAACAGACATGGCTGACATGTCTTTTTCAGTGCTTTTTCTTCATCCTTCCACCTAATTTCTATCTTTATAACTTTTTTATTCCTTTATAATTTTTATCTTAACTAATCATCAATTTTAAGACCATTCCCATTTTACCTGGACCATGCTATTTGTTTCTTTCTCCTTTTGGCCAGGGTCATGAAGAACATCATCAGACTTCTGCAGAGTCACTTTAGTTGTTCCTAGCTCTTCACAGGAAGGAAATCTTTGAGAAGGTAGAGTTTCAATGCTATAGAAGATTTTTTTAAAAAGTTTCCTAAATTGTTGTAAATTCAGTAAACATTTCATTACACAAATCTTTGATACAGTCTTAGCTATAGTACTAAATGGTATCCTATTAAAAAATTGAACCATGGAATTAATCAGTTACGTGATTAAACAAACGAAACAGAAAATCACAAGAGACAAAATGATCTAACCAGAAAAGTTTAGACGTAGCAGAAAAGGAACAGGAAAAGGTTATGCTTTCAAGAAGCTAACATCCAGAAGCACTTCCAGATTGGTGAAGAACTTCTGAAAATCTGCTTCTCCATAAGCACAATGAGAACCCTAGCAAAAATCATCAAAATCAAGTTTTTCTAACCTCTGGAAATTAAACACTTGCAAGAACCTGAGGAGCATTTATTCAAGAAAAATGGCTGACTCTAGGCAAGAAGAGCAAGTTTTATGGAATTTTTTTAACTTGCCTCATCTTCAGGACCCTATTCCCAACTCTGTGATGGCCTTGAAAACCAACAGCCTCACAACCATTAAAGACAACAGAATGGTTTCAAGCTCTCCTAAAAGTCTCATTCATAGTATTTGTCTTTATTTGACCTGACTCAACTTTAGGGCAGTGAGAAAGTATCCCCAGGGCATTTTTCAAAAACAGTGGCAACTGTTTAACATCTCAGCAGCCTGAGGTAGTGATACTAGTTGGGGCAAACAAGACTGTGGTCAACAGATGTTAAAAATCTAGGTAATAAGATGTCCATAGTGGAGTTTTGAAAAGCTCCAACATATTGCTAGGAATCTAGAAAGTCATGCCTTCTAATCCACGTACAGGGCTATGTACATGTCCAAGAGAGACCTGGGAAGTTCCTAATCACTCACTTCTGGCTGACCTTGAGGCTCTGTGCAAGTAGGAAGTGAAAGGCTAAAACAGATTCATAATCTGCCAGGCACTGGAGGCATGCTCTAGCACATGTGTGTGCACACACGTGCGTGCATGCATACACACACACACACACACACACACTCCATGGCAAAGAGAGGGAGAGTTATCAGTGCAAGGCAGTTAAGGAAATCTCTTTCCAATCATTAGCAGACTAAGCTAACAAAACAGAGACTTCGGTGGGAGCACATGACAAAGAACACAGAATTCACAGAATTAGTCCAGGAAAGTCACTAAACAAACAGCAACAACAATAAACTCTGGGAGGTGAAAGAATCTAATTTCCAGAGCTGCCACACTGTATTATTTAAAATGCCCAGTTTTCAACAAAAATTTATGAGACATACAAAGAAACAGGAAAGTAGAGCCCAAACACAGAAAAAAGCACAGTCAAAAGAAACCGCTGTTGAGGAATCCCAGATATTAGACTTACTAGGTAAAGACTATAAATCAGCTATTACTAAAAGAAACCAGTTTTAAAATTAAAAGAAAGTATAAGAATGAAGTCTTGCCAAATATAGAATGATCAATAAAGACATAGAAAATATTTTTTAAAAGACAGAAATTCTGCAGTTGAAAAATATAATAACTGAAATATATAATTCACTAGAGGGGCTCAACACCATATTTGAGTTGGCAGAAGAAAGAATCAACAAACTTTAAGACAGGCTAATTGAGATTATCCAGTCTGAGAAATGGAAAGAAAAATGGATGAAGAAAAATTAACAGTCTTAGAGACCTGTGGGACACCATCAAGCACACCAACATACAACTCCTCATCAGAAACCATAGAGTCCAGAAGGCAGTCACGTGACATATTCAAAATGCTGAAAGAAAAAGAACATCTATCAAAAATTCTACATGTAGCAAAACCATCCCTCAAAAGTGAAGGAGGGGACACCAGGGGTGTGTGTGCAGAGAGGGATGACCACGTGAAGAGACAGCAAGAGGGAGGCCACCTGCAAGACAAGAAGAAAGGCCTCAAAAGAAACCAACTCAGCTAGCACCTTGATCTTGAACTTCCAGCTTCCACAACTATGAAAAACCAAATGTCTGTTTAAACAACAACAAAAATTGAAAAAGAAATTAAGACAATACCAGATAAACAAAAACTGAGACAATTCACTGCTAACAGACCTACCCTATAAGAAATACTATCAGGAGTCCTTCAGGGTGGCATAAAAGGACACCAGGCTAACCTGAATCCATATGAAGAAATAGAGTACTGGTAAAGATGAACTATACAGGTGAATATAAAAGCTAGTATACATATTTTTGTTGGTATCTCTTTTCTTTTCCTATCTGATTTAAAAGACAGCTGCATCAAGTAATAATTATCAGACTACATAGATGAGCTTAAAATGTATAAAGATGTAATTTGTATGATAATAATAGAAGAAAGAAAAGGGGAGGGAACGAGGCTTTACTGGAGCAAAGTTTCTGAATAACACTGAAATTAAATCACTATTAATCCAAATTAGATTGCTTTAAGTTAATATGTTAATTGTAATTCCTAGAGTGACCACTAAGAAAATAACTCAAAAAATAATAGTAGGCCGGGCGCGGTGGCTCAAGCCTGTAATCCCAGCACTTTGGGAGGCTGAGACGGGCGGATCACAAGGTCAGGAGATCGAGACCATCCTGGCTAACACAGTGAAACCCCGTCTCTACTAAAAAAAATAAAAAACTAGCCAGGCGAGGTGGCGTGCGCCTGTAGTCCCAGCTACTTGGGAGGCTGAGGCAGGAGAATGGCGTGAACCCGGGAGGCGGAGCTTGCAGTGAGCCAAGATGGCGCCACTGCACTCCAGCCTGGGTGACAGAGCGAGACTCTGTCTCAAAAAAAAAAAAAAAAAAAAAAAAAAAAAAAAAATAATAGTACATGACAAAAGAATTAAAATGGTGCAACTAAAAAATGTCTAATACAAAAGAAGGCACTAAGGGAGAAACAGTGAACCTAAAAGACCTAAAGCATATAGAAAGCAACATGGTAGACAAAAATCCTACCTTATCAGTAATTACATTAACATATGGCTCCTCTAGTTTTTATTACTGTAGTTTTCAAGATGTTGAAGATAAATATAATTATCATGGCCCAGATTTGATTTTTTTTAAACTTTTTATTATGTAAAATTTCAAATATAGACAAATATATAGAAAATACTAAAATGAACCTCATATACCCAATATTTAACTACAAAAATCATTAATTTTTGGTTGGCCTCATTTTATCTATACTCCCCAACCTACTTGCCCCTACCCTATATTGGATTATTTTTGAAACAAATCCTAGATCAGAGATGACTAATCTGCATACATTAGAAATTAATCTGCATTTTGAAAAAATGAGATATTCATTTCATAGCTATATTATAGAAAGGTGGAAGATATATTAGCATCAGAAAATAGTAACTAAATCTAAGTTAAATTTAAGAAGCAATGCTATAATTTATTAAAAGTCCCAAAGAAATGTGAAAAATCTGAACAAAGCTCTTTTCAGTCTAGTTTTCATTCCAATCTCTTGTTTTCACCTGTTTGTTTTCTCGGGAGTCCATCCTATTTTTGACCTAGTTAGTGAGGTGGTATTTGATGATTCACTTTTTCTTGTCAAAGAATCATTATTATTCAAAATTTGTTCCAATAGTCTTACATTTCCTGAAATAGAAGAGATGTAGTATCATTTTCCAAATACTAATTCATTTATCTTGTATATAACATCTCATATATTTGTATTCTGGCCTAAGTTAGCTTCCTATGATGATTATCTACTCAATTTACAGCCTACAAGCCAGGCATGGTGGCTCACGCCTGTAATCACAGCACTTTGGGAGGCTGAGGCGGGTGGATCACCTGAGGTCGGGAGTTTGAGACCAGCCTGACTAACATGGAGAAACCCGTCTCTACTAAAAATAGAAAAAATTAGCTGGGCGTGGTGGTGCATGCCTGCAATCCCAGCTACTTGGGAGGCTGAGGCAGGAGAATCGTTTGAACCTGGGATGCGGAGGTTGCAGTGAGCCGAGATTGTGCCATCACACTCCAGCCTGGGCAACAAGAGCGAAACTCCATCTCAAAAAAAAAATAATAATAATTTATGGCCTACAATGTAGTCTACAATTTAGGCTATAAATACACTCATCAAATAAAACTAAATATTTATACCTCATAAAAACTATACCGAACATCACACACCGGGGCCTATCATGGGGAGGGGGGAGAGGGGAGGGATTGCATTGGGAGTTATACCTGATATAAATGACGAATTGATGGGTGCAGCACACCAACATGGCACAAGTATACATATGTAACAAACCTGCACGTTATGCACATGTACCCTAGAACTTAAAGTATAATAATAAAATAAAATAAAACAAACAAACAAACAAAGAAAAAAACTATACCACAACCAGGCGCAATGGCTCATGCCTGCAATCCCAGTATTCTTGAAGGCCAAGGCAGGAGGATTGCTTGAGGCCAGGAGTTTGAGACCAGCCTGGGCAACAAAGCAAGACCCTGTCTCTATAAAAAAAAATACATAAACAAGTAAAAGTTTGAATTAATAGAAAACCCCTAAATTTATTTCCATCACAGAAAAAAGGAATTTGAGAAGTGTCATCATCACAAAGTCCAGTAAAATAGATGATTTTTATAAATTAGTAAAGAAGAGATTTATCTATTTCTTCAAAGTACCAATTAAGTGGATCTATTCTTTAGCCTTGTTTGTATGTAGTAAGACTACATAGTAATTTTTGGTGTGAGGTTGCCTTCTTTATTAAAGATTTTATTATTTTGTGACTTTCTTAAAACTCTTTAAATGTGCCTAAGATAAGACTTGCATGCATTTAAATGATTCCAAGAATAAAAGTGCTTAGTTTAATATTTCACTTACTTTTGTTAGAAGGCGTACATTTTAAGACTGTAATATACTATTTTCTTTTAATTTATTTCCATAGATTTTTGGGGAACAGGTGGTATTTGGTTACATAAGTAAGTTCTTTATTGGTGATTTGTGAGATTTTGGTGCACCCATCATCTGAGCAGTATACACTGAACCCAATTTGTAGTCTTTTATCCCTCACCCTCTTCCCATCCTTTCCCCACAAGTCCCCAAAGTCCATTGTATCATTCCTATGGCTCTGCATTCTCATCGCTTAGCTCCCATTTACGAGTGAGAACATATGATGTCTGGTTAATACACGTCCCTTATAAAAGTTCCTGTTCTGTGTTTAAAAGTTCATATATGGCTGGGCACAGTGGCTCACGCCTATAATCCCAGCACTTTGGGAGGCCAAGGTGGGTGGATCATAAGGTTAGGAGATCGAGACCATGCTGGCTAACACAGTGAAACCCCATCTCTACTAAAAATACAAAAAATTAGCCTGGTATGGTGACATGCACCTGTAGTCCCAGCTACTCAGGAGGCTGAGGCAGGAGAATCGCTTGAACCTAGGAGGCGGAGGTTGCAGCAAGCCGAGATCGTGCCACTGCACACCAGGCTGGGTGATAGAGAGACACTTCGTCTCAAAAAAAGTTCATATATTAGCACTTTTTCCAATGAACATGGTGATAAATGTTGTTTCTCTACATTTTATTATTGAAATTCACACCTAAAAACAATATGAGGAAGCACACTCTAAAAATGATCAGCCTTACCTTCAGCAAAGCATTGTTTTTTGTTTATTAATAACAAAACTTGGCCAAGTGCAATGGCTCACATCTGTAATCCCAGCACTTTGGGAGGCTGAGGTGGGCAGATTGCTTGAGCCTAGGAGTTTGTGACCAGCCTGGGAAACATAGTGAAACCCCATCTCTAAGAAAAATACAAAAATTAGCCTGGTGTGGTGGCGTGTACCTGTAGTCCCAGCTACTCAGGAGGTTGAAGTGGAAAGATCAATTGAGCCTGGGGAGGTAGAGGCTGCAGTAAGCCATGATCACACCATTGTACTCCAGTCTGGGTGACAGAGTGAGACTCTGTCTCACAAAAAATAAATAAAAATTAACAAAACTTGTTCATTAAAAGTTTAAGTAATAACCTGTAAGAGATAGAATAATTAATTATAAATGTATACCTCCAACTCCTTTCACGAGGAATCTAAAGAAGCTTGATTTTCCCAGCAAGTATCATTTAAAGTAAAATATTACAAATAGAGATCCCATTTCAGTTTCTACTAGGCACAGAAAATCTCATGACAATTTCCTAATTTGGGGTAGGTCTAGTAAAAGTCTCTATTACCTCTGTGACAGGACACTTCCATATTTTCTTTTTCTTCCAAAAGATTTTCCCTCTTTGATAGTTCATCATCCCTTGAAACAGGTACAGGAGCAAATCTGCGAGGTGCTGGTGTCTCCAAAGGAGATTTCTGTTTATCAAAACTCATATCTTCAACTTCTTTTAAAGATGCTTTAACAGAAAATTTTTTTAAAAATTAACTTGCTTTTGAAAAGCTCTAAAAATTATAGCACATTACTCTTCCTTATACTTTAAAAATAAAGCCAAAATTATAAATGATAAATTATTAACAAGTGTAGAGAAATAACTTCACCCCCATTAAAAATCAAAAGAAATGAAGACTACAAACATTTTACACTTACATCTAGTAAATATGAATCTATATGATAATATTCAGAACTATTGAAGCAGTGATGAAACAGGAAGAGCCAGATACTTTTCATGGCAGTGAAAACTGATAAAGCATCTGGCAACAAGTATAGAAAGAATTTTTATATAATTTTTTTTATATAAGTTTTATATAATTTAACTTAGTAATCTTAATCTTGTGAAATTATTATAAGGAAATAACATAAAAGAAAATGTGCTTAAAATATGATGATGTTTATCACAGTATTATTTATGAAGATGCAAACCTAAAAACTGTCTGAGTATCTGAAACAGGGTAACGGTCAAGTAGATTGTGAAATAGTTATTCAATAGGCCAACCTTTAGTCATTACAAGTTAAAATTATGAAGACAACTATATAAAATATGGCAGATGTTTTTATGTGCTAGTAAAAAAGCTGTATAAAATGCTACAGTTACAATTATGTAAACATGATATATGCCCAAGAAAAAGCATAGAAAAATTAACAGTTTAATTTACTGAATTTTTAATTTACTCATTTCTTTTGTTACTGTAACATATATACAAAGAAACAAATTCAATTTACAATCAATAAAATAGACACGTTTTTCATGAAAACTCAAGTTTAAGAAAAACAAAATTATAAGCAAGAAATTCTCTAGAACTGAGTTATGAAAAAAGTGTCCACTGCTATTGAAGGCACTCAGCTGGGTCATACTGAAACATGAGTTCTGGCCCTAGCTCTGACATCCTCCTTCTCAAGTCAGGTAACCTTGAGCAGGCAAGTCATACCATTCTATGCTTCATTGTCCTCTCTTCATAACTTAAAAAAGGACTCATATTACTTCACAACAGTTCTTTGTTGTTGTTGTTGTTAACAATGAAGCACAGAATGGTATGACTTGCCTGCTCAAGGTAAGTCATACCATTCTGTGCTTCATTGTCCTCTCTTCATAACTTAAAAATGGACTCATATTACTTCACAACAGTTCTTTGTTGTTGTTGTTTGCTTTTTTGTTTTTAAAACAGCGTCTTGCTCTGTCACCCAGGCTGGAGTATAGTTGCATGACCATAGCTCACTGAAGCCTCAACCTCCTGGGCTCAGGCAATCCTCTGACCTCAGCCTCCGAAGTAACTAGGACTACAGGCATGTGCTACCACACCTGGCTAATTTTTTTATTTTTACTTTTAGAGACAGGATCTCACTATATTTCCCAGGTTGGTCTCGAACTCCTGGGCTCAAGTGATCCTCTCACTTTGGCCTCTCTAAGTGCTGGGCACAACAGTTTTGTAAGGACCACTCATTTACTGCAAAATGTAAAGCACCTTATAAGCATGAGCAATCTTTAATGACTATAATACAACAATGTTCTAACAAATCAAGTGTTGAAAATATTGTACTATACAGAGTTGTATATCATTAAAGGGATAGTCCCTCGATTTTCTTTAGTTCATTATTCAAATATCAATAACTTAGAAACACATTTATTCATTTATTTTAAATACTAAAGTTTTAACAAATAAGCCACGTATTCCTTTGTTAGGTAGTTGCTCTGACAGAATCAAGAAACAGCAAATATGCAGTTTGTCAGAGAATAGGAGAACTGATTTATTTACAAGCATTTTTGTAGTAAATAAGTAAATTTTTCCTAAATTTGTAAGTGCTTCTGATAATTTACGAAGGTTATTAATTAAAACCACAGATAAGAACATAATCCATAATTTTTAAAAATTTCAAAATAACCTAAAAATTACTTGAGGTAAAAAAAAGAACTCATTTTATCTAAGACAAGGTAGCCTGAGACAGAAAATTTAAAAAAAAAGAACATTAAAAAAAAAAAAACAAATAGTTTCATAAAACAAAAACTCCTATAAATAAATTTTATAAAACAAAAACTCCTACTGCTCAGGAAATACGTTTTCAGTTTATGCAGCACAAAGAAAATTCATAGCTGATATTTTTTATTCATAGAGAACTACATATTTTTACCTTGTTTGGAAGCAAATGTGTTATATAAAGACGCATTACAGCTACCAAGATTAGGGTGTTCTGGTTTTACAGAATACTTTTCCACTGCTCTGGAGGAGGGCATACTAACAGGCTGAAAACTACTAGTCTTGAGTGCAGCACTAATAAAATGCGTCTAGAAGAAATAAGATTATTTCATTATTTTCAGATATCATTTGAAAGAGTTAGATGATAAAATACATTGAAATATTAAACATAATTTACTACATTTAATAAACAATGAAAAGATATATATTACATTGCAACTATCCACTGTAGTAGCAGCAGAGATGCCATTGGAAAGATGTAGAATCACAAAGATCTGACTAAGCCTGACTCTGCTGTGTGACCTTAATCATTTTCCTTAACCATTCTAAACCTCAGTGCTGTTCTTTCCACCTTAGACATGGCTCAGGGGCTACTACAGCCAGCTAAGAGAAGACCAGGAAGGAGAGGCCCTTGCCCTAAACCTCTACTTGAATCAGAGAATTTTAAACCAAAACATCCCATCTTTTATATCCTAAATGGTAGGATTTTGTTCGAGGTCAAGGTTTCAAAATCACTGATAGTGAGTACTCAAATAAATATCCATGCTTAACAGCAGCAATAAAATACGTGTTTGTATATAAATGGAAACTACAGTGACAATACAGTTTTCAGCACTATTTATTAAAATACCTGAAATGAGGCCAGGCACAGTGGCTCACGCCTGTAATCCCAGCACTTTGGGAGGCCAAGGCAAGTGGATCACCTAAGGTCAGGAGTTCCACCTGTCTCTCCTAAAAATACAAAAATTAGCTGAGCGTGGTGGCGGGAACCTGTAATCCCAGCTACCCAGGAGGCTAAGGCATGAGAATCACTTGAATCCGGGACACAGAGGTGGCAGTGATCCGAGATGGTGCCACTACACTCCAGCCTGGGTGACAGAGCGGGACTCTATCTCAAAAATAAAATAAAATATCCAAAATAAGCAAGTATCTTAACTAATAAAACTGGTTTCAAAAGAGAGGGTTTTATTGTTTTGTTTAATTTTTGTGGGTACATAGTAGGTGAATATATTTATGAAGCACATGAAATATTTTGATACAGGCATGCAATGAGTAAAAATCAAAACAGAATTTTATGCCAGGCCAAGAAAAACTTAAAAAAATTCATAGTTCTACAGAATTTCTAAAAGTGTGTTGAGATCCCTCTACATAAAACAGATGAAACAGACTCAACTAATTTCATTTCATTAAGCATTTACTGAACAACTAATATATCTAGTATGTAACCAAAACTTCAACTCTCTCTGTGATTATAAGCTTTATAAGTAAGACATCTAAATTAGCAAAGATTCCATTCTTCTAAAATTAGAAAGTCATTAAGTTATAGATTTAGTTATGGAAGGACGGATGATGGCAGATAAGTACTTAGGACTAGTAGGAGTCTCTCCTTAAGGAATCAATGTGCTTTTCAAATGTGTCATCTCGTTTTATCCTGAACAGAAAATATTTTCTAGGTACAGAAATTGAGGCTTAAAATAGTAAAGTTATCTATAAACTAACAGATAATTTATAGACTCATTCCTGTTCTCTCGCTAGATAATTTGCTGCATACTCAATTTTAGTCATGCAGGGAGTACTTACTAAACTTTATTTGGTATGCATATAATCATTCCAATAAAATATTATCTTTGACCACATGAAAAGCTCAAGATAAACTGTGTTAAGTCTTGAAAATTATAGCAAATTAATGTCTACTTTATGATGACATATTAAGTATAATAAACTTATTTTAGTACATTCTTCTGAATTTTTGTCTTAACAAAAAATATATAATTTAGAAAATCATTAATAGACATATACATATATATAGATATACACGTATATCTACATATATAAAGATATAGATGTATATATGTATATGTATATAGATATACATGTATATCTATATCTATATCTCTCTATATTGTATATCTATATCTCTCTATATTATCTATATCTCTCTATATATGTATATCTACATATTTACATATATAGAGAGATATAGATATAGATATACAAGTATATTTCTCTCTCTCTCTCTATATATATATATTCGTTGCTGTTGTTGTTGTTAAGACAGAGTCTCGCTCTGTCGCCCAGGCTGGAGTACAGTGGCGCAATCTCAACTCACTGCAACTTCCACCTTCCGGGTTCAAGTGATTCTCCTGCCTCAGCCTCCTGAGTAGCTGGGACTACAGGCATGTGCCACCGTGCCCAGCTAATTTTTTGTATCTTTGGTAGAGACGAGGTTTCACCATGTTGGCCAGGGTGGTCTCGAACTCCTGACCTCAAGTGATCCACCCACCTCGGCCGCCCAAAGTGCTGGGATTATAGGGATGAGCCACTGTGCCCGGCCTGAAGGTTATATTTTAATATTTTAAAGTTTTTAAATTGCACAGTAGGCTAGGCGCGGTGACTCACGCCTGTAATCCCAGCACTTTGAGAGGCCAAGGCAGGCAGATCGCCTGAGGTCAGGAGTTTGAGACCAACCTGGCCAATATGGTGAAACCTCGTCTCTACTAAAAATATAGAAAGTTAGCTGGGCATGGTGGCGGGCATCTGTAATCCCAGCTATTCAGGAGGCTGAGGCAAGAGAATCGCTTGAATCTGGGAGGTGGAGGTTGCAATGAACTGAGATCTCACCATTGCACTCCAGCTTGGGCGACAAGAGTGAAACTCCATCTCAAAAAAAAAATAAATAAATTTCATATTAATTAGAAAAAAAAGTAAATTAAAACCAACACATTTACAATGCTGACCATTCCCCCATGCACTCAAAAAAAAAAAAAAAAAAAAAGTTTACTGAGTGCTAACTAGTGTTCTAGGAATTAGAAATTCCAAAATAGGCTGAGCACAGTGGCTCACGCCTGTAATTCCAGCACTATGGGAGGCCAAGATGGGTGGATCACTTGAGGCCAGTGGTCTGGCCAACGCAGTAAAAACGTGTTTCTACTGAAAATACAAAAATTAGCTGGGTGTGGTGGTGCAGGCCGGCAATCCCAGCTACTCAGGAAGCTGAAACATGAAAATCACTGAACCTGGGAGGTGGAGGTTGCAGTGAGCCGAAATCACACCAGTGCACTCCAGCCTGGGCGACAGAGTTAGACTCCGTCTCAAAAAAAAGAAATTCCAAAATAAATATGAAAGTATGCTATCAGCTCCTCGTGAGGATAACACTTTTTATAATAGCCCAGTGCCTTATTCTCAAAAGGCATTAAAAAATGTTCATATTTTAATTAATTAAATGCAAAAGCAAATATGTACACCAGGTAGTTCTTATCCAAGGGTGTGCATCAGAATCATTATGAAGCTTTCAATGATTGCCAGGCACTACCTCAGAATCACTGGCTCAAAATCTCTGAAAGGCCTAAGCGTGTGTGCTTGTGAATGTGTATATGTGTGTGTGTGTGCGTGTGTGTGTGTGTGTGTGTATATATACAATTTTTTATTTTGAAATAGGGTTTCACTCTGTCATCTGGGATGAAGTGCAGGTATATTATCATAGTTCATTGTAACCGCAAACTCCTGGACTCACGGTCTCCTGCAGTCTCAGCCTCTCAAGTATCTGGGACTACAGGCACATGCCACCATGCCAGGCTAAATTTTTTTTTTTTTTTAAGAGATGAGGTCTTGCTACATTAACCAGGCTGATCTTGGACTCTTGGCCTCAAGCTATCCTTTTAGCTTGGCCTGCCAAGATCCCAAGCACAAATATTTTTAGAAAGCTGTTCAAGTAATTCTAGTGCACATTCCCAGATTAAAAACTGCTGATGTAAACCAATAGTTGCAATGTGATATAAGCACTTAAAAATGCAGCTGGGCATGGCAGCTCACGCATGTAACGCTAGCACTTTGGGAGGCTGAGGAAGGCAGATCATTTGAGGTCAGGAGTTCGAGACCAGCCTGAACAACATGGTGAAACCCCACCTTTACTAAAAATACAAAAATTAGCTGGGCGTGGTGGTGTGCGCCTGTAATCCCAGCTACATGGGAGGCTGAGGCAGAAGAATCTCTTGAAACCAGTTGAGTGGAGATTGCACCACTGTACTTCAGCCTGGGCAACCATAGCAAGATTCCATCTCAAAAAATAAATAAAAATAAAAAATAAAAACGATATGAACAAAAATAGTGTAAAAGGAGGAAAAGCCAACTAGAGGGAGAGGTCTCATACAACTAGTAACATTTGAGATATAAAATGCAGAGTTACGCACATTACAGGAGAAGAAAGATAAGCAAATCATGATTTCAGAACTAAAACTGTTACAATCTAATGAGCTACTGCAATTATCAATGAATATTAGCTGAGAGATCCAAATGATAAAAGATTACGGAATCTGTACTGGCTTTATTACAGATACCTGAATATCTATTTGTTGTTGTTGTAATTTTTCAAGATGCCTTATGTGCTGCTCCATAAACACATTCATTTGCTTTTCATGATCATGACAATGTAGTTTCTCTTGTTTACGCTGAATGCTTGTTTGCTGCTCTGTAACACGTTGCAGGTGTTTATCAGTCTCCTGTAATTTACTAAGTAATTCTGTAACAGAATTGACTTTTGCTTCCAAATCACTCTGCACCTAAAACAATAAAAGTATTTTTAAAAGTTCACATTATAGGATACCAAAAATATGTCTAATTACTAGAAATGTTATTTAAATCAATTGGCATTGAGAAGTGATCAAATTTGAGCCTTTACCCACTATATGTCTAATAATTTAATGCCTTTATTTTTAGAGTCACAGAAATGAAAGGCAGATGATAGCTATCCTTAGGTAAATGTTTCCTCTCAAAATAAATAAATAAATAAATAAATAAATAAATAAATAAATAAAATAAATTGGCCAGGCGCGGTGGCTCATGCCTGTAATCCCAGCACTTTGGGAGGCTGAGGCGGGTGGATCACGAGGTCAGGAGATCGAGACCATCCTGACCAACACGGTGAAACCCCGTCTCCACTTAAATACAAAAAATTAGCTGGGCATGGTGGCACATGCCCTGTAGTCCCAGCTACTCAGAAGGCTGAGGCAGAGGAATCACTTGAAACTGGGAGGCGGAGGTTGCAGTGAGCCGAGATTGCACCACTGCACTTCAGCTTGGGCAACAGAGTGAGACTTTGTCTCAAACAAATCTGCCACAAAGAATTTTATGATGCCTAAAACAAGATACTTAAATGGAAATTAAAAAGAAGAAAACAGAAAAGCAAAGTAGCTTTTGATACTTTACTAACTTAAGGCTGAGTTAGGTCAGCAGCCTTGAGTTCTAGTTTTGGCTCTGTCAGTTACTCGTACCAGACTTACGTGCCTACTCTGACCTGTTTCTCTGCTTCCCCAATTACAAAGGGACAGCTAAGGCATAGATTATCTCTAAGGTTCCTAAGGTTCCTCTAGCTCTCAAATAAGAATAACCGATTTTCCAGGTTGCCAGGACCAAGGTGTTTCCCAGGATGTAGGACTCTCAGTGCTAAAACTGGGGAAGTTCTGAATTCGCTAGTGCCATCACAGTATTAGAGGGTAACTTTCACAATTCCTGAGAAGTAACACACAACCACAAATGGGAAAATTTTTTCAAATTGAGAGTAACAATGTTGCTAGTCTATAATTATATACAACCATTTATAGAATCAGTTCTTAATAAGTACTTCTATATTTCACAAAGTAGTTATGAATATCTGGGATGAAAAATATACCTTTATCAATGGAGCTGCGGTTGCAATGGCAGCAGCAGTTGCTGCAGCCACGGTTGTAGCTGAATCAATTCCACTGGGTGAAATTCTGGTCTCCTGAGTAACAGCATCCTTCTCTATGCCTGCATCTTCTAACAGATGTACCTTTACTTCCTTAACAACAGGCATGCTTTGAGCTCTATAAACAAAAAAGCAATAAAAATGTATTCAGTAAACTACATTGAACCATTTCAAGAAATACTTAACAAATGGTAATCTGCTAAGGTGGTTTTGATTTTTTTAAATTAAATCACCTATCAAACAAGGTCATTTGGTTAATGAAATTTATCAACGTCCACGTCACTAAGGGCTAAAGAAATAAGAAGATAATTCCTTGAAGGGAGCAATATTATTTTGGAAAATAAGAATTAAACATATGAAAAAGGTATAGCACAATTATAAAGATACATTATCAAGAAGTACAAGTTTAAAACACTCAGAAGGCTGGGCACGGTGGCTCACACCTGTAATTCCAGGACTTTGGGAAGCCAAGGCGGGAAGATCACCAGGTCAGAAGTTAGAGACCAGCCTGGCTAACATGGTGAAACCCCGTCTCTATTAAAAATACAAAAATTAGCCGGGTGAGGTGACATGCGCCTGTAGTCCTAGCCACTCAGGAAGCTGAGGCAGGAGAATTGCTTGAACCCAGGAGGCAAAGGTTGCAGTGAGCCGGGATCGCACCACTGCACTCCAGCCTGGGTGACAGAGCGAGACTCCGTCTCAAAAAAAAAAAAAAAATGACTCAGAAAAAGCTCCAAGAATTAAAGTACCAAGCTTTACTCCTAAAGGCAGACAACCCAAGAAACACTATGGTTTTCTTTTTTCTTTTATTATTTTTTAAAAGACTAATCAAGTACAGTAGTGAGAAGGGGAGAAAAAGTGGAATAAGTTTGGTCTGGGCCAGGTGTGGTGGCTCAGGCCTATAATGCTAGTACTTTGGGAGGCCAAGGCGGGTGGATTGCTGGAGCTCAGGAGTTTGAGACTAGCCTAGGCAACATGGTGAAACCCCATCTCTACTAAAATACAAACAATTTGCTGGGCATGGTGGTACATGCCTGTAATTCCAGCAACTCGGGAGGCTGAGGCAGGAGAATCGCTTGAACCCGGGCAGCGAAGGTTGCAGTGAGCCTAGATGGCACCACTGCACTCTAGCCTGGGTGACACAGTGAGACTCTGTCTCCAGAAAAATAAAATAAAAAGAAAACTTTGTTCTGTAACTTACTGTGAACAATCCATTGAGATAACGTATTACTTCCAGACAAGCTGCTGTGGTTTTTAAATTATTGATAATTTTATCCTCCAAATATTTATATAAGAATTACAAAATTATTGGCCAGGTGCAGTGATTCACACCTGTTATCCCAGCACTTTGGGAGGCTGAGATGGGCAGATAGCTTAAGGCCAGGAGTTCAAGACCAGCCTGGGCAACATGGCAAAATCCTGTCCCTACAAAAAATACAAAAATTAGCCAGGCGTGGTGGCACACACCTGTAGTCCCAGTTACTCAGGAGGCTGAGGTGGAAGGATCTCATGAGCCTGAGGAGGTAGAGAGTGCAGTGAGTCGTGATCACTCCACTACACTCCAGCATGTGAGACAAAGTGAGACACTGTCTCAGAAGAAAAAAAAAAAAAAAGAATTATAAGAATTATAGCACTATTGATGTATACTTTGTGACTATTTTTTCTCCTACTTTATTGAGGTATAATTGAAAAAAATTGTATATATTTACAATGTGATATTTTGATATATGTACACATGGTAAAATGATCACAGTCAAGCTACTAGCATATCCATCACCTCATATAATTATCTTTTTATGTGATGAGAACATTTAAGATCTACTGTCTTAGCAATTTTCAAGCATACAATTCATTATTATTAACCATAGTTACAGGCTGTACAGTAGATCTCTAGAATGTATTAATCCTGTTTAAGAGAAATTGTACCTTTTGACCTCTATCTCCCACTTCTTCCCCACCCCCAGCCCCTGGCAACTACCATTCTATCTTCTGCTTCCATAAATCTGACTTTTTCAGATTCCACATGTAAATGAGAATACATGATATTCATCTTTCTGTGCCTGGCTTATCTCACTTAGCATAATGTCTCCAAGAGGGATTGTTAATAATGCTGAAGAGAATTTTCTAAATTCTAGCTCATTTAGATTTACTTAACAAATGTCACTCAGGCAGGCCGGGCACTCCCAGCACTTTGGGAGGCCAAGGCAGGTGGATCACCTGAGGTCAGGAGTTTGAGACCACCCTGACCAACATGGTGAAACACTGTCTCTACTAAAAATACAAAAAATTAGCCAGGCATGATGGCGGGCGCCTGTAATACAAGCTACTCGGGAGGCTGAGGCAGGAGAACCGCTTGAACCCAGGAGACGGAGGTTGCAGTGAGCAGAGATTGCTCCATTGCATTCCAGTCTGGAGAATAAGAAGCTCAGTCTAAGGAAAGGACAAGACAGGACAGGAAAGAGGGAGGGAGGGAAGGAGGAAGAGGGAGAGAGGGAGACAGAGAGAGAGAGAGAAAGAAGAGCAGAGCAGAGCAGAGCAAAGCAAGACAGAAAGAAAAGAAGGTCACTCCATTTATTAAAATGTTCACAAAATACACTATTAAGGAGCCTGAATTAGCTGGGTGTAGTGTTACATGACTGTAATCCTAGCACTCTGGGAGGCCAAGGCGGGAGGATTGCTTGAGCCCAGGAGTTCAAGACCAGCATGGGCAATATGGTAAACCCCATCTCTACAAAAAAATAAATAAATAAAAGTTAAAAATAAAAAAAGACCCTGAAATAAAAACAAGTCCAGTAAATAGATACATATTTGCAATAAGGCATTTAATTAAATACTAAAAGAAAAAAGAAGGCTAGTCAATTTGCTTGATATGTGGCCTCAAAGAAAACAATGAAAGGAACCACTGACAAAACTGAAGAGTCCCTAAGAAAGCCTAAGTAAAGTCGTTAGCAATATGTTCCATCTCCAGCTGCTGAACTTCCCCCTTGACTTTTAAAAGCATTACAGAACTATTAAACTTACTCCTCTTTGATATTTCCCCATTTCTATTAAGAATAACATTTTTCTCTCAGTCTCAAAATGTTGAAGTCACCTTGACTTCTCTACTTGCTTACCTTCTCATATCCAGTTGAGTCATAAAGTGTTGTCAATTATTTCATCACAATTGCATGAAGAGTGTCACAGAATTATAGAGCTGGGAGAAACTTATAGGTCAACCATCCTAATTTCCTAATTTTATAGATGAAAAAATTGCAGTCCACAGAGGTCACAGGATATCCTAATTTCCTAATTTTACAGATGAAGAAATGGCAGTCCACAGAGGTAACAGGATTTACTTGAACATTGTCATAGAACTATTTACTAAGTGGTAGAGTTAGGGCCCAATTCCCAGAGGTCTTACCATGACACCAAAGCTTTTTTTCTCAGTTTGGCACTTTTCTCTTCTCACTTTTCTCTCTCAACTGTAAAGTTTCATCACCCATTACTAACTATTCCATTCTTCCAGTTTCTACTTGCTTAGAAGCTTTCTACACATATGTCACCATTCAAAAATCTAAAATTATTCCTTAAAAACAACTGAATTGGCTAATTTTCTCTGTTTGGCTTTCCATACATAAGGCTCTCCTCACTAACTACACATACCATGTCATGCCCACAAGTGACTCCACGCTTGTCCTCACTCTGCTCTCTCACCCTTCTTCCACCCAACTTATTACATCCTTCTCCTCCTTTAAGGTGCAATGCAAGTATTACCTTCTTCAAGAAGTCTGTGCTTCTAACACTTCCTCTTGATCCCTCCCTTCATTAACTCCTTTTGGATTTACTACCTATCAATGGAGGCTTGCTACTCAGCCACCCCAGGGTTTACATATCTGTATGGGACAATTTAATAATATATTGAATGTAATTAATCACTAATTCCTCCGGGGTTGGGAATGATAGCGGGACTTCTTTCATAGCAAACAGCAACTAACAAAGGATTAGGTATGTAGTAACTGCTCAATATATATATTTAACTGATTGAGGCATAGAGTATGAAAATATAATTCAGGAATTCCTTATCTTTAATGTTTCTGCCTGAAGTCTGAAAGTGACTTACCTTTGCCCAACAAGATAAACAACATTATAAGGCTAGACATAAATTTCTTTATAGGCTTTTAAATTTTATTTTTTCAATTATTAAATTAATAAATGCTCAATGTGGCAAATATAACGAGCTATGAAATATAAATGTCAAAAAATGCACATAACCCTACCATTAAGAAGCAATTATTTCATTATAGTCTTCTTTTTTAGCCAGTTTTTCTTTATTCTTAAACCCACTGAAGATCCCAGTGCTGTGCTGCAACTATTCTCACCAAGGCCACTAAGAATCGTGCTTGCTCAATTCAGTGTACATTTTTCAGTCCTTACCTTCCATTACCTTGGATCAGCACATCACACTTGGAACCTAATTCCCCTTGGCTTTGTTGACGCCATACCCCCTATATCTCTGGCCAAACTTTCTGAGCAGCATTTAGAAGCTAGCTTGCTTTCTCCACATCCTCCTTCAATGTTTGGTTTTCTCAGAGTCCATCCAGCCTTAGCCATCTTTCTTTTCACTATCATAACCTCATTGAATCACTTAAACTATTCCCAGAGCTTAGACTTAGACTGCTACTTACATAATGATGACTTCTGCATCTTAATTTCCAGCTTGGATCCCTTTTGTGAACTTGGCCTTTTTTTTTTTTCGAGACAGGATCTCACTGTCACCCAGGATCTCACTGTCACCCAGGATCTCACTGTCACCCAGGATATAGTGTAGTAGCACAGCCACAGCTCGCTGCAGCCTCAACCTCCTAGGCTCAACTGATCCTCCTGCCTCAGCCTCCCAAGTAGTGAGGAGTACAAGCACATGCCACCCTGCCTGGCTAATTTATTGTTTTTAGAGATGGGGTCTTGCTATGTTGCCCAGGGTGATCTCAAACTCCTAGGCTCAAGCCATTCTCCCACCTTGACCTCCCAAAGTGCTGGGATTATAGGCATGAGCCACCGCTTGGCAACTTGACCTTTATATTCCATTTTTTCCTGAACATTTCTTACCCACATTTCTCATAGGAACCTCAAACCCTTGACCATGCCCAGAATAAGCTATCCCCCACAAGAATTTCCTTTCTCAATGAATATACTACTGACCATGAATTTGTGAAAGCCAAAAATCTGGGATTCAACCTTAGTGCCTTCCTTACCCTCGTATCCAATTAACAATTCCTGTCAATTCAATCTCCTAATCATCTTCCAAATTTGTCTTTTCCTCTCCAACTGAGCATGATTCCCACTACCATACCACCACTTCCCAGTGTACTCAGGACCAATCTAATTCACTCCTCCCCGAAAACTCCAGAGCCAATTCATTTGCTGGACTATAGTCTAGCCCTCTTTCAATCCATTTTTTCATATGGCTACCATAGTGAGTATTTTAAGAAATAGATCTAATTCTTTAAAACTTTTAAATGATTTGCCATTTATCTTATATTAATGACCAAATTCCTTTAGAGGAGTTCATAACCTAGTCCCTTGCTTATCTCTCCAGTCACACATAAGGGAGTTTTCCCCTTGTTCTAGACACATTGGCCAGATTCTTCATTCCTCTAAGGCTTTAGAGTATATTATAGCATCAATTAAGGCAGGTTCTCCATCATTCCATTTTTGTTTTTGCTTTTCCAAATTCATCTTAGCTATTCCAAACTGAATGTATTCTATATGGATGTATTCTTAATTTTGTGTGTATGTATATACACACATATAGCATAAATATATACATACAGTATACACACAGGCACACACATTTTTTTCTCAACAGTATGTTCTTCCAGGTAAGTTTTAGAATTACGTTTCCAATTTACATCTACCACTTATTCTCAAAATAACAAAAAATTTTAAGACTGACCACAGCAAAACATATGCTAATTTTGTTATAACTTATATTTTTACAGTGCTTAGTCTTCCCATCCAAGAACATGTTGAGTCTCTTAATTTATCTTAGCCTTTGGTTATTTCCCTTGACAAAATTTCATACTTCTTCAGATAGATTCTACAGACTTTTGGTTATGAGTATTCCCAACTTTTTTGGGGGGGCGTGTTGACACTGCTATGGTAATTGTTATGCCACTTTATGACTGAATAATATGCTGATTATCTGGTCACCATCCTGAACTTTCATTAGTGTAAAAATTTCTGAGTTAGTGGTCTCTTGGATATGCTGAATACACAATATTTTCTATAAATTATAACTTTGTCTCCTCTCTTTCAATATCCATACCTGATTTCATTTTCTTATCTAACTGCTCCAACTAAGGCTTCCAAATTAAGTTTAAAAAATAATGGACATCTTGTCCTGTTCCCAATTTTACTGTTAAACAGGGTATTGACTATAGGTTTACAATAAACATCGTCCTTCACGTTAAGAATGTATCATTCTGGCTGGGCACAATGGGTCAAGCCTGTAATCCCAGCACTTTAGAAGGCCAAGGTGGGCAGATCACCTGAGCTCAGGAGTTTGAGACCAGCTTGGCCAATGTGGTGAAACCCCGTCTCTACTAAAAACACAAAAAATCAGCTGTGCGTGGTGGCACATGCCGGTAATACCAGTTACTCAGGAGGCTGAGGCAGGAGAATCTCTTGAACTCAGGAGGTGGAGGTTGCAGTGAGCCAAGATCATACCATTGCACTCCAGCCTGGGTGACAAGAGTGAAACTCCATCTCAAAAAAAAAAAAAAAAAAAAAAGAATGTATCATTCTATTCTTAAAGAAGTTTGTGGGTATTATGTGTGTGTGTGTGGTGACTGAGTATAAAATGGGTATGGAAGGGAGGCATACGGAGAGATTTGTGAAAGGATACAAAATTACAGCTACATAGGAGGAATAAGTCAGGAATACGTTACAGCTAGATAGGAGGAATGACTATAGTAAGATGAGTATAGTTGAGGATAATGTGTTACACGGTTTCAAATAGCTAAAAGGAGGATATTGAGGGTTCCTAACACAAAGAAATGATAAATGTTTCAGACGATGGATATGCTAATTACCATGATCTGATCACTATACATTATAAGTACAGCACTATGTACCCTACAAATATGTACAATTATTTGTCAATTTAAAATATAAAAAAATTAAGAAGATACGGGCATAAAATGTCACTAAATGTGACTGTAGTGCTTGTCACATATACTTTCTTATTTGATCAAATGATATAAATATATTAATAGATCATGAATTATTATAGTGGCGCAATAGTTAAGAGCACTATCTCTGGAGACAGACTGCATGGGTGACTTAAACCCTTCTATTCCTTATTTGTAAGCTTGAAACGTTATTAGACATGCCAGGTTTTTGTAAAGATTGAGTAGTATGTAAGAAGTGCAGCCAGGTATGTTGGCTCATGCCTGTAATTCAAGCACTTTCAAAGGCTGAGGCAGGAGGACTTCTTATGCCCAGGAGTTTGACACCAGCCCGGGCAATACAGTGAGACCCTATATCTACAAAAAGTAAAAATGTTAGCTGGATGTGGTGGCAAATCCCTGTAGTCCCAGCTACTCTGGGGTGGGGTTAGAGGGACCTCAGGTGGGAGGATTACTTGAGTCTGGGAGGTCAAGGCTGAAGTGAACTGTGAACCTGACCCTGAACTCCAGCCTGGGTGACAGAGCGAGATCCTGTCTCAACAAAATAAAAAACAAAAAGTAAAACAAAAATAAACTAAAAAAGTGCAGAGAACAGTGCCTGGTGCATAAGCATTATAACAGAATTTGCTATTACCGTTTTTAAAACATTGCTGCATTCCCGGGCTAAACTCTACTTAATCATTGCATATTATCTTTTAACATATGATAAGATATAATTTACTCATAACTTATTTATAATAATGATATATCAATACAATTGTATCTTTTTCTTTAACTATTAGAATAGTATTAGATTTAATTATTGTATTTCAAGAACTACGTTTGTTTAAATTACAATAGTATGATGAAAATATCTCTGATGGAACTAATTATTAGGTATGGATACTTGGGCTAGGTTAGCATCATAAAATGACATGAGTGGCATTCTTTGCTTTTCATTGCTCTGGAGCAGAATATATAGCATGATCATAATCTGTTTCTTAAAATTTTTCAAGAACTCAAAGAAAATCATGACTGCTTTTGGAGATTGCTCTTTGAAGGTTTTTTTTTTTTTTTTCAATTTATTTCCCAGTAACTGGCCTACTAAAATCTTCTTAGTTATATGGTTATTTTTGGTGAGTTATTTCTTTCATCTAGATTTCTTAATTTGTAGCATTCAAGTACACAATATTCTTAATACTTTCTAAGTCTATCATTATGTCCTCTTTTTATTTATAACATGCATTTTCTCACTAGTTTTCTGACTTAGACTTGTCTAGGATTTGCTTTTTACACTGACATACTTCCAGAACTAGTTGAAAACATTCTACTGTGTTTATGTTTTCTTTTATCTGATATACTTGATTTCTTCTGCTTTCCCTGCTTTTTTTTCCTATCATTCAGCATCTGTCTGACTGTCTGTCTCTCTATTTTTCTGTTGAGATGGGGTCTCATTCTGTCACCCAGGCTGGAGTGCAATGGCATGAATATGGCTCACGGCAGCCTCAAACTCCCAGGCCCGAGTGATCCTTCCACCTCAGCCTCCCAAGTACCTGGGACTACAGGCACATGCTACCATACCCAGCTAATCAAAAAAAATTTGCTATATGGCCCAGACTGGTCTCAAACTGCTGGGCTCAAGTGATCCTCCTGTCTTGGACTCCCAAAGTGCTAGGACTACAGGCATGAGACACCATGCCCAGCTTCCTTTAGCTTTTATAAGAAATTATTTTCCTGCTAAATTTCTAAAATTGACTATTTAGACTCTTTGTCCTCAAATTTCCATATGCTGTAATTTGATACAAAAACGTGGTGTATTAACAGATCAATCCTAATTTCACAATAAGAGATGTAACCAGACATCTGTGTATCCTGATGTATTACACAGTTAGTATATAACATCACCTATCAAGCATTCTTGCCATTTGACAGAAATTCAAGGTTGAGAGAAACATGTTAAAGACAAAAAAAGGATACATTCAGCAAAATCCGGAAGGTAGAAAATTTCTTAAGACAAACAAATTATAAGAAAAACAAAATGAGGGTAAATCTGTAAATTAAAACAAACTGAAGGCTCAGCATGGTGGCTCACACCTGTAATCCCAGCACTTTGGGAGGCCGAGGTGGGAGGGATCACCTGAGGTCAGGAGTTTGAGACCAGCCTAATCAACATGGTGAAACCTCGTCTCTACTAAAAATACAAAAAAATAGCCAGGCATGGCAGTGCATGCCTGTAATCCCAGCTACTCAGGAGGCTGAGGCAGGAGAATTGTTTGAACCCAGGAGGTGGAAGTTGGAAGTGAGCCAAGATTGCATCACTGCACTCCAGCCTAGGCAACAGAGCGAGACTTTGTCTTAAAAAAAAAAAAAAAACAGGCCGGGCGCGGTGGCTCAAGCCTGTAATCCCAGCACTTTGGGAGGCCGAGACGGGCGGATCACGAGGTCAGGAGATCGAGACCATCCTGGCTAACACGGTGAAACCCCGTCTCTACTACAAATACAAAAAAAACTAGCCGGGCGAGGTGGCAGGCGCCTGTAGTCCCAGCTACTCGGGAGGCTGAGGCAGGAGAATGGCGTAAACCCGGGAGGCGGAGCTTGCAGTGAGCTGAGATCCGGCCACTGCACTCCAGTCCGGGCGACAGAGCGAGACTCCGCCTCAAAAAAAAAAAAAAAAAAAAAAAAAAAAAAAACAAACTTAAGAGACATATCATTCAAATGTAAAGTGTGGCTCTTCCTTAGATTCTAATGCAAAATTAAATTAACCACAGGGTGCCGAGGCTCACGCCTGTAATCCCAGCACTTTGGGTGGCCAAGGCTGTGGATCACTTGAGCCCAGCAGTTCGAGACCAGCCTGGGCAACACCGTGAGGCCAGTCTCTACAAAACATAAAAAAAAAAAAAAATTAGCCAGGCATGGTGGTGCATACCTGTAGTCCCAGATACTCAGGAGGCCGAGGGAGGAAGACTGCCTGAGCCTGAAGTTTGAGGTTGCAGTGAACTACAATCACCTCACTGCACTCTACCTTGGGTGATAAGAGTTTGAAACCTTGTCTCAAAAAACAAAAACAAAAACCAATCCCAAAACGAAACAAAAAGTAACCATAAAAAAGTCATGAGACAGTGACAGAAACTTGAATATTGACTCAACATTTTATAATATTAAATTATTAATTATTATGTTTCAGTATGATAGTAGTATTATGGCAATACCTTTTTAAAAAATTATCTTTCAGGTACGTATATTAAAGTACATAAAGATAAAATGAAATGACTTCTGGGACTTATTTTATAATAATTCATGGGTATGTGGGGCGGTTATGAATGAAACAAAATGCTAAAAAATTGAAGCTAAGCTATGAGAACATGGGAGTTCAACAAATTATCCTCTCTACTTCTGTAAACATTGAAACTTTATAAAGTAAAAAAGTTTTTTACGTTTATGGCTGTTATATAAATCAATACAGAGTAACTATAATTAGAGGAAGGGAGAAGAAGTAACTTAAGACAGCTAAAGCTTATCATAGTAGAATAAGTGCAGTTTACGTTTATTCGTTGTTGTTGTTTTTTGTATTTTTCACAACCCAGTATAGACAGATTTTTTTTTTTTAAGAGAAGGGGTCTCACCATGTTGCCCCAGCTGTATATAAACTCCTGAGCTCAAGCGACCCTCCTGCCTCAGTCTCTCAAGTAGAGAGGATTGCAGGCATGTGCCACTGTGCTTGACCTACATTTAATAAATCAAAGATAGTACTGTAAGCATATTACTTTGATTTATGAAATCACCTCTCAGAGGAAAGAGGTAAAAGAATTAAAAGCAGCTGCCACTGGGGAACAGGCCTAGTGGTTAAGGAAATAGTGGGGTAGAAGATGGTGGTTTTTCATTATAAGCTTTTCATAGTATTTGATTTTTTAAAACTCTTTACATTTATTATTTATTAAGTTTTTGTTTTGTTTTGTTTTGTTTTTGAGACAGAGTCCCACTCTGTCCCCCAAGCTGGAGTGCAGTGGCACAATGTCTGCTCACTGCAACCTCTGCCTCCCAGGTTCAAGTGATTCTCCTGCCTCAGCCTCCCGAGTAGTTGGGATTACAGGTGCCTGCCACCAAGCCCGGCTAATTTTTTGTATTTTTAGTAGAGACGGGGTTTCACTGTGTTTGGCCAGGCTGATCTCGATCTCCTGAACTGGTGGTCTGCCCGCCTCAGCCTCCCAAAGTGCTGTGATTACAGGCGTGAGTCACCGCACCTGGCTACATTAAAGATTTTTAAAATTAACTAAAAAATTAACTTTGCCCAAAAAATTGGTCCTATTTAGTCTATTTAGCAGATATGCCTTGAATTTTACTTCAACTAGAATTAATATTGCTAATTCTTATTTCTTTTTATTTGTTTTCTCCTCAAAATTCTTTTGTTGTATTTTTATTTTCAGCCTGCTTCATTTTAAAGGTATATCTCTTGGGACATAATTAGACATGAGAGTCATTTCTATAGTTTGATTCAGTTATTATTCTCTACATTGTAATTACCTTCCCATAGAGCCTCCTTAGTTGTTTCGTCTTTTAAAAAATTCTGTTCAGGGCCGGGCACGGTGGCTCACGCCTGTAATCCCAACACTTTGGGAGGCTGAGGGAGGCAGATCATGAGGTCAGGAGATCGAGACCATCCTGGTTAACACAGTGAAACCCCATCTCTACTAAATATACAAAAAGTTAGCCAGGCATGGTGGCGGGCGCCTGTAGTCCCAGCTACTCAGGAGGCTGAGGCAGGAGAACGGCGTGAACCTGGGAGGCGGAGGTTGCAGTGTGCCCAGATTGCGCCACTGCACTCCAGCCTGGGTGACAGTGCAAGACTCCATCTCAAAAAAAAAAAAAAATTACGTTCATTCATCCTTAGTTAGGGAGAGATCTAGCAACAGATAAAAGAGGCAGTGTTTGCAATTTTCTCTCACTGTCCACTTGTTTATTAACAACTTCTCCCTCTCAGATTTGAAAGTTCTGAGAAATTTTAGTTCTGAGAGTTCTGACTGGAAGGGAAGTTTATAAAGTTCCTATTGTGGTTGCAAGCAGCTACTTCGTCCACTAAGGGTCTGCTGGATAGAAGTGGTGATTGCTTTCTATCCAACTGAGTCAGATGTAATCTGCAATTTTTAGTTCAAGTAGAGAAGATGACAGATAACACCATGCCCTCACTAGGGCTTTTTCTTATATATTTAGAAACCTTCTGATATAATTTACCATCCAAATGCCTCTCCTAACTGCTATATTATGTATTGAGAATTTCAGTGTGAACAAATATAAAAAGTAAAAACCTGATAGGACCAAAGAACCAGCTGTGAAACTCTGGCTGGCTCAGATTATACCTTTGTAATTTAGGGGTAGTATTTATTTTTTGTTATTCCGGTGCTTCCCAGAACATAATATGTATACCATGGAAAACTGTTGGTGGAAAAAGAATAAATGTTGTATTTTAATAGTTGTATAGTTATTTAATTAATTTATTTGAGACAGGTCTAGCTCTATTGCCCAGGCTGGAGTGCAGTGGGGTGAGTGGCACCATCTCAGCTCACTGCACCGTGCTCTGCCTCCCAGGCTCAAGAAATCCTCCTACCTCCTGCCTCCTAAGTTACTGGGACTACAGGTGCATGCCACCATGCCTGGCTAATTTTTGTATATTTTTTTGGTACAGATGGGGTTTTGCCATGTTGTCCAGGCTGGTCTCAAACTCCTGGGCTCAAGTGATCCACCCACTTCAGCCTCCCAAAATGCTGGGATTATAGGTGTGAGCCACCATACCTGACCTGTGTATTTATTTTTAAACGTATTCTAAACAATACTGATTTTCCATTTACAGAACTAATATATAATTTCCTTTTGAATAAAATGAGAATTCAAAAGTAAGTAAAATTTTTTTCTATTTCCTAAGGGGCCTTCTGCAGTGCTCTGGTTCAGGAGTAGAATACATCTAGCGTAGGAATATGATAAAGATAACATTAATTACCTCCAGACTAGTGAATTTATTCTTCCTTCATGTTTCTCATGTGCTGTCGTCAAGGTTAGTTTTATATTTCATTGGTGTTTAAGATAAAGTTGGGAGGGGGCATTTAAGTGGAGTAACCATGGTCTCTCTTCACTGCATCCAGGTGCTCAGGTGCTAAACTCATCTCTTTCTGAGATTTTGACCAGGAAAAGTCTAAATGTCTTTGGATAATAAATAATAAGTATTATGTATAAGGAACTATTGAGCGCTGCTATAAGCAGTATAGTAAAGTGGTTAAGAGAGATGGCTCTAAAGGCAGACTTGCACATTCAAATCCCAGTCCAGTAACAACCTGGACCTCGGGAAAATCAATCTCTCAATCTCCCAATGCCTTAGCTTCCTTATCTATAAAATGGGGATTCTGGCCAGGCATGGTGGCTCACGCCTGTAACCCCAGGACTTTGGGGGGCTGAGGCAGGTGAATCACCTGAGGCCAGGAGTTCAAGACCAGCCTGGCCAACATGGTGAAACCCCATCTCTAGAAATATACAAAAATTAGCTCGGCATAATAGCAGGTGCCTGTAATCCCAGCTACTCAGGAGACTGAGGCAGGAGAATCCCTTGAATCTGGGAGGCAGAGGTTACAGCGAGCCGAGATCATACCACTGCACTCCAGCCTGGGCGATGTGAGACTCCATCTCTAAATAAATAAATAAATAAAAGAAAATGAGGATTCTATAAAATTGGGATAGTAATGAAACCTATTTTATAGGTGTGTTAAATAAGTTAATACTGTAGCACTTCCATAATAACAACTGCTAACTGCTACTGAGTATTTTAAATGTGTCTAGCACCATGAGAAATGCTTTATACATATCATCACACAATATATATTTCACATAGTGAAAAGACAGTTTTTCATATGTCCAAAGTACAAATGAATCTGATTTTAAACATAAGAAATGGTCCAATTATTTTCTGTAAATGAAACTTACTTTTGCTTTAAAACTGTTCTTACAGCATCTTTCTGTCCCATTGTATACTGAGAAATGAAGATGTCATTTGCTGCAAAATCAAGACACAAAAATATATATTAAATTTCTGAATATTTATTAAATTTTAATAAGCTACTAAAAAAATCTTCTTTAACTAAAAGAATGTTTAGGAACTCGGCCATAGCACTCCACAATTGAAAAGGACAAGGAACAAATTAAGTGATTAAGTAATAATACAATCCTCATAATTCCAAACCCACAGCCAACATCATACTGAACAGGCAAAAGTTTAACACATTCCCCCTAAGAACTAGAACAAGACAAGGATGCGTACTCTCACCACTCTTTTCAACATAGTAGTGGAAGTCCCAGCCAGAGCAATCAGACGGAGAAAGAAATAAAAGGCATCCAAAAAGTAAAAGAGGAAGTCCAATTATCTCTGTTCACTGATGACATGGTCCTATACCTAGAAAACCCTAAAGATTCCTCCAAAATGTCCCTAGATCTGATAAATGACTTACGTAAAGTTTCAGAATACAAAATCAATGTACAAAAATCAGTAGCGTTTCTACACACTAATAATGTTCAAGCTGAGAATCAAATCAAGAACTCAATGCCATTTACAATAGTGGCACACAAAACATAAAATTTCTAGGAATACATTTAATCAAGAAGGTGAAAGATCTCTACAAGGAGAACTACAAAACACTAATGAAAAAAAATCACAGATGACACAAACAAGTGGAAAACATTCCATGCTCATGAATTGGAAAAATCAATATCATTAAAATGACCATACTGCCCAAAGCCATCTACAGATTCAATGCAATTCCTATCGAATTACCAACATCATTTTTCAAAGAATTAGAAAAAACTATTTTAAAATTCATATGGGGTCAGACACGGTGGCCCTGTATTTCCAGCACTTTAGGAGACTGAGGTAGGCAAATCACTTGACGTCAGGAGTTTGAGACCAGCCTGGTCAAGATGGAGAAACCCTGTCTCTACCAAAAAAAAAAAAATACAAAAATTAGCTGGGTGTGGTGCCGTGCACCTGTAATCCCAGCTACTCAGGAGGCTAAGGCAGAAGAATTGCTTGAACCTGGGAGCCGGAGGTTGCAGTGAGCCGAGATCACGCCACTGCACTCCAGCCTGGACAACAGAGGGAGACTCTGTCTCAAAAAAAAAAATCATAAACTTATCTAATACTAAACCTATGCAATAGATTGGTAATAACAAGATAACCTTCACCATTGCAAACCTCATTCTGGATTTTACAGATTCTAGGAATAGCTTAATTTGGGAAGAAAAACTAATTTAAAATGAAAATAATAAAAACTGTAAGACGGCCGGGCGCGGTGGCTCAAGCCTGTAATCCCAGCACTTTGGGAGGCCGAGACGGGCGGATCACGAGGTCAGGAGATCAAGACCATACTGGCTAACAAGGTGAAACCCCGTATCTACTAAAAAAATACAAAAAACTAGCCGGGCGAGGTGGCGGGCGCCTCTAGTCCCAGCTACTCGGGAGACTGAGGCAGGAGAATGGCGTAAACCCGGGAGGCGGAGCTTGCAGTGAGCCGAGATCCGGCCACTGCACTCTAGCCTGGGCGGCAGAGCGAGACTCCGTCTCAAAAAAAAAAAAAAAAAAAACTGTAAGACTATGTAATAAATGCTTAAAAATAAATTCTACCCTTAAGAAGAAAATTCTGACACATGCTACAACATGGATGAACCTTGAAAACATTATGCTAAGTGAAATAAGCCAGTCACAAAAGGTCAAATACTATATGATTCTACTTATATAAGGTACCTAGCATAGTCAAATTCATAGAGACAAAAAGTAGGATGCCCAGGGCTGAGGGGACGAAAAATGAGCAGTTAGTGTTTAATGGGTAGAGTCGGGAGAGATGACAAAGCTCTGGATATGAAAGGTGATGATGATTGTACAACAATGTAAATGTACTTACCGTCACAGAACTGTACATTTTAAAATAGCTAAAGTGGTAAACTTTACGTTAAGTATATTTTATAACAATAAAAAATCAATATTATTCTTTTACCTTTTTGTTTGTTGTTCTCTTCTATTTTATCCAAAGGCAACACTTGCACTGCATCGTCTTTAGAAAAATCCTTTGGGATATGAAAGGAAGAAATAGGATAAATAAACTTCGGATTTATTATTTATCAAGAACCATTTACTAGCTATGTGACTACTGTGTTCTGGGAGGGCAGGACTGTGTATTTCATATGCTTCATTTCCATCACCACGCAATGCTGATGTACCTTAAAGCTACTCAAAGATTTGTTGAATGGGTGAGTAACACACTATCAGACAAACAAATGAATGAGTAAATGAACCAGCAAGCAAATGTAGCACTGAGATTCAGACTCAAACCAGTATGCCACTTCTAGCAGAGCAAGTCATTTAACATCTCAGTCGCTTCAGTGAAACGTAAAAATCTGACTCACTGTGAGTCAAATGGAGTAGATAAGGATGGTACAATATCATGAAGATCACAGATTTATCCTCAATTATACAATAACAGTGTATCCATACATTTGAGAAGTTTAGATATCATTAAATAAGGCCTGCTTAAAAGAAAAAAAAAAAAGACAAAATAAGAACAAAAAACCACTCCAAAGTCTAGGCATTTACATAGGGACCAAGTACAGCACATAATTATACATTTTATTGTGAGCTTTTGACAAAATTGTCATATAGATTTAATTGAATTATTAGTTTACCTGCTTCAATGTTCAAAATAGTATATTGTGAAACTCTCATTATACAGACTTATTAAACTGACAATACATAGGTCAACACTATGATTAGCTATCAAAGTCTAATTAGATCTCATAACCAAAACATTATATTTATCAAATACGTTCGGCATTATAAAGTTAAGATGATAATTTCATGTTATTCTTAAAGAACCTCCCTTCTAAAAAAACCAAAACACCTCACAAGTGTTAGAATGACATGCAAGCACACCTCATGTTAAAGAAAATTGTACTGTTAGTTGATCCTTTTCTTTTACCTAAGAATATGTTAAGTCTCTGGGCAAGAACACCTTTTCCCTGAATAGTAAGAGAGCTTCTTTTCAGTTATCATATCTCTTTCAGCGGTCATTATTTTAATAACAGATATTTTTGATTCTAAGGAAGGCCTTTTGTTTAATGTCTCAAACACCATTCAAAGTCACAATTGTAGTATATAAAACATTTGTTTTGGTAAGTGATATTTAAATAAAAACAAGGCATGTTGCTAATCAAACATTATTTAAGAATACATTATTTGACAACACTGAAAATTTTAATGTGAGCATAATTAAGAATCCTTTTGCTTACACTTTCTGACGCCATGGGATTTTCTTTTAGAGGCTGGTGACAATTTCTAGCAGAAGTTAAGTCTGATGAACCTAACAAAACAAAGGAATAGATTTTAGCGATTTTAAAATCAGATCCTTAGCTTTAGAAACTGTATAGGCATGATTCAAGACCTATAAACTCCATATAACGCAGACGTTGCAAAGACAATTTGCATGCAAAGAAAGTTAAGAAAATGTATTTAAACATATCTGAATGAAGCCTTTTACAGTTGATATTTGGGAAAATAAGGTTCGGTACTGACAATAAAGTGAGATAAGCATGAAACATTTTAAAATATAACCATACACTATTGGATGTGGACAATCTATGGGTAGAAATACGTATACGATGTAAAGGTCTAATCTAACAGCAGGACTATTTGAGTGTCACCGCTGTATCCCCCAAAAAGCAGCATTATAAAAGCATTTTGCTGTTTTTGCTCACATATTCATTAATTTGATCCTCACAATTAGCAGCGAAGTGGGTAAAGCATATGTTATCCTTATTTTCAGTGAGGTTTAGACAGATTAAGTGAATTGGAATATAGAAGCCATCAACTGGCAGAAGTCCTGCTTTTCCCACTATTAACAGCAAGTAGTGCATTAGGTAAACAGCACTACTTTGGGGGAAAACTATAAAAAACACTAGCGGGGAAAATAAAGCACATTATACAAGTGCATCCACCACAGATATAAACAAAAACAATATGCAAAAGTCAATGCCAAAAAAAAAAAAAAAAGCACAACAGGAGACGTTAAAGTTTCATTCATTAGATCTATTTAAACATTTTATAGGCTTCCTGGCCATTTTCCCGGAAAACAGGGTCAGTTTTCAAACATCTGTACAAACTAGACTTATATCTTACGTCTGGGAATTTAAACAAATAAGGACTAAAGATTTACTAAACTAAAACTGGTTGAAAAACTACATGGAATCACATACCACGTGATGTTCCATTCAAGCTAGTCCCCGCTCCAACAGGAAGACGTTTATTTGCAGACAATGCCGGAGGAACACAGGGCAAGTCATCTTTCAGCAAAACCAAATGATCTCCACGATTTTGAGAAACTACCTCACGAAGTCTCTTCGCTGGCATCTTAATCCTTTTTTTCTTCTCCAAGCTGACCTCAGAGCCTTTCATATTGTTGGTCACAAAACAAGTCCCCACTTATGGACGGAAAAACTTTC
The DNA here is from genome assembly GCF_007565055.1 of Rhinopithecus roxellana. Classification (NCBI taxonomy): domain Eukaryota; kingdom Metazoa; phylum Chordata; class Mammalia; order Primates; family Cercopithecidae; genus Rhinopithecus; species Rhinopithecus roxellana. The sequence continues at coordinate 14,803,207 of NC_044553.1, read as the reverse complement.
TCTGTGTCCTTAAGACTTCAGAACAAAATTTTCACCTCTTTGCAATGAACTGTTCTTAAAATGTCGAAATAGAACATCCACAAAGCTGAAAATCTAAATTTTGGTATTGAATCCAGGATTAGAGATGACTATAAAGTCCTATTTACCCATTAATCCCATTTAGTCTTTAATACACCATGCCAAAATGTGAAAGTGGGGATGCCAAGAGAATGGCCACAGGAGCAACAATAACCATTAACAGTGCACTCCCCAATCCCAGAGCTGGTAGGGCAAAACCAAACAGATGTAGAGGAGGGCTTAAAATTTGTTAAGAGGCAGTCAAGCAGATAAAACCGAAATGCTATTTTTAAGATAATGACCCACATAAGAAGCGTAATAGCTTTCTTCAGCCACAGAGTCTTACACATCCCTCCAGATGCAATCGTCGGAAACATAAATTCATCCCTACGTGTCTCCAGGACGCCCGACACCCGCGCCGTCACGGGTACAATCTGACAACTTCAGTTGCCCGCAGGTCAACACCCACTTCCCTTCAAACCCGCCCTTGAGACACAATACGCATGCGCGCCAAGAAACTCACCCAAAACATCCAACCACAAAGCTAAGCGCTCGCTGGTGCTCTTCCATCCCTCTCCGGGTGGAAACAAACTCCGGACATAACGGAGGCTTATTTATTTATTTATTTATTTATTTATTTATTTATTTATTTATTATTCATTCATTCATTCATTCATTCATTTAAAGGTAGTATATTGCCGCACAAGACCGCGCTACAGTCTCATCTGAAACTTGAAGAGCTCCCGACTTGTAATACTACTTGTGTTTTTCAGGTGCCGTTTACACTGCTTCGCTTCCGAAGACCGTTAGGGACGTGGGATTAGGTAAATTAGGCTTCCAAAGAGTTTCGACAGATTCGGGTCGTTATTGGAGAGGAAGTCGGGGAATAGAAAGCATTGTCTAAGCAGACAATCACAGAGATCAATCCTTAGGAGATTTTAGAATTCCCTGATGGTACGTGATTTTTCTTCTAGATTTCCTCGTTATAACGAATCGGCGTCTAAGGGCTTAAGTGTCACTTGACATCACTGCTCCCACGTGTTGTTTCCCATCTGGCGGCCGCGGCTCCTGTCCTGACCCTGACCCGCCCTCCCGAGGTTCAGCCGTCCCCCAACGTCCCCCAGCCTTGCACTGATGTCGGATGAGAGAGCCCGTGCTTAAGTATGGTGTCTGTTCTCTGCTGTGAGAATCTGGGGTTCCCGGGCGGGGGGTGGCAGGCTACGCTCCAGAAAATTGGCGGGGTCTCCCGAGGAGGCCGGCGCATGTACTTGGGGCAGTGGGGGGTGCGAAGCGGGACAGCGCTTCGCCAGGTCCGGTGCAGACCTTCCTGGGGATGGTGTCACCTGGGCGAGGGTAGGAACTTTAGGCCCTGAGCCACCCCCAACCTGGATCTGGGGAGTCGGGGATCTTGTTTTGGGACACTGAATTAGACTATAAGATATTTACGCTGTGACCTTGAGCTGCCCGGTGGATGATCCTCCTTTAAATGAAAATCGTCTCTAGACATACCAGGTCTAACAGCCCTTACCTGATCTGTTCATTTCCCAGCATGCGCTACTTAGAGTTTTCCCTTTATGCCTTACTAGAGGCTTTAGAATAATCAAAGCAAAAAATGTAATCCGATCTAAAAGCTAAATAACGAATTTTATTTCTGTTACATCTCGGCGGTCTAGTTTCATAGAAGTCTAGGCTTAAAATGGACTTTAAAGTCCGAGCACGGTAGCTCACGCCTGTAATCCCAGTACTTTGGGAGGCCAAGGCGGGGGGATCACCTGAGGTCAGGGGTTCGAGACCAGCCTGGCTAGCATGGTGAAACTCCGTTTCTAATGAAAATACAAAAAATTAACTGGGCATGGTGGCGCGCGCCTGTAGTCCCAGCTACTCAGGAGGCTGAGGCAGGAGAATTGCTTGACCCTGGCAGGTGGAGGTTGCAGTGAGCTGAGATCGCGCCATTGCGCTCCAGCCTGAGTGACAGAGCAAGACTGTCTCAAAAAAAAAAAAAAAAAAAAAAAAAAGACTTTAAGGGCTCAGCGTTAAAGAACCTTTTAATTATTTTCTGTACCTTGCTGAGTCTTGCTCTGTTGCACAGGCTGGATTGCAGTGGCACCATCTTGGCTCACTGCAACCTCCGCCTCTCAGGTTCAAGAGATTGTTCTGCCTCAGGCCTCCTGAGTAGCTGGGATTACAGGCGCCCACCACCATGCCCAGCTAATTTTTTTTGTATTTTTATTAGAGACAGGGTTTCACCATGGTGGCCAGGCTGGTCTCGAACTCCTGATTGGTGATCCACCAGCCTCGGCCTCCCGAAGTGCTGGTATTACAGGCGTGAGCCACCGCGCCCAGCCATTACTTTTTATTTTAGTTACATTTTCCCTTCTTAATTGGGCTCATAGCTGGTACCTGTTTGTTCACAATTTATTGCATATTATGAGTGTACTGAAAGAACTACAATGTCACAGCTGCCAGAGACCGTGGAGATAGTTTAACTCTTACTTTCTAGGTGATACTTATTTGAAAGAAACAGTGACCTAAGATCTGAGTGTAGGCACTCTGAATTATTAAGATGACAACTTAATTTGGATCTTACAGCTCTTTGGCATGACTCTTTAGTTCCTCTTCCCCTCCTCCCCACCACCCCCACCCCCCATCCCCCGGCCCAGAGACAGGGTCTTGGTCTGTCATGATCACAGCTCACTGCAGCCTTGAACTCCTGAGCTCAGGCAATCCTCTTGTCTCAGCCTCCTGAGTACCTAGGACTACAAGCACTTGCTACCACACTGGCTAATTTTTTACTTTTTGGTAGAGACTAGGTCTTGCCTTATTGCCCAGGCTTATTTTCTTTTTTCTTTCCTTTGTGTGTTTTTTGGTTTGTTTTGTTTTGTTTTTGAGATGGATCTTTGTCGCAAAGGCTGGAGTGTGGTGGCACAATCTCAGCTCACTGCAACCTCTGCCTCCTGGGTTCAAGCGATTCTTCTGCCTCAGCCTCCCAAATAGCTGGGATTACAGGCACCCACCACTCCGCCCAGCTAATTTTTGTGTTTTTATTCAGATGGGGTTTCACCATGTTGGCCAGGCTGGTCTGGAACTCCTGACCGCATGTGATCTGCCCACCTCGGCCTCTCAAAGTGGTGGGATTACATGCATGAACCATCGTGCCTGGCCTTATTTTCTTACTCGAAATCAGCCCTCTCAACCCCTTTTATGAGTGATACTTTTCAAAAGACCAGTCAGGTTGTCTTACAAATTGTTTCATGTTGTAGATTTTCCTAATTATTCCCTCATGATTAGAGCGTATCAAACTTTTGGCCAGAATACCACATAGGTGATGCTATCTTACTGCATCTCACCAGGAAACACCTAATGTTGGCACCCAGTTTGTGATGCTAGGTTTTATGACTTAGCTTATACTTTTTTTCTTTGAGACAGGGTCTCTTGATATGTCACCCAGGCAAGAGAGCAGTGGCTTGATCATGGTTCACGGCAGCCTCGAGCTCCTGGGCTCAAGTGATCCTCCTGCCTCAGCCTCCTGAGTAGCTGGGACTACAGGCGCACACCACCATGCTGGCTCATTTTTGTATTTGTTGTAGAGATGGGGTTTTGCCATGTTGCCCAGGCTGGTGTAGAACTTATGGGCTCAAGCTATCCACCCAACTCAGCCTCCCAAAATGCTGGGATTGAGCCACTGCACCTGGTCAGTCACTTAGCTTATAACATATATTTGGCTATTTGGAAAATATATTTAGATAGATGATATATGCCATAATAGCTTATAAGACATTTTATAGGTCTTAAATAGGTCATTTTATAGGTGCAATGGGGAAATTACTGGATTTTGAAGTCCAAACACTTTAGTTAGGCTGCAGCTGCTCAGTTACTATCTGTGTAAGTGACCTCATGTAAGTTTCTTAAGATTTCTGAACCATCCCTCCCAGAATTAGTAGGAAAATCATATGGGAAGTGTAATGTATACTTATGCCTGGACAAATAAGGATAGCATGACATTAAGTATTTTTTTTAATAGTAATACATATGACAAAGAATTGTAACCTCAGACTAGAGGAAACTAATTTCACTTACTAAAAAGGAAGAAACTTTAAAAAAAAAAAAAAGATTAGCCAATAGAAGTTTACATTTCATTGAAAAGACTATTAGAACTTGAAGGGGACTTAGTAATCATATTACCTCATTTTTCAGGTAAGAATCAGGCCTTACTGGAGACATTCAAGCAAAGGTTGGACAACTACTTTTCCAGAACAGAAAGGAAACTCATGCATCAGAAAAGGTTTGAGCTTGATGACTGAAACGATCTCCCATTATTCTTAAGTTCCCTGGTTCTATGATATATTTTGTTTGCCACAAGAATAACAGCATCATTGTAGTCATTCCTGAGATCTAAGCCAGTGATTCTTGAATTCGCTTATTTCTTCTCTCCTTCTCCAAGTTTCAGGGATATAATCAGAAGGTAACCCCTGATGGGTCTTTGCCGCTATAACAACAAACATTTGCTGTAATATCTGGAAACTAGGATCAAATAAAAGGAAAACCACATTACTGCTATCTGTTCTTACCATCAGGTGGTTTATGTGGCTGGTGGAATTTGTCAGTCTAAGCTTACTATTAAATAACTGCAAAGTGAATAGTGAAAGATTTAGAAGACCTCAAAGTAGCAAGTAACTCTGAAAATCATTTATTTACTCAGTCATCTCCAGTATTTTCTCTGAACCAGTTGCCTACAATTATGTATACCATAATCTTTTTTTTCTTTCTTTTTTGAGACAGAGTCTCACTCTGTCACCCAGGCTGGAGTGCAATGGCACAATCTCGGCTCACTGCAGCCTCTGCCTCCCAGGTTCAAGCAATTCTGCCTCAGACTCCTGAGTAGCTGGGACTACAGGTGCCCACCACCATGCCCGGCTAACTTGTATTTTTAGTAGAGACGGGTGTTTCACCATGTTGACCAGGCTGGTCTCGAACTCCTGACCTCAAATGATCCACCTACTTCAGCCTCCCAATGGGCTGGGATTACAGGTGTGAGCCACTGTGCCTGGCCTATACCGTAATCTTGATAGATACTGGTGACTACAGAGGATAGCTTTAGAGATTTAAGCAGACATAAGAAAACTGCTGATTGTTAGCTCTTGAGTTCAACTGTAGGTCTGGAAAAAACAAAAACAACAAAAACAACAAAAATGAAATTGGTCTGGGCACGGTGGCTCATGCCTATAATCCCAGCACTTTGGGAGGCTGAGGTGGGTGGATTACCTAAGGTCGGGAGTTCAAGACCAACCTGGCCAACATGGTGAAACCCTGTCTCTACTAAACAAAAATTAGCCAGGTGTGGTAGTGCATGCCTGTAATCCTAGCTACTCAGGAGGCAGAAGATGTGGTGAGCTGAGATTGCGCCACTGCACTCCAGCCTGAGTCACAGAGTGAGACTCTGTCTGAAAAATAAATAAATAAATAAATAAATCTCAAAAATAAATAAATAAAATACATAATTGAGTGATTCTAAAGAAAATAAATCATAATGTTAACATAGTGGTCTGTGAACGGTAGAACTATTTATCTTTTGTTTTTCAAATTCTCAATAAATATATTACTTTTATAGTATGATAAACTTTATTTCACTGAAAAGCGGAAATATACACTGTTTAAGTAATATACATTAATACATTATCTAATGAATAAAGAAGATCCATACCAAAAGCACTTGGACATTCCTCATACATGTCTTTTCAGATTTTTTAGTAACAACCATCATTTGTCACCATGAGGTGTATAATAAGGACAAGATATGTGTAGAGGCAACACAGCGTTCCAGTCTGAAACTTAGAGAACATTTAAAGATTTCACACTTTCAGGCAGGCATGGTGGCTCATGCCTGTAATCGCAACACTTTGGGAAGCCAAGGCAGGAGGATCACCTGAGGTCAGGAGTTCGACACCAGCGTTATCAACGTGGAGAAACCCGTGTCTACTAAAAGTACAAAATTAGCCAGGTGTGGTGGCGCATGCCTGTGATCCCAACTGCTTGGGAGGCTGAGGCAGGAGAATCGCTTGAACCTGGGAGGTGGAGGTTGCGGTGAGCTGAGATTGTGCCATTGCACTCCAGCCTGGGCAACGAGTGAAAACTCCGTCTCAAAAAAATAAAATAAAATTTCATACTTTGTTTCTCTGACCTCTGGTTGATAACCCAAAGAAATACAAGGATGGAATTTTTTAAAAAAAAGAACAACAAATTTTGGCATTATAGGAAGGAAATCAAATCTGTGAAGGAAATCAGATCTGTGTTCTTTTTTGATGTGAACTATAGAAAGGGAAAGGGAAGGGAAGGGGAAAGGAAAGGGAAGGGAAGAGAAAGGGAAGGGAAGGAAAAGGGAAAGGGAAGGGAAAGGAAGAAGGAAGGGTCTTAAATCAGTAATCCAAGCTCCTCCTACCTCAAGCACCTAAAAAAGAAGAGCAAAATGAACCCGATGAAGGAAATAAAGAGCAAAAATCAATTTAAATGAAAAGAGAAAAAAAGAGCTGGTTCTTTGAAAAGATTAATAAAACTGACAAACTTACTAACAAGAGAGAAGTTACAAATTACACTATCAGGAATGAAATGGTGTACATTATTACAGGTTTTACAGACATCAAAAGGATACAGGAATATTACAAATAACCCCTCCTGGGTTCAAGCAATTCTGCTTTAGCCTCCTGAGTAGCTGGGATTACAGGCACACGCCACCACGCCCAGCTAATTTTTTTGTATTTTTAGTAGAGACGGGGTTTCACCGTGTTGGCCAGGCTGGTCTTGAACTCCTGACCTCAGATTATCCACCCACCTCAGCCTCCCAAAGTGCTGGGATTACAGGCGTGAGCCACAGCACCCAGCGGGATTGAAGAATTCTATTTTCTGGCTTCCAATTCTCTGATTCCTCTGTCCCCTCCGTTCTCCTATTGATTTTATTCATTTAGTTTATTTTGGTTATTGTATTTTTCACTTCTTTTTTTTTTTTTTTTTTTTTTTGAGACGGAGTCTCGCTCTGTCACCCAGGCTGGAGTGCAGTGGCCGGATCGCAGCTCACTGCAAGCTCCGCCTCCCGGGTTCACGCCATTCTCCTGCCTCAGCCTCCCAGGTAGCTGGGACTACAGGCGCCACCACCTCGCCCGGCTAGTTTTTTGTAGTTTTTAGTAGAGACAGGGTTTCACCGTGTTAGCCAGGATGGTCTCGATCTCCTGACCTCGCGATCCGCCCGTCTCGGCCTCCCAAAGTGCTAGGATTACAGGCTTGAGCCACCGCACCCGGCTATTTTTCACTTCTTAAACTTTCCATTTGGGTCTTGATATTTCTATTTCTTTGCTGAGACCTTCTATTTTTTCATTTGTTTCAAGCGTGTTCATAATTGCTCACTGAAGTATTTACAAGGTTCTGTTTAAAAATCTTTGTCAGATAATCCTAACATGTTCCTCAATGTTGAGCATCTGCTGATTGTCTTTTTTTAATTCAGTTTGAGATCTTCCTAGTTCCTGCTGTGATGAGTGATTTTTTAATATATTGCATCCTGGACATCTTGCATATCATGTTATGAGGCTCTAGATTTTATTTAATCCTTTTATCTGGCTCCTTTCGACAATGCTCCATGAGGGGAAGTGGTGGGAGGTACCACTTCATTACTGCCAGACGGAAGTAGAAATTCATGTTCCTCACTCTGACACTTGAGGGGAGGGGCAGGGAGTTTCTTGTTACTGCTGGGTAGAGTGGGCATTCTGTCTCACCAGGCTTCCATTGGTAACTTCCTTACTGGGAAGGACTACAGTGCTTCATTACTCTCCCCGTGTGGCCTCCACTGACATTAGTAGGGTATGTGGCCTAATTGTCATGAGGCAGTAATGCAAGTCCTGAATGTCAAGTAGGCCTCCTTTGATACCACTCCAGAGTAGATGGGAGATGGGCACCTCATTACTGCCAATTGGGGCGGAAACCAGGCTCCCTGTGTGGTTTCCACTGACACTCACTGGGGAATGGGGAGGCTTTTCCGTGCATATGAAGGAAATCACATTTTTTAAAATGTCAGTAGTTATCGTGATTTTTTTTTTTTTTTTTTTTTTTTTTTTTGAGACAGAGTCTCACTATGTGGCGCAGGCTGGAGTGCAGTGCTGCAATCTTGGCTCACTGCAACCTCCACCCAAGGGTTCAAGCAGTTCTCCTGCCTCAGCCTCCTGAGTAGCTGGGATTACAGGCATGAGCTACCACGCCCGGCTAATTTTTGTATTTTTAGTAGAGACAGGGTTGCACTAGGCTGTCCAGTGTTGTCTCAAACTCTTGACCTCAGGTGATCCACCTGCCCCAGCCTCCCAAAGTGCTGGGATTACAAGCGTGAGCCTAGTTATTGTGATTTTATAGGATAAGGGAAAAAGAGGAGGGAAGAATAAATGCAAAAAGGAGGAAAGTATAGGTATGATTGAGACTGGTGGAACGGAATTACTGTTGATTGTATGTGTTAATCAAAAGCTGAATGTTAATTTTTTTCATGATGGTGGCATATGCTTTGTCCTAAACTTGAATTTACTACTAGTTTCAACAAAGCTTCATAAAAATTAGTTTCAACAAAGCTTCATAAAAATTTTATGTGTTTCACAGACTTTAGTAATTGATAAGCTAATAAAGATTTGCACATCCAGTTTATCATTTTTGTCTTGGTTATCAGAAAACTCTGAACTAAATAAAATGTGTAGCATTTATGTTAGTCTACAGTGTACATAATTCATGTTTTCCTTTTACATGCTGTTTAATTTCTATTTTAAACAGCTTTATTTTATACAAATCTTTTTTTTTTTTTTTTTTTTTTAAGACGGAGTCTGGCTCTGTCGCCCAGGCTGGAGTGCAGTGGTGCGGTCTCAGCTCACTGCAAGCTCCACCTCCCGGGTTCATGATGCCATTCTCCTGCCTCAGCCTCCCGAGTAGCTGGGACTACAGGCGCCCACCACCACTCCCAGCTAATTTTTTTATTTTTAGTAAAGATGGGGTTTCACTGTGTTAGCCAGGATGATCTCAATCTCCTGACCTCTTGATCTGTCTGCCTCAGCCTCCCAAAGTGCTGGGATTATAGGCGTGAGCCACCATGTCCAGCCTGTACAAATCTTTTATATGAAATGCTCAACCTTTTTAGAACTAGCCAGGATATAGTAAATAAATAATGTGATACACATTCTTACATCTAGATTAACTGAACCTAAGTCCTACATTTAGGATATGTGAAAATCTCAATAATTCAGAAAGGCTTTTTTACTTACTTGTCTTTTCTACCCTGTTGCCGCCAGGTTAGATTATAAATAGAAGTTTCTGATTAGTCTCTGTGATTGCCCTTTCTGAACTATAGAATGTGTAGTAGAATGTATAATTCCTGTAACTTTCTTTTAAAACTCTGAATATCTTTCATGAGGGTTGTCTATTTCTAAGCAAATGGTGTTTGTTAACTGGTGTTTGTTAACTATTAATAGAACATTTGTATTTATATTGTAAAAGAATCATTAGTAGTAAGGGTCAGAGTTAAATTAGCAACTAATTTTAAGTGTATTTGGAGTGGCTCAGATATGTGAATCCACTTTTTCAACTATAGATTTTATTAAACCTAAATATAGGCCAAGTATTTGTGATGAAAATTTAGCATTCAAATGAGATGTGGTATAAGTGTAAAATGCTCACCAAAATCAAAGACTTACTACAAGAAAAGGAATGTAAAATGTCTTATTAATACTTTTTATGTTGATTGCATGTTGAAATGTGAAAATTTTTGATATTTTTGATATATTCGATTAAGTGTAATAGTAAAAAATTTAAAATAAGCAAATTGGTGACTAGTGAAATAGTTAAGTAATTTTATGAAAACAGCAAAAATCTCGATTTCCTTTATTATTATTATTATTATTATTATTACTATTATTATTTGAGATGGAGTCTTACTTTGTTGCCCAGCCTCTATTGCAGTGGCGTGATCTTGGCTCACTGTAACCTCTACATCCTGAGTTCAAGTGATTCTCCTGCCTCAGCTTCCTGAGTAGCTGGGACCACAGGCATATGCCATCACGTCCGGCCAATTTTTGTATTTTTAGTAGAGATAGGGTTTCACTGTGTTGGCCAGGCTGGTTTTGAACTTCTGACTTCAAGTGATCCACCTGCCTCGGCCTCCCAAAGTGCTGGGATTACAGGCGTGAGCCACCACTCCCAGCTTTTTTTATTGTTTTTTTAAGCCCAAACCTCACCATCTTGGTTTCCTTTATAATCCTCCTAGGAATGGGGCTTTAAACAAGTAGCTTAGCAAGGTAGCAGAGCAAACTATCTTAAAACTGGAAATTTCGATAGACAGGGCCTTTGAGTCCCAAACTAGCATTAGAAAATATAATTCTCTGGCCGGGCACAGTGGCTCACGCCTGTAATCTCAGCACTTTGGGAAGCCGAGGTGGGCGGATCACGAGGTTAAGAGATCGAGACCGTCCTGGCCAACATGGGTGAAACCCCATCTCTACTAAAAATACAAAAATTAGCTGGGTGTGGTGGTGTGCACCTGTAGTCCCAGCTACTCGGGAGGCTGAGGCAGGAGAACTGCTTGAACCCGGAGGTGGAAGTTGCAGTGAGCTGAGATCACACCACTGTGCTCCAGCCTGGTGACAGAGTGAGACTCCATCTCAGAAAAAAAAAAGAAATCTAATTCTCAGCTGTAAGGTTCTATGGTCATTAATGATCTGAGAAATTGGGGATGGCATAGTTACATACACAGATTTATAAAATATGAGCAGTGATTCCCTAACTTCAGTTAGACTAAAAACATCTGTTTATAGATTGACAAACTTTTTTTTGAATTTTTAAATTAGGTGACTAATAAAGGTACCAGAAGAATATGGCTGCACAAATACCAGAATCTGATCAGATAAAACAGGTAAGGTATTCTTAATAAGGGGAAAATATTTCGCAAAAAATGTAAGATGCTATTAATGCCACTGTGTCAGGTTGGGTGCAGTGGCTCACATCTGTAATCCCAGCACGTTGGGAGGCCCCGATGGATGGATCACTTGAAGTCAGGCAAGACCAGCCTGGCCAACGTGGTGAAACTTCCGTCTCCTAAAAATACAAAAATTAGCTGGGCGTGCTGGCGCACACCTCTAGTCGCAGCATACTTGGGAGGCTGAGGCACGGGAATTGCTCGACCCAGGAGGCAGAGGCTGCAGTGAGCCGAGATTGCACCATTGCACTCCAGCCTGGGCAACAGAGCAAGACTCCATCTCCAAAAAAAAAAAAAAAAGTCAGTCAGTGGTTTCACAAAACAATTGTTTTATTTCATTTCCAAAATGGATATTAAATGTTATAAAGTGTCTGTATTTTTTTCTTTTCTTTTTTTTTGAGACAGTCTTGCTCTGTCGGCCAGGCTGTAGTGCAGTGGCACAATCTTGGCTCACTGCAACCTCCATCTCCTGAGCCCAAGCAATTCTCCTGCCTCAGCCTCCCGAGTAGCTGGGATTACAGACATGTGCCACCACGCCCAGCTAATTTTTGTATTTTTATTAGAGACGGGGTTTCACCATGTTGGCTGGGCTGGTCTCAAACTCCTGACCTCAGGTAATCCGCCCACCTCAGCCTCCCAAAGTGCTGGGATTACAGGCATGAGCCACCACGCCCAGCCAAGCATATGTATCTTTCATTTGACTGATAATCAAGAAAAAATTAAATATTCAACTAGAAAATAAAACTGTTCTGTAGATCATATTGTACCCATTTAAGTAGCATAATAACTATGATTTCAAGTGTTATGGTATATTTTGTCTAAATATAAAATACTAGTAATTGAAGTTTCAAAGCATCTTTGTTTTAAAAACCAAATACTAAAGAACATTCTGGTTTGTTTGTAGTTTAAGGAATTTCTCGGGACCTACAATAAACTTACAGAGACCTGCTTTTTGGACTGTGTTAAAGACTTCACAACAAGAGAAGTAAAACCTGAAGAGGTATGAAAAGTGTTACTCACTGAAATTCTCCAGGCCTGTCATAAACACTATAAGTAGGAGCCCCTTAAGCATTTTACTTGTTCCTACCTATTACAGGAATTTAGACTATCTTTTATGTTCCATTGCTTAGAAGAACTGAAGCAGCCACTAAACCATGGCATTGAGTTTAACAGTGCCAAATTTAATATGATAGTTACATTGTACCAAGTCAGACCATTTTAGAGAAGATGCCTGCAGCTGCTGAGTTACTGTTTCACAACAAAGATTCTTACTAATTAGCTTTCAGTCAAGATGGCCTACCTAGAGAAACTTGGCACAGCCTTTCTGTATGGCCCTGGGAATTCTAGTTGGCTTTGGAAAAAGCAAAGCTTGACTTTGATGGCTCATATTGAAAACCTAATCCTATTAGAAGTCTTAACTTTTTTTTTCTAAGACAGGGTCTCGCTCTGTCACCCAGGCTGGAGTGAAATGGCATAATCATAGCTCACTGTAACTTTGAACTCCCAGCACTTTGGGAGGCCAAGGCAGGTGGATCACTTGAGCCCAGGAGTTCGAAACCAGCCTCAGCAACATGGTGAAACGCTGTCTTTACAAAAATTACAAAAAAAAAAAAAAATTAGCTGGACACGTTGGCACATGGCTGTGGTCCCAGCTACTCTGGAGCTGAGGTGAGAGGGTCACCTGAGCCCGGGAGGCAGAGGCTGCAGTGAGCTGTGATTGCACCACTGCACTCTAGCCTGGGCGACGGAGCAAGACCCTGTCAACAAAAACAAAAACAAAAAAACCAGTCCTCATCTCTACTAAAAAATAAAATGAAATACTAGCCAGGCATGGTGGTGTGTGCCTATAGTCTCAGCTACTCCAGGGACTAAAGTAGGAGGATAACTTAAGCCCAGGAGGTTAAGGCCGCAGTGAGCCGCTGCACTCCACCCTGGGCAACAGAGAGAGAACCTGTCTCAAAAAAATAAATAGGCCAGGCACGGTGGCTCATGCCTGTAATCCCAGCACTTTGGGAGGCCGAGGCGGGCAGATCACGAGGTCAGGAGATCGAGACCATCCTGGCTAACACAGTGAAACCCCGTCTCTACTAAAAATACAAAAAATTAGCCAGGCATGGTGGCAGGCACCTGTAGTCCCAGCTACTTGGGAGGCTGAGGCAGGAGAATGGCCTGAACCCAGGAGGCAGAGCTTGCAGTGAGCCGAGATCACGCCACTGCACTCCAGCCTGGACGACACAGCGAGACTCCATCTCAAAAAATAAATTAATTAATTAAATAAATAAAAAGTAAAAGGTTGAGAATTAAGAATGTTGTTTCTCATTAAAAAGGAACAAACTTACTACTGGGTCTACATTTTAACAATCAAAACAAGAGGATAGGAATGTGGGCTTTCACTTAATACACTTGCAGAAAATCTAGTCCAGAAGCTTCTTGAAAGCAGAGACTTACCATTGCTCTTAGTGACTACAAACTGGCAGGCATTCAATATATATTAATGCTTGTCAGTGGATGAAAGTATCAATTAAAAGCTATGGTCAGTTGCTGCCAATTAATACTATTTAATTCTCAGATACATTCAAAGAAAAGCAAACTACACACTGTTCTTTTAGAATACATGCATTTTTAAAAATTCATATTTTTGTGTTGCCTCTTATATCTTCCCTTTTCGTTCCTAGACCACCTGTTCAGAACATTGCTTACAGAAATATTTAAAAATGACACAAAGAATATCCATGAGATTTCAGGAATATCATATTCAGCAGAATGAAGCCCTGGCAGCCAAAGCAGGACTCCTTGGCCAACCACGATAGAGAATTCCTGATGGATGAACTTTTGATGAAAGATTGCCAATAGCTGCTTTATTGGAAATGAGGACTCATCTGATAGAATCCCCTGAAAGCAGTAGCCACAATGTTAAACCATCTGTCATGACTGTTTGGCAAATGGAAACCACTGGAGAAACAAAATTGCTATTTACCAGGAATAATCAAACTAGAAGGTCTTATTGTTCAATGAAATAATAAGATGCAACATTTGTTGAGGCCTTATGATTCAGCAGCTTGGTCACTTGATTAGAAAAATAAACCATTGTTTCTTCAATTGTGACTGTTAATTTTAAAGCAACTTATGTGTTCAATCATGTATGAGATAGACAAATTTTTATTACTAAAAGTAAAATAAATGGAAATATTACTGAGCAGTTGTTTATACTGTATGGTACCATAGTATTCTCACTGGACTGTGGATACGTTGAAATGTTTTTCAATCAGGATCATCCTCCAAGCATTCCTGTTCATTCATGTCTGCCTCAAATTGCTGGTGAATACATAAAACAGTTACTTGCTAATCATTTCAATGCACAATCCTTTTCTTGCCTCCCTTGTATCAGGGTGGGCATTATTCCTTTTTTTTTTTTTGAGATGGAGTTTTGCTTTCGTCACCCAGGATGGAGTGCAATGGTGCGATCTTGGCTCACTGCAATCTCCACCTCCCAGGTTCAAGCAATTCTCCTGCCTCAGCCTCCCAAGTAACTGGGATTACAGTTGTGTGCCACCATGCCTGGCTAATTTTTGTGTTTTTAGTAGAGATGGGGTTTCACCATGTTGGTCAGGCTGGTGTCAAACTCCTGACCTCCAGTGATCCGCCCACCTCAGCCTCCCAAAGTGCTAGGATTACAGGCATGAGCCACTGCACCTAGCCACATATTCTTATCTTACCTACATTTTCATATATCTTCAGGAAACCATCCCATCTGCCCTAGTTTGGGAATGTTTAAGAGTTGACTGTTACACTGTAATGGAGTTCATGTTTGTGTTTTGTTCAGAAGCTGACAGTTAAATATGATAGATTCCAAGGCTTGCCAATGATAAAAAGTGAACCAAAGTTAATGTCTTATGGCCAATGAATCCCGAAACGAATCCAAGCATTTGCAGGAAATTCTAGTTGATGCATATGTATACCAAGTAGTGTAGTAAAATGCAAGTGGACTAAAACTTACTAATCAACTGGCTTATGAATGGATTTCATTCAATACCATTTTAAACCTATATTTAAGAGAATGCTAATTAGCCTGTATGTTTAAATTTACCAAAGCGATTTTTAGTTTTGTATGTTAATGGAACTAGAAGTATTGTTCTGCTTTAAAACTGAAGTGTTGAAATACAGGTAATACTCAAGAAAATACACAATTTATTATAATCAAAGGAACCTGAAAGAATAGGCTTGCTTCATGTTAAAGCAGCCAAAAAGTCAGAGATTTCACTTATTTAAGATTCTGGGCAATTCACACATATACTTTGATATTTCTGCATAGTCAAGCATAACATAGCTATTTACTGTGTACATTTCACAAAGATAATTAAATATGTGCTCACCTGGCAAATAAGGGGAATTTTGTGCAACAGCATCTCAAATACCTTGGGAGGGAGTGTGTGTTTGAAAACCTTCAGAAGTTCCTGTGGTTGCCCACACACTAAAAGGGCATTGCTGAGGTGTTGAACCCCCATTCTATGCTCTCCTGAAACAGAATGACAAGTTTTGAGCAAAATTTTAAAGTTCTTTAAAACAGACATTCTACAAATCCAAGAAAGCAACAAGCATTAAAAATTAAAAGCATATCAAGCTAAAGACTACTTAGACAAGTCTTGTGAAGAGTACAGTACAAATATGAGTTTCTTAGTGGTGAAGCTGCAATATTAATAATTTTGAGCCAAATTACAGCAAGTATGCTCTTACTGTTTAGAAGTGCACTTTTGCATTGGAAATGCTCATGTTCTATAATTTGGGTATGGAGGGAAGAGGATACTGAGGTTTTTTGTAAGCAGTTGTCTGCTTTTATTAATATCTGAAGGTTATCTTTACATGTGTGATTAATAAAATAGGATAGATTAAACATGTTCCAGCTAAATGGAACTTAAAAAAAAAAGATTTCACTATCAAAGAGTTGAAACAAGATTTAGTGTAACATGAATTACATACCCTGAGGAAAAAAATAAGAGATTTATGAACTCTGATTTTTAAGCACAGTTTTAAAATGAGTTTTAGGATAACTGGCTTTGAAGTAACAAAGAATGAAAATATGTGAAGAGTGAAAATCATAGCATTTCTGTTTAAGTTAGAACATGGAATGACTTTAGTATCCCTTGTTTTACTTTAAGGAAACTGAGGCAAAGATCAGTGAAATGATGTATAGTTTCAATGCTGATTAATTTCAGCATTAGGAATATAATCTAATTTTTTGACCCTTGAGACTAGAGTACTGCCTCTCTTCAGGTATTCGGTAATCACAGGAGTTGAAATCTTGACATACTTCATATAACTAGGTAGAAAATAAAATACGGCCCTACAAGTAAGTATAATAATAGATTTTTATTAGCTGAAACTAGTTTTCCATTTATCGGTTGAAATACATGGTCATATGAAGAGAAGAGTGCATGACAGAAAAAAATGCTTTCCAAAGATTCATATTAAGCTTAAACTAAAAAACAACAGGGATATGTCCTGACTTAAATACATTAATTTTACATTTTCAGCGTAAGATATAATAGTGCCTGTTCTCAAGATTGGTGGTGCTAACAATACAAAACAATCAATTTGGTCAAATAATTTAACCAACCAATAAATTAAATCATACCAGCTCCTCAGAAATTTCAATCAAAATTATTGGCCCTATGGTCTTATATAGATATAGCCACCACTGAGATGGCTACAGAACTGTATTTTACCTGACAGCAAAATGATGAAAATTATGGGTGATGTCAAAGGGGAGTGGAGAAAGTTAAGAAGACTGCAGAAAACTGGGTGAAAAATTGCCACATTGGATAGAATACTGTACTGGTTTGTTTTCAATGTTTTAGAAACCTAGGGAGATTTTTAAAAAAATATTGACATCTGGGTTCCAGCCCCATAGACTCTGATTTAATTGGTTTGGGGTTTGATGAAGAATTAAAGAATAAGCAGCCAAGACCGAGAACTGCAGTGTAAGCAAAATATGGAAGTATAAAACTTATGTAAAGAGCTATTAGGGGGCTGGGCGCGGTGGCTCACACCTGTAATCCCAACACTTTGGGAGGCTGAGGAGGGCGGATCACTTGACGCCAGTTCGAGACCGGCCTGGCCAACATGGCAAAACCCAGTCTCTACTAAAAATGGAAAAATTAGCCAGGCATGGTGGCACACACTTACATAATCCCAGCTACTTGGGAGCCTGAGACATGAGAATTGCTTGAACTCAGAAGGCTGAGCCAAGATCACACCACTGCACTCCAGCTTGGGTGACAGAGTGAGACACTGTCCCCCCAAAATAAAAAAGCTATTAAATAGCAGTTAAAAATTTAAAAACCCAAGTTTGCAACATGTGTTCAGATCACCTCTAAATCTAATTGAACATTACATCTTAGCTCTTAAGCATAAAGTGAATAGGAATAAAATGTGATAAAATATGTTATCTTTTTTCTTTTGACTTATAATCCAGAACTTTCTTTCCCACAATTTGAGGGTTCTGGTTTACAAAAAAGAATATAAAATTATGAATACAAAATTACTAGGGGTGGCTGGGCATGGTGGCTCATGCTTGTAATCCCAGCACTTTGGGAGGCCAAGGCAGTTAGATCACTTCAGGTCAGGAGTTTGAGACCAGCCTGACCCACATGGTGAAACCCTATGTCTACTACTCATACAAAATTAGCTGGGTGTGGTGGTGCATGCCTGTAATCCCAGCTACTTGGGAGGCTGAGGCAGGAGAATCGCTTGAACCTGAAAGGCAGAGGTTGCAATGGGCTGAGATTGCGCCATTGCACTCCAGCTTGGGCAACAAGAGTGAAACTCCATCTCAAAAGAAAAAAAAAATTGCTAGGGGGCCTTAGAGGCCTATATAGCATATAAAGGTCTTTAGACATAAGCTTCACTGGTTTATGTAAAGTCACTTCTGTTTATATCATTTAAGTCAGTTCTAACTGTACATTTTGTCATCAATATTTAGCACGTATTTTTAGTCCATTTCAAAAATTACTCCATCTAAAAGTAAAAATCATTAATATTTAGCAGGTATTTTTGTCCATTTTAAAAATTACTCCATCTGAAAGCAAAGATCAATACTAAATAAAATACTAAAATACAAATTATAGTGATTAATGTGCAATGATTTTGAATGCCTACAACTTTTTCATTTCTCAAAACCTTTATAATGGTTTTAAGACACTGAATAAAAATCTTGGCTATTGCTGTGAGTTGTCTAGGATTTTGACTTCCTCTTTGTTTTTATAAATCCTGGAGGAGGCTGCTTACAGATTGAAAAACAAAACCTTTAAAAAAAAAAAAAAACAGAAAGAGGCAAAAACAGGTATAGGCACTGTGATATGCAAGGGAGTTTGCAACACTTAAAAAATATACATACATTGTACTAATGGGTTTTGTAATACTGATTTATCCAGCAACATCAGTTACTTCTTAAATTAAGAAGCCTCAAGACAAATTTTCCTTTCCAGGGTTTAACACCAGAATAAGAACATTATGATTATAATATTTATACAATAATAATATTATCTACCATCATTTTGCCTAACAATATTATGAAGTTTTCTCAAATCCATCTGGAATTAGGTAGGAATAAATTATAACTCAAAATATGACCATTAAGTGTAAGATAGCCCCAACAGGCATCACTCCATTAAACACAGTAAAAGAATGGACATTCATACGGAATTTATTTATCAACAAACTAAATAAGTATTAAGAATATTCTAAGGAAAGCAGAAACATTTTTATAAAGCAGTTAGAATTTTTAAAAGTTGTTTTGTTTGTTTTCTTGAGACAGAGTCTCTGTCTCCCAGGCTGGAGTATAGTGGCAAGATGATGGCTCACTGCAACCTCAAACTCCTGAGCTCAAGTGATCCTCTCACCTCAGCCTACTGAGTAGCTGGGACTACAGGCACATGCCATGGTACCCAACTAATTTTTGAAGTTTTTTGTAGAGACAGGGTCTTGCTTTGTTGCCCAGGCTGTTCTCAAACTGTTGGCCTCAAGCAATCCTCCTGCCTTGGCCTCCCAAAGTGTTGGGATTACCAGTATGAGCCACCACACCTGGCAAAAAGTTCTTATTCTTAACATTTAGTCACTTGGAAAACTCACTGACTTAGAATTGTATATAACAATAAATGAGGTATTTTTGTATTTGGCTTTGCTACTCTGTTTGCCCACTTCCAAGTCTGCAACTTGAACACTAAACTCTAACATAATGCAATAATACAGTGTGATGAAGTGAACATGCTGGGATAGTTTTTCTTTAGTGAGGGAAGTTGGCTAACACATCCAGCTAGTTATTTGACATACAAATACTAATAAATATTTCTTAAGAATAAACTGTCGTAACTCACAAAAGAACATTTACATTCTTACCTCTAGATAACCAAAGTTCTCCCATCCGTACCTCTTGCAAGAAAAGTTCTTGCAATTTTTTATTCTTCGCTGGATCCCACAACTAAAATATTCATAAAATATTTAACAATGAGTAATGAATGTAAGGAATATGGTTACTGATCAAATTATTTTTTATTTATAAAGGACATCTTGGGCTAGATGCAGTGGCTCACGCCTGTAATCCCAGCACTTTGGGACGCCGAGGCGGGCGGATCACCTGAGGTCGGTAGTTCGAGAACAGCCTGACCAACATGGAGAAACCCTGTCTCTACTAAAAATACAAAATTAGCAGTCGTATTGGCACAGGCAGGAGAATCGCTTGAACCTGGGAGGTGGAGGTTGCAATTGGCTGAGATCACACCATTGCACTCTAGCCTGGACAACAAGAGCGAAACTCTGTCACAAAAAAAAAGGAAGAAAAAAAAATGACATCTTGAACCTAGTCTCTAAATCCAAAGGTATGACAAATGTAGTTGTTCTTTAAATATTATACCAATTTTCTAAAATGGGATTATTTTAAGTGATTTAAAAAAAATGACATATTTGTTAGGTTGAGATGCTTATAATAAGTAACTCTCATCCCATATTTTACCCACCCACATATAGCAGAAATCCTACTGTAATTAATATAACAAAGGTACTTTTGTATGTTGCAAAATTGTTTTCTTGCCAGGGATATTAACAGTGCCTGTTGATTTGGTTGCAATGATTTCTCTGGCTTACAAGGTCATTTTGGTCTTTTTAGTAGTGAAACCTGTTCATGCAACAGTAATTCTCTATTAGGGGAAACAAGAAACTATGCTAAGCCTTCTGTACTCACACCCTCAAAAGGAAAGGGACAAAGGACCTGGTGGGGGGTTGGCAGGGGAGTGAGTGTTCAGAAGGATGCTTTGGTTTACTGCAGTTGGTTCATGAAGGCTACCATGGCCACAAGATGGCATCATCATTGGTACTATATCTAGGGCTAGTCTTTCAAGGTACACTGTGCAAACCCTAGCCCAAAATATCAACTCCACTGCCAGTTACTTCAGCTCCAGTGTTTCAAATCTGTAAGGTTTTTGTTTTTGTTTTCCCCCAATAATTTTCTTTTTAAAATGCAATGAGCCTGGAAAGGGGTCACCTTTTTTTTTTTGAGACGGAGTCTCACTCTCTTGCCCAGGGTGGAGTGCAGTGGCGCAATCTCGGCTTACCGCAAGCTCCACCTCCCAGGGTCAAGCCATTCTCCTCCTTCAGCCTCCCAAGTAGCTGGGACTATAGGCACCCACCACCACGCCCAGCTAATTTTTGTATTTTTAGTAGAGACGGGGTTTCACCTTGTTAGCCAGGATGGTCTTGATCTCCTGACCTTGTAATTTGCCCGCCTCAACCTCCCAAAGTGCTGGGATTACAGGCATGAGCCACGGCGCCCAGCCAGGGGTCATCTCTTAAGCTTGTATCATCAAATATACTAATAATCAGTAACATCAGAGGTTTTACTCAATAGATGTTTAGTGAGGACTGGCAAGGGCAGGACACTCCAGGAAAAGCTGGAAGGAATTGGAGACCAAGAACCCTGTGCCCATCCCCAAGGAGTCACAGTCTAATAAAGGGAAAGGGATCATGTAGGTACAACAAGAAGTCCAATGTCCTCTGGGGCTCAAAGTACAGAGACATTACATCTAGTTGGAGAATTGTCAAAGGCTTCTCACAAAAGATAGTGTTTGAGATGTGGAGAGGTTCAGTGAAAGTTTGATGAGGAAAGTATAAGCAACGCAAAATTGCAGGGAACATACCAAGTGAACTTAATTAGCTGGATTATGGTAGGGTAAATGTTTGCTGGAGTGCAGTGGCACAATCTTGGCTCACTGCCACCTCCGCCTCCCAGGTCCAAGTGATTCTCCTGCCTCAGCCTCCTGAGTAGTTGGGATTATAGGTGCACACCACCACGCCCAGCTAATTTTTCTATTTTTAGTAGAGACGGGGTTTTACCATGTTGGCCAGGCTGGTCTCGAACTCCTGACCTTGTGATCCACCAGCCTCGGCCTCTCAAAGTGCTGGAATTACTGGCATAAGCCACTGTACTGGCCATGATAGGGTAAATGTAGCAACAATATAACCATTATTGAAGGCCAGCTATAAACTAGGAACTTTTCATATATTATTTCCAATCCCTAGGAAAACAAGGCAGTCAATTGAAATAGGCACCCATCAAAGGCATAGCACCAAGCGGAGGCTGGTTTTGTTTTTTGTTTTTGTTTTTGTTGTTTTTGAGACAGAGTTTCACTCTGTTGCCCAGGCTGGAGTACAGTGGCATGATCCTGGCTCACTGCAACTTTTGGCTTACTGCAACCTCCGCCTCCCAGGTTCAAGCGATTCCCTTGTCTCAGCCTCCCGGGTAGCAGGGACTATAGGCATGTGCCACCATGCCCGACTAATTTTGTATTTTTAGTAGAGATGAGGTTTCACCATGTTGGCCAGACTGGTCTTGAACTCCTGACCTCAGGTGATCAGACCACCTCAGCCTCGCAAAGTGCTGGGATTATAGGTGTGAGCTACTGCGCCCAGCAAAGCTGGTCTTTAATCTGTAGAGTAGGGAGCTACTGCAAGGAATTACATATTCAGAGCTGCCATTTAGAAGAAATTTACTCTAACAGCATAAGAATAGAGGCAGGGCGACAAGTTAGGAAACTATTTCAATAACCTGGGTAAAAGGTAATAAAAGCCTTTAGTCGCAGGGAAGCAATAGAAATAGACAAGTGGGATATATATATATATGAAATAGAGCATTTGAAAATAAGAATTGGTCATTGTTTATGATGGATGAAGCTGATATTTAAACAAGATGAGTCAGGGTCATAGCAGGGAGGCTAGTGACACCAGGAGCATAGTAAGGAAACAGGAGTAGGTGCAGTGGTAACGGGGGAGATGATGAACTTACTTCTGGACACACTAAGGTGAGGTGCCAATAGAATGTCCAGATGACAGAGTCTGGTAGACAGATGAAACTTGGGACACCAGGTCTAGAGTAGCACATTTGAAATCACTTTTGGAGAAGGTAAGGATCTTCTAGGCAGAGGGGGAAGAGTACAGAACCCAAGGCCCATGTTTCACAAAGCATCTGTTAAAACTGCAGTTTCTTGGGCTCCACCCAGACCTACTGAATCAATCTCTGGGAGTAGGGCCCAGGAATTTGCATTTTTAAACAAGCTCTTCAGGTGATTCTTATGGATCCTAAAGTCTGACAGTCACTGTGCCAGTAAGAATTCCCCAGGCTACTGGATCAGAATTGCTGGGATCAGGGTCAAATAATCCATATTTTAACAAATGCTCCAGGTAACTCTAATGCAGCAATGGACCATACTTTGGGAAAGTCCTGGGAAGAAGAGGAAGAAAGACCCTAGAAAAGGTGGTGAGAAGAGACGACTTTCTCTGCTTTGGTTTATTCATCTGTAAAATGAAAATAGAGGCCAGGCACAGTGGCTCCCTCCTGTAATCCCAACACTTCAGGATGCCAAGGCGGGCAGACTGCCTGAGCTCAGGAGTTTAAGACCAGCTTGGGCAATGTTGCGAAACCTGTCACTGTACAAATACAAAAACTAGCTGGACATGGTGTGCACCTGTAGTCCCAGCTATTTAGGAGACTGAGATGAGAGAATCACCTAAACCCAAAAGGGTTGAGGCTGCAGTGAGCTGTGATCATGCCACTGTACTCCAGCCTGGGCAACAGAGTGAGACTCTGTGTCAAAAAAAAAAAAAATAGAATAGAGTTGTGACAATTACATGAAAGAACATTTGAAAAATCCTGCTTGTGCTGCTTCCTCACTTGAAATAATTTATTTCCTATATGGGAAATAATATATTAACAATTTATTATTAATTATTGATTTATATCAATAAATTACAGTATGACTTAGTTATGGCTTAATACGAATATAATTAAATTATATTGTAATTAAAATATGATTATATTAATATAAATCATTCATTATTTCCCATATGAACTGTCATTGACTGATTTTCCTGTCTTCAACTTCCTTTCTCCACACTAGAACCAGAATTGTCTTATTTAAAAAATAAAACCGAAATAATTGTGTCTTTTCTCTGAAATAAAGTCACCATCATTAGTTATCCACCACAACAGAAAAATGTCCTGACTTTTCAGTTTGGCATGCAAAGTCCTCCACAATAACACACTAAACTGACCCTCAGCTATCTCTCTGGCCATAACACTCCTTGAATACTACAATTTCATGTTATGTGCCTCTGCACAAGGTATTTCCCTCTGCCTACAATGAATAACCATATTCAACAAACATTTGCTGGGCACCTACCGCACTAGACTCCGTTCTAGGCACTGGAAACAATGGAGAGTAAAAATCAAAGTCTGCCTTCACAGAGTTTAGTGTAATAAACAGAAAGCATTAATTAAATAATTACATAAATGTGCAAGTGAAACCATGGACAATGAAGAGGGACATGCAGCTGTATCAAGCTCTGTCCCAGTCAAGTCAGGGAAGGCATCTCCACTCCCATGTCCAGCTCTTTGGACACTCCCTACCCAGCTAACTATGTCAAATGGGCTGTTATTCTCTACTGTGATTCCATTTTGAAACCCCAGAAGTGTCTTTGACTCTGCCTCTCCATTACCCTTTACTCAGTCGGCATGAACTGTATTCTTCCGAGTTACCACTACTACCACCACAGTTCAGGATTTTTATTACCTCTCATCTAAATCGCTGCAATAGCTTGTTTTCTCTTCCTGTCCATTAAGTACACTCCTGCCTGATCAATCTAAGGATGGTTACCTTCTGCCTTTCTTTCCTTCTTTTTAAAAAATTCCTGCTTAGAAATCTTCAGTAATTCCTCCATTGAATCTCAATTCCTTAACCTGGCCTTCAAAGCAAGCCTAAGTCCTTAATTCAATCCCTACTTTCGCTCTCCAACCTTACCACCCACTATTCCTCAGTATGACTCCTTTGCCAAACTGGTTTACTGAATGTGCTTGGCAGATGCCCCACTTTGCATCTTTATGCACATGCTGTTCCCTCCATCCTGTGTCCTCTCCCCTGAAACCAAGCCACAAATTCATCATCCTTCCAGGCTCAGTTCAATGTCACTTCTGCTACAAAGTCTTCTCCGGAAAAACTGCACGTTTCAAAAATGGCTACCGCAATATTCCCGGTCACACAAGTGCTTTCAGAACCTTGCCATCCCTGTTGAGAGGCAGAATCTATTTCCTCTCCCTTTAAATTGAGTAGGCTTCAATGTTGCCAAAAGTGGTACCATCTGCTCTCCCACATGAGCACATGTTCTAGTTCACATGCATGTGCGTGCTCTCTCTCTATACACACACACATATATGTGTTTACTTGCCCCTTGGGACACAGCCCACCACACAAATGAATCTCAGATCACACAGACACGTGTAGGTGCTCTGAATAACAATTTCAGCGAAGGAAACATCCAGAATCAACTGCGGATTGCTTGTGGCCAGGAGTTCAAGATCAGCCTGGGCAACACAGGAACACCCTTGTGTCTGTCTTTTTTTATAGGCAGTGTCTTGCTCTGTCGCCCAGGCTGCAACTGCCGCCTCCTGGACTCAAGCAAATCTCTTGCCTCAGTCTCCCGAGTAGGTGAGATACAGGCACACACCACCACTCCCGGTTAATTTTTGTATTTTTAGTAGAGACAGGCTTTCACCATGTTGGCCAGGCTGGTCTCGCACTCCTGACCTCATGTGATATGCCCGCCTCGCCACCCAAAGTGCTGGGATTACAGGCGTGCGCCACCGCGCCCAGACCATCTCTTTTTTTTTTTTTTTTTTTTTTGAGACGGAGTCTCGCTCTGTCGCCCGGGCTGGAGTGCAGTGGCCGGATCTCAGCTCACTGCAAGCTCCGCCTCCCGAGTTTACGCCATTCTCCTGCCTCAGCCTCCTGAGTAGCTGGGACTACAGGCGCCCGCCACCTCGCCCGGCTAGTTTTTTGTATTTTTTAGTAGAGGCGGGGTTTCACCATGTTAGCCAGGATGGTCCCGGCACTTTGGGAGGCCGAGACGGGCAGATCACAAGGTCAGGAGATCAAGACCGTCTCTTAAAAACAACAAAAAAGGGACTAATCAAATTCTGCCGCAGACTTAGAAAACACGAAAATGGCTTCTGCTTCCGAGCTACAAGAAAGGCCCTGCGGGAGAACAATCTAGAAGTTACCGCCATGTGACCGTGGCCAGTGTGGGTTTCTAAGTGTCCTGCGCGGCTCAGAAAGGGCAAAAGCCTCCTCTTCCTTCTTCCAATTAAAAGAAGCGCCTGTTGTACAATGTTTTGCTTTACAGCTGCCCTTTTACAACTCCAACTTCTCCCTCCTTCCTTCCTTCCCTTTTGTGAGAGGAGAGTGACTGAGCCTGAGGCGGTGCTTGGGGCGGTGCTTGGGGCCCGAGGGCAGGCCTCTTCCCCGGCGCGGGCGGCGGGCGGCGGGCGGCGGGCGGCTGAGGGAACTACTTGCTGCCGAGCCGGCCAGGAGCCAAGAAACCCAGCGAGCCCGGACCTGCGTCTACTGAGCTACCTGCGTGGATCGAAAGCATTGCACCTGCGTGCCCCGCTCCTCAGGCTTTTGAGGCTCGGCTCTTCTTTCTGCGAAACAACACAGCACGTGCTGGCTGGGAGGCGTGGGCCGAGTGGTCCTCCCCGCCCGGGCGCCGCGGGCCCCTCGGCAGAAGCTGCGGCACTCACGGCCCAGCCTCTCACAGAGGGGCCCTCCCCGCCGGCAGCCAGCCCGCGCTGCCCGACCCGGCCGCGCCTCCGCCTCGGTCCCACTCACTGTCCCGCAGGCGGCGTTTGAACGCGGGGTCCCCGCGCCGCTTCCGGTCGAGGTAAACACAATAGCCTAGGAAGGCGAAGGCGCCGCAGACCGCCGCGGCCGCCAAGAGGCCGAGGAGGGAGCGGACGGAGGGCATCCGGCCGCGGGCGTCCCACCAGCGGAGCGTTGGGCGCGGGCCGGCCAGCAGGGGGCGTCGGCGCGGCGGCCCATCCGGCCTCGCGGCCTCCTGCGCACTCAGCGGCGCGTTGACGCCTGGCACCCAGGCTTGTGGACCGGCGAGGAAGCCGAGCGTTCGGGAGGATGTGTGCGGGAGCCCGCGCAGCCACCAATTAGCAGAGCTCTGTTCGAACCTACGTCTGTCGCACTCCAAATTCTGAGCCCTTTCTCCAAACATGCCTCTGCCCCTGTGTCTACAACACCGATTTGGGCAAAGCACAGTATGCTGCGAATCTGCTTTACTGGGAGCCGGTGGTCGTTTAGGCCTCTCTTCCCTCACCTGCAAAATTAAGTTGACTCTAAGGTCAACTTTGGTCACCTCCTAGTTCGCATTGTCTAACACTAGCCCGTACTCCCCAACCTATGTTTAGTTTTATAAGAAACTGAAGGCTGGGCGCGGTGGGAGGCTGAGGTGGGCGGATGACGAGGTCAGGTCACGAGGTTGACCATCGTGGCTAACCCGGTGAAACCCCGTCTCTACTAAAAATAGGAAAAACTAGCCGGGCGTGGTGGTGGGCACCTGCAGTCCCAGCTACTCGGGAGGCTGAGGCAGGAGAATCGCGTGAACGCGGGAGTCAGAGCTAGCAGTGAGCAGAGATCCCACCAGTGCACCAGTGCCTGGGCGACACAGCGAGACTCCATCTCAAAAAAAAAAAAAAAAAAGAAAAGAAAGAAAGAAAAGAAGAGAGAAAAGAAAAGAAAGACTGAAGACAGCCACACTGTCTTCCAAAGTGGCTGTAGCATTTTTGCATTCCTACCAGCAATGAGAGTTCCCGTTGCTCCACATCTTCCCCAGCATTTGGTATTGTCAGTGTTTTAGTTTTTTGCATTCTAATAGGTGTGTAGTAGTATCTCAGTGTTTTCATTTGCAGTTCTCAAATGACATACACATATGATATTGAACATTGTTTCCTATGCTTATTTGCCATTTGTATATCTTCTTGGGTGAGATGTCTGTTGAAATCTTTTGCCAATTTTTAAATCAGGTTTGTTTTCTTAGTGTTGCGTTTTAAGCTTTGTATATTTTGGATAACAATCCTTTATCAGGTATGTCTTTTACGAATATTTTTTCCCAGTTTGTGGTTTGTCTTCTCATTCTCTTGATGAACATCTTTTTTTAATGTGCATAATTGCCATCCATATATCTTCTTAGTTGAAGTATATGTTCACATCCTTGGTCTATTTTTTAGAAATTGCATTTTTTCCCTGTTTTGATAGTTCTTTATATATTCTGAAGTCCTTATGTGATGTGTAATATGCAAATAGTTTCTCCCAGTCTGTTTCTTGTGTTTTTATTCTTTTAACAGTGTCTTTTAAAGTACCAAAGTTTTACATTTTGGTAAAGTCCAGTTTATCAATTTGTTACTTTATCCTTTTGATGTTGTATCCAGTAATCTTTGCCTAACCCAGTTAGGCAAAAGGTCAGAAATATTTTCTCCTATTTTCTTTTAGACACTTTATAGTTTTAGGTTTTCTGATCCATGTTGTGATCTATTTAAGTTTGTGATCGACTTTGTTTTCATATATCTTGCAAGGTAGGGATCCAAATTAATTTTTTTGCATATGAATGTCCAACTGTTTCCCCTCCCTCCCTCAATTTTTTTTGCATATGGATGTCCAACTGTTTCCCTCCCTCCCTCCCTCCCTCCCTTCTTTCCTTCCCTCCCTCCCTCCTTCCTTTCTTCCCTCCCTCCCTCCCTCCCTCTTTCTTTTTCTTTTTCTTTTTGAGGCGGAGTCTCGCTCTGTTGCACATGCTGGAGTGCAATGGCCTGATCTCAGCTTGCTGCAACCTCAGCCTCCCAGGTTCAAGCGATTCTCCTGCCTCAGCCTCCTGAGTAACTGGGATAACAGGTGCCCACTACAATCCCCGGCTAATATTTGTGGGGTTTTTTTTTAGTAGAGACGGGGTTTCACCATGTCGGCCAGGCTGGTTTCTAACTCCTGACCTCAAGTGATCCGCCTGCCTTGGGCTCCCAAAGTGTTAGGATTACAGGCGTGAGCCACTGTGCCCGCCCTGCACCATTTCCTTAAAAGGCTGACTTATCTTCACCATATTGCCTGGGCATCTTTGTCAAAGATCACTTATCCATATATATGAGAGCTTATTTTTGGCTATTCAGTTCTATTGCTCTATTTGTCCATCTTATTCCAGTACCACCCTGTTGTTGATTACTATAGCTTGATGATAATTATTGAGATTAGGTAATGCTAGGCTTTCAACTTAGTTCTTATTCAAAGTTCTTTTCGGCTCCTCTAGGTCCTTTGTATTTCCAAAAGAATTTTATAATTAGTTTGTCAATTTCTACAAGATGCCTGCTGGTATTTTATTGGCATTGCACTGAATTTGAGGAGCAAAGAATCTCAACAATACTAAGTTTTATGATCCATGAACAAGGTATAGTCCCTCATAAAGACTGTCTTTGTCTCAGCAATATCTTGCAGTTTTCAATAGAGGTCTTTCCCATCCTGTCAGATTTATCCCAATATATTTCATATTTTTATGGTACTGTAAATGGTATTTTAAATTTTCCAATTATTCACTTTTTATTGCTAGTGCATAGAAATCCAATTGATTTCTGTATATTAAACTTGCATCCCATAATCTTGCTAAACTTGCCAGTCTAGAGACCTGTATGGTTTCTTTTTCTTACCTGAATGCTCTGGCTAGAACTCCTAGTACAATGTTGAATGGAAGTGGTGAGAGGCCAGGCGTGGTGGCTCATGCCTGTAATCTCAGCACTTTGGGAGGTCAAGATGGGAGGATTACTTGAGCACAGGAGTTCAAACCCAGCCTGGGCAACATAGTGGGACCCTATAACTATAAAAACTACAAAAATTAGCCAGGCATGGTGGCGCGGGCCTGTACTCACAGGTACTTGGGAGGCTGAGGCGGGTGGATGGCATCAGCTCAGGAGATGGAGGCTACAGTGAGCTGTGATCCAACAACTGCACTACAGCCTGGGTAACAGAGTCAGACCCTGTCTCAGGGAAAGAAAAAAAGCAAAAAAAAAAAAAAAAAAAAAAAAAAATGCAGCAGCCAGTTAGAGTAGGTATCTGTCTCATTCCTAATCTTGAGGAAGGCCTGGCATGGTGGCTCATGCCTGTAATCCCAACTCTTTGGGAGGCCAAGACGGGCAGATCACTTGACGTTAGGAGTTCGAGACCAGTCTGACCAACATGGTGAAGCCCCGTCTCTTCTAGAAAAAAAAAAAAAATTAGCCGTAGTGCTAAAAAATAGGGCGTAGTGGCAGGTGCCTGTAATCCCAGCTACTTGGGAGGCCAAGGCAGGAGAATCACTTGAACCAGGGAGGTAGAGGTTGCAGTAAGCAAAGATTGTACCACTGCCCTCCAGCCTGGGCAGCAGAGTGAGACTCCATCTTAATCAATCAATCAATCAATCAATAACTTGAGGAAAAACATTCAGTCTTTCATCATTAAATATGATGTTAACTATAGGTTTTACATGGGTGTCCTTTATCAGTTGAAGAAGTTCCATTCTATGCTTACTTACTTTGTTGAGAGTATTTATTGAGAACAGATAGATTTTTTTTTTTTTGAGATGGAGTCTCGCTCTGTCGCCCGGGCTGGAGTGCAGTGGCTGGTTCTCAGCTCACTGCAAGCTCCGCCTCCCAGGTTTACGCCATTCTCCTGCCTCAGCCTCCGAGTAGCTGGGAATACAGGCGCCCGCCACCTCGCCCGGCTAGGGTTTTTTTGTATTTTTTAGTAGAGACGGGGTTTCACGGTGTTAGATCGAGAGGATCTCCTGACCTCGTGATCCGCCCGTCTTGGCCTCCCAAAGTGCTGGGATTACAAGCTTGAGCCACCGCGCCCGGCCGAGAACAGATAGATTTTGTCAAATGTTTTTTCTGCCTCATAAGGTTTTTCTTTTTTAACTTATTAATATGGTAAATTACATTGATTTTTATTTTGTTTTTGAGACAGGGTCTCACTCTGTTGCCCCGGTTGGAATGCAGTGGCATGACCATAGCTCACTGCAGCCTTGAACTCCTGAGCTCAAACAATCCTCCTACCTCAGGCTCCCAGGTAGCTGGGACTACAGACATGCACCACCACACCTGGCTAATTAAAAACATTTTTTGTAGAGACTCATTCTCATTATGCTGCCCAGGCTGGCCCTGAACTCCTGGGCTCAAGTGATCCTCCTGCCTCAGCCTCCCAGAATGCTGGAATGCCAGGCATGAACCACTATGCCTCACTGATTTTTAAAAAATATTAAACCAATCCTGTATTCCTGGAATAAATCCCACTTGGCCCATGTTGTATTATCCTTTTAATATGTTGTTGACTTTTATTTACTGAAATTTTGTTTAAAATGTTTGCATGTATTTTCGTGAAAGATATTGGTCTTTAGTTTTCTTCTCTTGAAATGCCTTTGTCTGGTTTTAGTGTCATAGTAATGCTGATCTTGTAGAGTGACTTAGAAGCAATCTTCTTCAGTTTGAATCACATTATGCCTTCATTAAGTGTTTGGTAGGCTTCACTACTGAAGCCAGCTGGATCTGGAGTTATTTTGTGGGAAGTTTTTATTAACATCAATTCCATTTCTTTATAGATATAGAGCTATTCAGGTTATCAACTTCTCCAGTGAGCTTTGGTAATTTGTGTCTTTCAAGGAATTTTTCTATTTCAGCTAAGTTGGCAAATATATTGGCATAAAGATGTTCATGACATGATATTCCTTTTTTTTTTTTTTTTTTTTTTAAGACAGTCTCACTCTGTTGCCCAGGCTGGAGTGCAGTGGGGCAATCTCAGCTTATTGCAACCTCCACCTCTTGGGTTCAAGTGATTCTTGTGCCTCAGCCTCCCAAGTAGGTGGGACTACAGGCACATGCCACCATGCACAGCTAGTTTTTGTAATTTTAGTAGAGATGGGGTTTTGCCAGGTTTGCCAGGCTGGTCTCAAACTCTGCTCACCTCAGGTGATCCGCCTGCCTCAGCCTCCCAAAGTGGTGGGATTACAGGCATGAGCCATCACGCCTGGCCGCCCTATCTTTATAATAGCTATAGGTACAGTATGTAGTGATCACGACCCTCATTCCTGATACTGGTAGTTTATGTCTTCCTCTTTATTTCCTGATCAGCCTGGATACAGGTTTATCAATTTTATTGATCTCCTCAAAGAACTATGGTTTATTTTTGAAGTCTATTATTACTGCTACATTGAGTCCATTGTGCTAAAATGCTACTATGCCAGAGCAGTGTATGTATATAGAAAGCACTCTATCAGTATTCATTGAAGGAGCCAGTGAATGAAAAAAAAAGGAACCACCGATTTCTCCATGTAAAGTCCTTTTATTAGGACTGTCTTAGACAACAGCAATTAGTTTTTAGACATAAGACCAATCGGTTTTGAAATCAGCAATTTCCTTATCTCTTATTTATGTCTTTATTACTAGTAAGATAGAGCTCAGTAGAACCTTCAGAGGCCAAGTGAAATGAAAGGTTTGAGGAAGTGCCCCAAGAGAAGACTAAAAGGAGATGAAACTTGCTACGGGCAATGAGGGAGGGAGGGAACCTTAAGAAGAAAACAGATGGGGAGGCTGGAGACACAGTGGATCAGAGAAAGCATAATAAAACTATAACACAGTAATCTTGGGATATTAAAGGTATATGAAAGAGTTTAATAACAAATGAAGGTCATACCCAAGAGTGATGACTACCTCAATCATTACAGTAAAAATTTCAACTTAATAGCATTGGTGTTTCAAAAAGTTACGTGAGAAATGCTCAGATATTAAAGGAGAAGGGGTACATAAATTGACTTAGGTCAATTGTTAAAAGTAGGATTTCCATTTATATTTAACACTGAAAAGTAATATACTGGGCCTATCTACTTCCTGACCGACGTTAAAGGGAAGATTTTAAGATTTCTAGTCGAATGAAGGAAGAGCCATGACATACCTAGGTGGAGAAAAGTAGAAATCTCTCATTGTATTCACCAGGCTAAAAAATCACCAACTTGATTAAACTTGAGTTCTATATTCTCAGTACCAGCCAACCACAGTGGCCTTGGGTTTGCATGTCTCCTATGCTGTTTGTATTTTGGAAGGTTTTTTTCCTTTAATGTTCAAACTGCACACATTTAGAAGTATATACTTTTTTGTCCCCTACCTTCAGGTATTTCTTTATAGAAGTACATTTATTAATTTTCCTGTATGTATTCACCTATGAAACCACATGAATCACCCCCAAGGTTTCCTCAGGCCTCTCTGTAATCTTTCCCTTCCATTCCACCTCCTCCACATACCCCACTCCAAGTTCCCAGGGAACCAACTGATTTATTTTTTTACTATACATTAGTTTGTATTTTCTGTTTTTGTATACATGGAATCAAGAGTGTATACTTTTTGTCTGACTTACTTCACTCAGCATAAGTATTTTGAGATTCATCTATTTTGCTGCTTATGTTATCAATTTGTTCCTTTTGTTGGTGAGTTGTATTCCATTGTATGGCTATGCAACAATTTACTTATCCATTCACTTGTTGATGGAAATTTGGGTTGTTTCAAATTTTTGCCGTGATTTATAAAGCTGCTATATGTAGACATATGCTTTCATTTCTTGGGTAAGTACCTAGAAGTGGAATGACTGGGTCACATGTTTAACTTTTTAAGAAATTGTCAAAAATTTTCCAAAGCGTTAACTCTTCCCTGAATTCAATCAAAAGGAAAACAAAACAACATTTTCCAAAGTAGTTGTACAATTTTGCAGTCTCACCAGCAGGCTATGAGAGTTCTAGTTCCTCCACATCATCCTCAACCCTTGGTATGGGCAAAGAGAACCTTTGGGATCTGGGATTCTTCTTATTGGAATTTATAAATACAGTCATTTATAACTTAACTATTTGTACATGGACAAATCACTTTACCGCTGTGTCAGTTTATGTAAAGTGAAAGGTTTAGATTCTAAAATTGTGTTTTTAATTATTGTTTTCATTTCAGTGACATTTAAGAAGTTTCAAATCTATTTTTGAGTGGATAATACCTTCTTTTGGTTCAAAACATAAAGGACACAAATGACTACAATGAAAATTCTCCCACCTCTGTTCCCCAGTTACAGTTTCCCCTTCCCAAAGGCAACCAGTGTTATCAGTTATCTTTCTACAGATACGGTATGCTTTCTCATTCTTTTTTCAGATACATAGCAATCTATTTTATCAGTGTGCCACAATTTATTTAGGTATCCCCGTAGAGATGCCATTTTGGTTAATTCTAATTTTTATGACAAACAGTCCTGCCACTAATAGCCTTGAACATATATTATTATACACATGGGTGAGAATACCTATAGGATAAATTCCTGGAGGTGGAATTACTGGATCAGATATATGTGCATTCTTAATCTCAGTAAATACTGCCAGAATATCCCCCACAAAGGTACTCTAAATTTATACTCCCATCAGTACTCAAAAAGTTTCAGAAAATACCATTAGAAGTTTGCATACTTTTTGACTTGGTAGTATTATTCTACAAAATGCTGAAGAATGGATGGTTCAATGAAATACCTAAAAGTTGGTAACCTAGAATTGATTTTCAGGGAAATGCAAATCAAAACACAATATGATACCACCTCACTCCTGCAAGAATGGTCATAATCAAAAAATTAAAAAAAATAATAGATGTTGGCAAGGATGTGGTGAACAGGGAACACTTTTACACAGCTGATAGGAATGTAAACTAGTACAACCACTATGGAAAACAGTGTGGAGATTCCTTAAAGAACTAAAAGTAGAACTACCATTTGATCCAGTAATCCTAGTACTGGGTATCTACTCAGAGGAAAAGAAGTCATTATATGAAAGATACTTGCACACACATGTTTATAGCAGCACAATGCACAATTGCAAAAATATGGAACCAGCCCAGATGTCTATCAGTCAACTAGTGGATAAAGAAACTGTAGTACATACATACTATGGAATACTACTCAGCCATAAAAATGAATGAAATAATGGCATTCGCAGCAACCTGGGCGGAATTGGAGACCATTCTTTTTTTTTTTTTTTTTTTTCCTTTTTGGAGACACAGTCTTGCTCTGTTGCCCATGTTTGAGTGTGGTGGTGTGATCTTGGCTCGTTGGAACCTCCGCCTCCCAGGTTCAAGTGATTGTCTCACCTGGGCCTCCCAGGTAGCTGGGATTACAGGTAGGCATCGCCAAACCTGGCTAATTTTTATTTTAGTATAGACAGGGTTTCACCATGTTGGCCAGGCTGGTCTCGAACTCCTGACCTCAGGTGATCCACCTGCCTCGGCCTCCTAAAGTGCTGGGATTACAGGCGTACACCACCGCAGCAGTCCTGGAGACTTATTCTAAGTGAAGTAATTCAGGAATGGAAAACCAAACATTGTATGTTCTCACTCATAAGTGAGAACTAAGCTATGAGGATACAAAGGCGTAAGAATGATACATTGGACTTTGGGGACTTGGGGGAAGGGGTGGGAGGGGGATGAAGGAAAAAAGACTATACGATGGGTACAGTGTACACTGCTCAGGTGATGAGTGCACCGAAATCTCAGAAATCACCACCAAAGAACTTATTCATGTAACCAGCCACCACCTATCCCCCAAAAACTTATTGGAGAAAAAAAAATCAGTGATGGGCTGCCCATGCACATTCATTCCTGGAAACC
Source organism: Rhinopithecus roxellana (assembly GCF_007565055.1). Taxonomy (NCBI): domain Eukaryota; kingdom Metazoa; phylum Chordata; class Mammalia; order Primates; family Cercopithecidae; genus Rhinopithecus; species Rhinopithecus roxellana. The sequence continues at coordinate 14,768,093 of NC_044553.1, read as the reverse complement.
AAGAGAAAACCTGAGCAATTTGTTACCCTCCAACTGGGACCAAAAAAGTTCTTTAAGGATAATAAATATATGTTTTGTGTTATAGCAGAAGGGCAACTTAGTATAGGGTTTACAAATAAAATACAGGATACCTAGTTAAGTCTGAGGTTTTTGTGTTTGTTTTTGAGATGGAGTCTTGTTCTCTTGCCAGGCTGGAGTGCAGTGGCATGATCTCAGCTCACTGCAACCTCCTAGTTCAAGCGATTCTCCTGCCTCAGCCTCTCAAGTAGCTGGGATTACAGACACGTGCCACCATACCCAACTACTTTTTGTATTTTTAGTAGAGACGGGGTTTCACCATGTTGGCCAGGATGGTCTCAATCTCCTGACCTTGTGATCTGCCCACCTCGGCCTCCCAAAGTGCTGGGATTACTGGCGTGAGCTACTGCGCCCGGCCTTTTGTTTTTTGGAGATGGAGTCTTGCTCTATTGCCCAGGCTGGAATGCAGTAGCACTATCTTGGCTCACTGCAATCTCCGCATCCCAGGTTCACGTGATTCTCCTGCCTTAGCCTCCCAAGTAACTGGGAATACAGGCATGCACCACCACATTCCACTAATTTTTGTATTTTTTGTAGAGATGAGGTTTTGCCATGTTGGCCAGGCTGGTCTTGAACTACTGACCTCAGGTGATCCACCTCAGCCTCCCAAAGTGTTGGGATTACAGGCATGAGCCACCACGCACAGCCTAAGTGTGTTTTAATAAATAACCATTTTTACATGGGATATCTTTATGTGAGGAAAGTATCTGTTTTCTGAAATTCACATTTAACTGGGTATCCTGTATTTTTATTTACTCACTCTGGCAACCCTAAAATGATGGGATTCTTGAATCAGATTGTCTTGCTTAATGTAATTTAGCCTCGAGAAGAAATCCAATTACTTGTACAGAGTAATCATTTATTGTATCTATGTGGAAGTTCCTTAAGCTTTTTACAGAAGAACTTTTCAACATGAATTCTGCATGACACAGATTACAAAATGAAGATAGCTTCATAATTATGTTAAGTACAAACACCAAAATTATAAGCACTGCCCTTGTTCTGTTTAAAGAGATACATAATGGAGCTATATGAATAAAAGAAGTTTTTTGTGCTTGTCAACATGGAAAACATTTGATTTTGTAATAAAATTTAAAGAACTAAAAAAATTTCTACTCTTAAGCATGTATTTGTTACAAATTCCTCATTAGGGCGAACTCCATTCTAAGAGTCAACCAGCCTTCACTAATGATGGATGTCATCACTTATTGTACTCTTCCTTTAATGTGATAAAAATCCGTGTGCAACCACATGAAAGTAATGGGAAAAGGAAGAACAAGGAGAGAAGGAAAAAAAAGCTCATCAATTTAGGAATATTTTCAGATCAGACTGTTAAACAAATCTACTTTAACACTTTTGAAATGATTTTTAAAAATTACTTTGTGAAAAGAACGTTGGCTGGCACAATGGCTCACCCCTATAATCCCAGCACTTTGAAAGGCTGAGGCAGGTGGACCGCTTGAGCCCAGGAATTCGAAGACTAGCCTGGGGAACATGGCGAAACCCCGTCTCTACTAAAAATATAAAAAAATTAACCAGGCAAAGTGGTGAACGCCTGTAGTTCCAGCTACTTGGGAGGCTGAGGTGGGAGAATCACCTGAGCCAGGAAAATAGAGGCTGCAGTGAGCCATGATCACACCCCTGCACTCCAGGCTGGATGACAGTAGTCAAACGTAAGACCCTGTCTCAAACAAACAAAAAAATTACCCTAAAGATCTCTTTTAAATGTCTGGCTTTAGGCAGGGCATGGTGGCTCACACCTGTAATCCCCGCACTTTGGGTGGCCAAGGCCGGTGGATCATTTGAGGTCAAGAGTTTGAAACCAGCCTGGCCAACGTGGTGAAACCCTGTCTCTACTAAAAAACAAACAAACGTCTGGCTTTAAGAACTCAATCATCTAGTAGGGTAGAAACACACATGCACAAGTAAACATCAGGTAAACTGTCAAGTAAAATAACACAGATTGAAGAGGGCACTATTCTGGTGGTAGTGAGAAGTCAGCAAAAGCTTCATGGAAAAGTGGCTCTTGAGACAGCTCCGGATAAGTAGGGCTGAGAGTGGTAGGGAACTGCTCAAACCTTGACCACCTGTCCCTTTTGCTCCTGTTCCCCTACCACTCTCAGTCCTACTTGACTCGGATCCTGCATCAGGTCTACTCTTGCCTTAGCTCATTACCTGGACCATTTCTACCAATCTCTCCTCCCCCATGTTCTTGGAACACTATACTCTCCATAGCTTTCCTTCTACTTCCCCAGCCAATTCATAATCTTCACTGGAGTTCAGTTATACTGTTGCTTTCTCTGCAAAGCCTTTCCATACCACCCCTGCCTTCAAACTAGTGGGCTCTGTATCATTCTCTCACGGCACACCATAACTTCATATGCTTATTATACCTGCACTTACAATTACATGAGTTTGGATAAGCAGAGACTGTAATAAAAAAATAATAATTACATGAGTTAACTGTTTACATCTATCATTATACCATGATTATACATTCCATGAAGAGAAGGACTTTATTCTGTCTTGTTCACCGTTGTGGCTCCTGGGCCTTAAGCTTATGCCTAGCACATGGAAGATACTCAATAAATCATCAATGAATGAATTCTGTTAATAGGTTTTATACATGGTTGAATAAAGCTTTGAATGCTTTCACAATCTTGATAGCTATGTTAAATTACAGGGCTTAAGGCCGGGCGCCGTGGCTCACGCCTGTAATCCCAGCACTTTGGGAGGCTGAGGCGAGCGGATCACGAGGTCAGGAGATTGAGAACATCCTGGCTAACACGGTGAAACCCCGTCTCTACTAAAAATACAAAAAATTAGCTGGGCATGGTGGTAGGTGCCTGTAGTCCCAGCTACTTGGGAGGCTGAGGCAGGAAAATGGCATGAACCCAGGAGGCGGAGCTTGTAGTGAGCGGAGATCGCACCACTCACTCCAGCCTGGGCAACAGAGCAAGACTGTCTCAAAAAAAAAAAAAAAAAAAAATTACAGGGCTTATAAGAAAAGAAAGGTATATAAGCAAATTAACTGGGCAATCCACATAGATTTTCATAACTTAAAGCAATTTCACAGAAGGCATAGTATGTAGTAGTCCTTTAATATGCTAAGTGCAACCATCTTTCTTACTGAAAGAGAAGAAAACTAGAAATTTAACACAAAATAACAAACAATAAAAGCACACAATGGCCAGGTGGGCACAATGACTCATGCCTATAATCCTTGCACTTTGGGAGGCCGAGGCAGAAGGATCGCTTGAGCCCAGGAGTTCAAGACCAGCCTGGGCAACATAGCAAGACCCTGTCTCTACAAAACATTTAAAAATTAGCCAGGTGTCGTAGTGCATGCCTGCAGTCCCAGCTACTTAGGAGGCTGAGGTGGGAGGATCGCTTCAGCCCAGGAGGTCAAGGCTGAAGTGAGCCATGTTCACACCACTGCACTCCAACCCAGGTGACAGAGCAAGACCCTGTTTCAAAAACTGAAATAAATAAAAGCATGCGATGCAATATTAAAACAGAAAGCTCCATCATCTTTTAAATAACGATTTTATAGATGGCAACTTCCATTATATTAGAGTGTCTTTATATTTTTACTTTTTTTTTTTTTTTAGACAAAACCTTGCTTTGTCATCAGGTTGGAGTGCGGTGGCACGATCTGGGCTCACTGCAACCTTCATCTCCCGGGTTCAAGTGATTCTCCTGCCTCAGCCTCCTGGGTAGCTGGGACTACAAGCGCACGCCACCACGCCCAGCTAATTTTTGTATTTTTGGCAGAGTCGGGGTTTCACCATGTTGATCAGGATGGTCTAAATCTCTTGAGCTTGTGATCCACCTGCCTCGGCCTCCCAAGGTGCTGGGATTACAGGTGTGAGCCACTGCACCCGGCCTATATTTTTACCTTCTTAAGTCACATGTAAGAGGTATCTATTCAAAGTTTACCTAAACTCAAAATATGCTCAATATTTGAAATGTCATACTTAGTCAATATTCACTTAATTTCATAATCCTTTCCAGCCTCCAGATAAAAGGATTTTAACAGTGTGTATCTATTCAATGAATACACAGTTTTGTTCTCTGTAGCAACATCCCAATGCTTCATGACCAAATTTGTATCAATTAGAAGGGACAGTACTCAAGCTGATAACTTATCTCACATTTATTGAATTGCTACAGAAGGAAATCATTAAAATATTTAATGTATAAATCTAAAGTTGCCTCCTAGGTCCAACTGGATTTAAATGACACTTTTTTTTTTCATTTTTATAATTAGTAGAAATATTTTATTATAAAGGCTGAAGAATATACTAAAATGCTTGGTTTTGTGACATCTGATTTTCCAACTGTAAGTTATTAGCACTTAGGAAAAAAGCAATCACTTAAAATAAAACTAAAAGTATAAAGCCTATGTTTAAAACATGGCCTTTATTAATACTGCCCACTGAGCTCCATTTTTATTTTACATTGAAATACTTCTGCTTTGCAAAGAAAAGACAGAAAAGTGCATTTTACAAGAGTACTTTTTTTGTTTTTAATTCTCTGAGAAAATGGAATCTGAATCACAAGTTCACAATGTGGTAAAATGAAATTAAGAAACAATGATTTCAGTAATGCTATGCCATCACTAGTGTTTAGCTCTGACTTTTTCTTGTAAATCAGATCCTGATATACAGTCTAGAGCATCTAGGTTATTATTCTACAGCATATTAAACACAGAAAAGGAGGTTTTAAAAAAAAACCCCTTTCAATGTACAAACATGAATTTAAAAATTGCTTTTAAAAAATCACCTTTTTACATAATGTATATGCAAAACTGCTTTAAATACATGATTTTGGAAGAATTATTTACAAAATGTATCAGTCTGTGGAACAATTCACAGACAAAGCATACATAGTTGCTTTACTTAGTTGTTGCATCTCAACTTTGGGAGATATAAATTCATTCGGCAGTATAGCAAACATAAAAACTGTGACAAAGTATCTTAAGGGCAACCAAAAATTTGATCCTCAAAACAGTTTAAATACTAGGACTGCCAAAGTTTCTAAACAAGGACATACTTTAATGATCCAGATGCCCATTTATAGTTCTATACTGTTTGATGGACTGAGACAGACTCCCTTTAACACAGGCAAGGCTGCAGGATGCAACCTCCTGTAAAAAGGACAGCTGAGAGCTATTGTCATCCAAAGAGTGAATTAACCTAGAATTTTCTTTTTTTCAATTTTATTAATATTTTAAAAAATACATAAAAATACAACATCCAATGTCTGAATAAATATATTTAACAAGTTGCAAGATAATACCTTATTTTACACAAAATTTTCAGCTTTAGAAATCTTGTTAAATAACTTCATTGTTGTTATATATTTCATTTTTGTCTTTTTGTAACAAAATAAAAACTCTGAAATTACATAGAAAAAAGACAAAATATTTTTGTCAAGGGATAAGATAGTCCACTGAAAACTTATTCACAATTCCACTGTAAACATTAATAAACATTAAAATATTTGCATAATTGTGTGCTCAAAAATCCTATAAAAAGTGGAAGACTTATTACAACTGTAGTTTTCAGTCAACTACACTTCCTTTCACAATTTATTTTGTCCCATTTACACCTTTAATCCTGGGCACACTGCTGAACATATACTTTGGCAGTTCTAAATAGCAAGTGCTTCCACAAAAATAAAAAAAAAAATAATGAAAAAAACACAACATAAACCCCCTACTCACCAAGTGTTCAAATACATCTTAGTGAAAGTGCAGCAGTAACTATTCAGCTGGGTAATATTTTGATGTTTATCATGTGCACTTGCTTGTCTATGATTTCTATAACACCTGAAAACTTTATTATACAAATTCAAATTTGCTAAGTGCCCTTTGTTCTATATCACAACAAACGAAAGAAAAAGTAAAGAGGAAAAATTATGACAAATATGGCAGGCTGCTTAACCTTCACTTATCAATCAGCTTATTTTTTGCAACAAGAAAAAAAAAGAGAGAGGGGAATAGATACAATCCAGCCTGGAAAAGTATATAGGATATACTTAGCAATGTCAAACCAGTTGAGTGCTTTCTGTGGTTGTAATTCAGGGTCTGGGGATTTATGTCCATGGCAGCAAACTGCTGGGAAGGTAGAGAAAATGTTTATCACCTGCATTCTACAGCAAGTACATTTTGTGGGGGAGATGATGATGAGGGACTCATTCCAGTGTCTGATGAAGCAGATGACATGGAGGCTCCCGCATGAGACACTGTGGAATCAAAACAACTATGTTAGATCCAAAAACTGTTACACAAAGATACCTAGCTAACAGCAAATTAGAAATAAAATTCTTAACATTATTCACCTTAATCACAGGCCTCTTATATGTCACATGAAGGAGTAACAAATTGTCAGCAAAAATTTTGTTTGGCTCAATTAAGTGGAGTTAGTCTTTGGTCAGTTAGGTACTACTCAACACTTAAAAAGACATCATAAAATATAAAGATTAAAGAGACAAAAACTCTTAAACCTCTAGTTGGGAGATCCCCCGAAGGAACTCAGCTCAATCACAAACAAGGTCAACCTGAGATAAACATAGAACCATAGGGAATTTCTGCTTTATCTGTGGGTCATAGGACCATAAAAGAATTAACTCAGGATTTCCTCTGACAGGTATCAGAATCATGGAGATCAGGACGAAGTAATGTGTGATAAGCAAAAAGTCCTCAAATGGTTTTAATGTAATTTTCTCCAGGAGGACATAACACAGATTAGGGATCAGTACTTTGAGCATTAGGTGTTTTGCCACTTTTTAAGTTCTTTGCTTTTATCTTCTCTTTCCTTGCAAAACTCTTGTCTTCTGCCAATCTTTCCCTGATTGTTCCTATTTTATTTGAAGTTTTAATTTTTGTTTATTCAAGTATCATTACAACCTCTAGGGCTCAAGCGACACTCCCACATCAGCCTTCCAAGTAGCTGAGACTATGGGTGCATGCCACTGCACCCAGCTAAATTTTTAATTTTTTGTAGAGATGGGATTTTGCTATGTTGCCCAGGCTGGTCTCCAATTCCTGGGCTCAAGCCATCCTCCTGCCCCAGCCTCCTAAATGCTGGAATTATAAGCGTGAGCCCCATGCCCAGGCAACATATTCTTATATATATGCCAGAAATCACTCAAATTTCAGTTTAATAACTCATTATGAAAACCTAAGCAAATAAAAATGGGGAAAAGACTATAATAAGCTGGGCATGTTGGCTCATGCCTATAATCTCAGTACTTTGGGAGGCCAAAGCAAGAAGATTGCTTTAGAACAGGGGTTCGAGACCAGCCTGAACCACATAGTGAGAATGTGTCTCTACAAAAAAAACTAAAAAGTTAGCTGGGTGTGGTGGCAGGCAACAGTGGTCCCAGGCATCTGTGATACCAGCAACTTGGGAGGCTGAGGTGGTAGAGTCGCTTGAGCCCAGGAGTGTGAGGCTGCAGCAAGCCGTGATCACGCCACTGCACTCCAGTCTGGGTGACAGACTGTTCCCCTGCCCCCCAAAAAAAGATGGTAATAAAAAAACTTTTTGGCCGGGCGTTGTGGCTCACGCCTGTAATCCCAACACTTTGGAAGGTCGAGGTGGGTGGATTACTAGGGGTCAGGAGTTGGAGACCAGCCTGGTCAACATGGTGAAACCCCGTCTCTACTAAAAATACAAAAATTAGCCAGGCATGGTAGCAGGCACCTGTAATCCCAGCTACTCGGGAGGAGAATGGCTTGAACCCGGGAGGCGGAGGTTGCAGTGAGCCAAGATCGTGCCATTGCACTCCAGCCTGGGCAACAAGAGCAAAACTCCGTCTCAAAAAAAAAAAAAAAAATTTTAATTGTCTGAAATGTATGTCACCTTTAGGAAACTGACCCCAGAGCAGTGGTGGGTTCTCTGAAGAAATTTTAATTTGCTAATTTGTTCTTTTCTTCTTTTGATATTCAAAAGTTCTGTAAAGACATCTTGGTATTTACAGCTTTTAAAAGAAAAGGATGAACATGAGAAGTCTGATCTCTTTCCATTTGCTCCACCCTGTTCCTATTTGTAGGAATTAAAAACTGCTAGACTTGGAGCACAATGGTCAAGACCACACATGACAGGTCACTCTACCACAAAGTCATCCTCTAAATCTCTACTAGAGGCAGAAAACTTCTCTCAACATGATCAACTCTATCAGGTAATTTACCTTTTATTTGTTTTTTAAGAGACATCCCTTCTGGAGCTTTCACCTCCTGTTCCATCCTACTCCTGGAATAGTTGCTTTCTAAGTCTGCTATGCAGTGGTCATCCTACAGCTTCCATTCACCATCACCTTCAGATATTCCTTCTCTATTTTCCTACATAGGATTCCTTGTTTGCCAGATCCCATGTCTTCTTAGCTTGGCTTCTAGTGTCTAGTACTACCATTGAGAAATCAGATGTAAGACTCTTGATGCTGTTCTAAGATCCATTTCTTTTTATATATGTATCTTTATATGGTAAATTTTTCTAATCTACTTTTTGTTTTTTTTGAGACAGAGTCTCACTCTGTCACCCAGGCTGGAGTGCACTGGCGCGATCTCAGCGCTCACAGCAGCCTCTGCTTCCGGGTTCAAGTGATTCTCAAGCTTCAGCCTCCTGAGTGGCTGGGATTACAGGCATCTGCAGCCACGCCCGGCTGACTTTTGCAGTTTTAGTAGAGATGGGGTTTTGTCATGTTGGCCAGGTTGGTCTTAAACTCCCGGCCTCCAGTGATCTACCTGCCTCCGCCTCCCAAAATGCTGGGATTACAGGCATGAGCCACTGTGCCAGGCCTAGAATCTACTCTTTATCTACAGGATTCTGAAATTTCATATGCTTTGGTGATTTTCACTCCCATTATTTATAGAGGGCACAGTGAATCCTTTCAATTTTCTAACTCACATCCTTCAGTTCTAGAATTTTAAAACTATTTCTCTGATGACAACTTCCTCTTGTTTATTCAACTCTCCTTCTTGAAATCCTATGGTTCAGAAGTTGGAGCTCCTCACCAGTTTCCATATTTCTGTTGTTTCTTCTCTCCTACTGTCTTTTTGACCCTCTAGTGGAATTTCTTCAGCTTCACTGCCTTATTAATTTTTCTAAATTCCTGCTATCATATTTTAAAGATATCCTTCTTGTTCTCCCAGTTTTTAAAATAGTTACTATGCTTTTGTTTCAAGGTAGCAGTATCTTTCCCTTTACCTCTGGATGCAAATCGAACATCCCTAATCCAAAAATCCAAAATCTGAAACTTTTGAGCATCCATGTGATGCTCAAATTCCACACATAAGCACTTACCACAAACTTTGTTTCATGCACAAAATTATTTAAAGTATTATATAAAATTACCTTCAGGTTATGTGTATAAAGTGTCTATGAAACATAAATGAATTTTGTGTTTAGACCTGGGTCCCATCACCAAGATATTTCATTATGTACAAATATCCCAAAATCTGAAAAAATAAAAAACCCAAACACTTCTAGACCCAAGCATTTCAAATAAAGGATACTCAACTTGGATTAACTATTAAGGATAGTAGTGCTTTTTTTTTTTTAAATATGGTATATTATCTGTTTTTTTCCAGTTCCTTTTTTTTACTTTGGCTTCTGCCTTTATGTAGGGGTTTTCCTCAAATGTCTGGTCATGTGGCTTCCATATTTAACATTAAAAAGCTGACTGAAAGCTGTGTATGAACATCAGGGCTTTTAAATATGGACAGTGCACATGCAGTGATTGTCAAGGATCTTGATTTTTGTTTCAGGAACATCCAAATATTAGGTAATTTTTCTTGGGCTGGTCATTTTCTTTAGAAGAATCTTCCAATCTCCTCCCAGGAATAAGCATAAGCTTAGCTACCAGCTTTCAGGAAGCCAAGAGGACTAGGCCTCTTCTAACGAAGAGGCACAGCAATCTAACTATTCAGTATGCAAACTTTCACTCCATCCACTATTTTGGCTTAGCACTTAATCATTACCCTCAGCTGTGGCTGGTGCCCCCAAGTCTACAAGCCTACTAATTTCCTCATTCTCTGTTAAGTTAATCTATTTTCTGCTTGAGTTGGGGGTGAGGTAGACTTGCTTCACTGATGGGAAGAGGAGATCCAATTTCTCCTTCCATTTTCAACCAATCCCATTTCTCAGCATTGTCCCATATCCCTTCTGAGGGCTTTTCTGGGGTTACATGGTATGAATTGTCTTCCTTCTTGTTGTTTTGTCTCACTATGAGGACAAGCAAGCTTAGTTTCAGCAGTATCTCATCTGCTAGGACAGTTATAGTAGTCCATCAGTTATGCAGCTTCCAAAAGATATACTGTTGACATTTCTTGTCTGCTGTGGTCATTCTCTTGTCCTTTTGAGTTTAGGGCTCTTAATTTCCTTTACTGTTATTTTAACAGGGCTTGGGGATGGACTGTATATGGACATGTTCATGTTTAACTAGAATTTAATCCTATAACCCCCGAAGGGCTAGCTCAGACACTACTCCCTCTCTGTGATTACTCCAAAGTAACCTCTCCTTCCACTAACTCCTATACTTGCTAATATCATTCTTAGGGCACACACTGTTCCACTAGATGTTAAGATCTCTGAGATGAAAGTCTGTGTCTAATTCATTTCTGCACTTCCACCACCTGGCAGTGCCTGGCGCACGGCACATGCTCATTGAAGTTGCTGGGTGGCACTATCTTATCTTTTAGTTGTTTAGGGAATTATTTCTAATCCCAACAAGATTATCTCCTTGAGAATAAGCCTTATGATTCATTCATTTCGGTGAACCCCATAACAAATACAGTGCCTATTAATAGGTGCCAATAAATGTTTGAGCAAAGAGTGAATTTCAGAAGGAGTATGCTCTACCTGAGAATCCATCACATTTAGTACAACCACACATTTTGAAAGACAGTTCATACTCCCTTTTAAGGGTGTCATTTTGATTAACTCAGTTGCTGACCTACTCATTTCAACAAAAGAAAACACTAGGAATTTAAAAACAGCAATTAATAAATGTGTGCTATATTCAAAGAGTATCAAATTTAAATCTTCTAAAATGATAGGATATAGTTTTGAAACATAAGAGGAGAAAAATTATAATAAAATTACCTTCCCTGTCTTTCTTTTTTAATCTTTTTCTCCTCCTGTCTATGGTTGCAACTTCAGACTTCAAAGACATATAATATTTTCTGATTTCCTGTAGTTTTTCTTGGAGAAATGAGATTCTCTCCGTACTGTTCATATTATCTAATTCATCTAAAAGGGGGAGGAAAAGTTAATTTGCATTTTAAAATAATTCTTTGAGAAAAATGATGGCAGTTCTATAAAACATCTAACTCATAAATCAACAAAAGCTTTAGTTTATTAAAACCTAGTACAGTAAGCTAAAAAAGATTGTAAACAGGGAAGATGTGAATTAAATTCATGATTAAGAATTATTTTTAGATCCCAAATGTTCTATACTAAACATTTATTACTTAAATGATCAGAAAAACATAAGAAAACATCAACACAAACCAACCCTGACCTATCTATAATTATAGTTATCAGAATAGTTTCCCGGTATTGACATTTTCTTCACTACTACTAGTTATACAGTAGTTAGTGCTACAAAGGGCACTTCAGTTTCACTGATTTATATAAATCATACATGTCTTCTTAATGGAGACCTTCCTGTAAGTCAATATTTATCAAGTTAATTTTATGAAAAGACACAGATTTATACTTAAGACAACATGTAGTGATTATTGCTAAGGCAATATTTGGAATATCTAAATAGTTAATCATTATTCCTTATTTTATTAACATTAATCCAAGTTGATATTTTAAGATATATTCCACTTTACAGTATTCATCTATCAAGTCTTCTATAAGCTTCTTACTGAGTTGAAAGCTCCATTTATATGTCCTAGGGGATGAATTTGGATGTTTTTCTCTGTGTTTATCTTTCTCTCCATCTTTGATGTGTGGGGATATTCTTGCAGGAGATCGTGCAAGTTTCTGTGGCTTAGATACATTAAGATGCTTTACTGGGGTACATTTACTTGAATTGTCTAGGACAGGAAGATCTTCACTATCACTGCTTTGTCCTATAAATAATAAAAAAGATTAACTCAGATTATAAATGACAAAATTCTTAAATATCAAAATGCAACAGACCTAACAATTACATTTCTTGGTATCCTACAGAAGTATGTGCACAAATGCATAAAGTTTATAACAGTATTAAAAAAAAACAAAACCTAAATGCTCACCAACGAGAAATGGTTAAAAATGATAAACTTTTTAATACTTTCCTAAAGTTGTTAAAAAGAATGAGCTAGAGTTCATAAGAATAAAAATAGCAAAATATGTAGTATAATACTGTTAAATGAAAATGCAAAGTTATAAAACAATATAGCATTGCTCCATTTATGTTTAAAACAAGCCAACAAACTGCTAAAAATACTAACACTGTAAGACTAAAGCTAGCATTGAAAAACACCAACCTGTTCCATTCTTTTCATTTTTGGCTGCAGCATTTGTTCGCTTTGGGGTACGCTTTTGCTTTTTTGCCATTAATCCACTATTGCCATCACTTGGTCTTTTCTGACCTGAAATAAGGTGAAAAAGGGAACGTGAAAAAAAAAAAAAAAAAAAAAAAAAAAACAAGAGGAAGTATATTTATTCAACAGACTACACTGACATTTCTTTTTTTAAGAAGAGAGAAAAGAAAAAGAAAGTACTTTACAGATCAACAGTACCTAAAACTCAACAGTTTTAATTTTTGGTTTACATATAAACACTAACTTTTCCCTAGAAAGTCCTTACCCTTCTCTCTGCTCTCTCTCTCTTGTACAATTATACTACAGGTACCAGAGGCAACATTAGTTTCAAATCCATTTGCCGATTCCCTCTCACAAAGACCTTCTTGAGATTCTTCAGCAATACTATCAACTTCAATCGTTATATCACTCTCACTTTTTACGCTTCGAGACTCATCTTGACTAAGAGTAAGTGGTGAAGCTACTGAAAAGTTATGTTGGACTACAGGAGGTAGGGCAGGTGGAATAGAAACAAGAGAGTTAGACTCAGAGCTTTCAACTGCTACATCCTCAATGCTGGTCTTATCCTTTTCATCCAAATCATCCAAATCTACTTCATGGCAAACCAAGGTTTCAGGCCCAATCAGAGGCATTGCATCCTCATCTTCTTTTAGTGGAATATTTACAGTTTCTTCAGCTGGACTATCAAATCTTTCACTAGTCAGTTGTTGGATGCATTGGTTTGACTCTGCTATCAATGATGGCATTCCTTCATTTTCTCTTTCAAAATGCTGTTCAAAATTTAACTTTTTCATTCCCTCAGATCCAATACAATCACTGGTCCTTTCTTGAGATACAGTAGTTGTCATTTCCATTCCATTCTCAATTCTTATTTTTTTCTCTGGTGATGATTGTCCTAGTATTTTCCGTTTCAACTTCTTTTCTTTCACACATTGGTCAATTTCATCTTCTGTAGCAGAAGAGAAGTTTTTATTGTCTAATGAAGACAATTCAAGACTACGAGCCTCTATATGAGGTTCACTTCCTGCTTCATTCTGGCCAAATGATGAAATCTTTATAATTTCTAAAGAAAGATCTTTTGTCTTGCTTCGTCTTCCCTTTCCTTTTGGAGATTTTTCAGCTTCTTTCTTAACTTCTTCTGCTTGTTCCACTTTGTTTCCAAAAATCTGTACTATTTGTTCATTCTCTCCAACTTCTAACTTCAGGGTTTCTAAAGGCTGCATCTGAGTCCTATCATTTTCTTTTAATATGTGTGCAGAAATCTTTGGATTTTCTTCATCTAGCTTATCATCATTCAAATTTTCATTTTTTTCTAGTTCATCTTTAAGAGAAAGTTCTTCATTTATTAGATTCTTTTCTAAAGCATCTTCTGCTTCACTATCAGATGAACAAGAGTCTGTAAGAGGAAATATTATTATATTATGCAGGCTTTTATATTACCAATGTAATTTTATAATAAAAATCTTACCAAAAATAATAAAAATATTAATCATGTACCTCTGAATACCTCCCTGTAGAAATTTCTGATATAAAACAAATCATAACATTTGTGCCAAGAATTTGAGGGGGAGGGGAAACTACATTAAGCTCCAAGTAAAAATATATTATATTGCGTATTACTAACTCAAATCTATATGAAAAGCTATTTTGCAATATTCCCCAGTATCATATTTAGGTACAAGAGTCCTTAAAAAAAAAATCAAAGGATTAGTACCTAGACATCCTAGACATGAAGTTAATTTGTTAAGTGGTTTGAGATAGTATCTAGGAGGGACATGTGATGGGCATTTTGTATCCTAAGAAAGGAATATGACATTCTACTTAAAATTATTGTGGAAAGAAAAGTTTTTTTTCTTTCCTTTCCTTTTCTTTCTTTTTTTTTTTTTTAAGACACAGTCTCACTCGGTCACCCAGGCTGGAGTGCAGTGGCGTGATCTCGGCTCACTGCAAGCTCCGCCTACCCGGTTCAAGCCATTCTCCTGCCTCAGCCTCCTGAGGAGCTGGGATAGGCGCGGGCCACCACGCCCGGCTAATTTTTGTATTTTTAGTAGAGACGGGGTTTTGTCATGTTGGCCAGGCTGGTCTCAAACTCCTGACCTCAAGTGATCCACCCATGTCAGCCTCCCAAAGTGCTGGGATTACAGGCATGAGCCATGGCGCCCAGCAAGAAAAGTTTTTAAAATGGGCAACTGGAATCCTCAAAACTTTAAATATTCTTAACAAACAAGAAAGTACAGGAAACAAAAATTATTCCCTGTAAGTAAAGGAACATGTAAAATAATAAAGTAGGGTTCTAAGACTGTATAGGATGTAAAAAATATAAAAATCTTGTCCACATGGTGCTCATATCCTCAAGAAGTTCAAAACTGCAAACACGAATTTTTAAGTGAAAAGGTGTATACAATTTTATTTTGTGGTTTTATCATAAACAGAATGTAGAATTCATTTTCATGTTTTAAAAAATCCCTTTCAGTGGTAGTTTAATAAGGCTGGTATGTAGTTTTGTAGACTGGACACTGAACACAGTTATGTCTTCTAGTACCTTTCACTTTGTGGACATCTTTCGTTTGTCAGCAGATGGCAGTAAAGAGGAAGGATGTCCTCTTATAATTTGCACACAAGCACCACATGTACTAATAGCAAACATGTAGTTCAGTATAGCTATTTTCTTGAAAGAAGAGACATTTTTATGTAAGACAACCATTTAAAATTTCTTTTTTCGGGCCTGGGCACAGTGGCTCATGCCTGTAATTCCAGCACTTTAGGAGGCTGAGGCGGGTAGATCACTTGAGGTAAAGAGTGTGAGACCAGCCTGGTTAACATAGTAAAACCCCGTTGCTACTAAAAATACAAAAATCAGCCAGGTATGGTGGTGCACACCTGCGGTCCCAGCTACTTGGGAGGCTGAGGCGGGAAAACTGCTCGAACCCAGGAGTTGGAGGTTGCAGGGAGCTGAGATTGCGCCACTACACTCCAGCCTGGGCGACAGAGTAAGGTGGGGTCTCGCTCTGCTACCCAGGGTGGAGTGCAATGATATGATTACACTTGCTGTAGCCTTGACCTCCCAGACTCAAGCAATCCTCCCACCTCAGCCTTCTGAGTAGCTGGGACCACAGGTGCACACCACCATGCCTGGCTAATTTTTTAATTTTTTTCGTAAAGATGGGGTCTCACTATATTGCCCTGGCTGGTCTGGAACTCCTGGGCTCAAGTGATCCTTCTGCCTCAGCCTCCCAAGGTGCTGGATTACAGGCATGAACCACTGCGCTCAGCCTATAATTTCTTAATTACATTTAAAAGTACACAGAGGTAGAAAAGTGGGGAAAATGAGTACAAGCAGAATAAAATATGTTCACCTATACTCATTATAAAACATGCCTGTACCACAGTAGTCTGTGTTCTCTTAGAACCACATGGTTCCAGCTTTGCTGAAAGATCCCAGGTGAACAGCATTGAATTTATAGAAGACACTGGTACAGGCTTTGAGGGAAAGTGTAGCACACATTAGGATGCATGGATTGTCAATTCACCTTCTATTAAAATATATTATTTTTAAGATATTTATGAGAAAAAGTATTCCTAAATGAAAACATCACTAAATTTCAAATAAAAATGATACAGCAAAATATTTTCTTCAAATCAAATTTTATAGTTTCAATCATATGAGATTAAAAACCTAGGTGATTTACAGGTTGAACACCCCTAGTCCAAAAATCTGAAATCCAAAATGCTCCAAATTCCAAAACTTTTTGGGCACCAACATGACGCCCCAAGTAGAAAATTCCACACCTGACCTCATGGGACAGATTGCATCCAAACACAGGTGCACAACTGTCTTCGGCAGCCCCAGGCTAGTGTACAGGTAACCTTTTAATGAAAACACGGCATCGTAGGTGGAGATTGAAAAGCCTGCTGTTTGTTGTCATTGTTGTTTAGCAGCCAGTACAGATATTCTGGTGATGCTACCTCGCTGCTTAGTTTCCTTACACACACTATTTTTCCACTGTATTAATTGTAAGTCATATGTTTTACTGTTATGTAATTATGTGTAAGTGTAAGAAAATTACTTATCAGTAGGTGGCATATAAATTCAGAGTCAAGAATAACAGTGATGCCAAAAAATCACAGACTGTTCACATGGGTGGCTGAGACAGTTATACCTTTGATTTCTGATGGTTCAAAGTACACAATCTTTATTTCATGAACAAAACTATTAAAAATATGGTATAAAATTACTTTCAGGCTATGTGTATAAGGTGTATATGAAGCACTAATTTTCATGTTTAGACTTGGGTCCTATCCCCAAGATAGCTCACTATGTATATGCAATATTCAAAAATAATAAAAAAAAAAAAATCAAAAAATCAAAAACACTTCTAGTCCCAAGCATTTTGGGCAAGGGATACTCAACCTGTACTGTGAATATTTCACACAATGGAAGTTTTATTATTTATGTTATTTCTTTTAAAGTCAGCCATCCTCAAAATCGAGCACCTTCCATTCCATTTGACAGAGGTGAGCTGTCTGGTATATTGCTGCGAGCACTTCTGGTACCTGATTTTCCTTCACTGTTTGCTGTCTTAGATAAGCCATACGGCATGTTTGATGAAAGGGTTGATTTTAAAGGAGGTCGTCCCCGTTTTGACTTCTGCCTCTCCTCATCTCTCTTTTCGTCCTTTTCACTATCTTCTTTATTCTGGGCAACAACAACAAAATGTATGAGAAGGGCCAATGCTTTATGAAAAATGAACATTCTACTTATCCAAAGAAAACTACATCTCAAAAAAGGTTTGATATTTTATATGTCACTTCCTAGTCTGTGCTTATAGAAGGATCAAGAGTTTTCTGGCTGGTCTGAGAGGTTATCGGCACTTATTAACATTAGTGTCACTGAAATTGGTATATAATCCTCCACTTCTGAATTTCTAACGTATTTTGTATTTACATAGATACAATATTGTACAATTTGTAATACTGGAATTATATTGTGATGGTCAGCGTCAGAGTATTAGAAGGCTATACAACCATTCAGCACTCCCCACTGTTCCCTACTATCCCCTGCAGAAAGGAAAGATATCTATCATCCAGTAGACAAAACCATGGGCAAATCTCTACAGCAAAGCTTGACAACTGAGGGTGTGGGTGAGGGCACAACTGGCCAGTATATATGTGTTTTAAAATTTTAGTATTGGCTTCTAGCATTTAAAAGTCAAATTTCACATTTTAAGAAATATAGTGGTCTTAAAAAATCCTAAAATCTGGCAACCCTGGGTCTGCATTCCCACAGCAGAGTGGTTAGTTCCATTCTGTCTAAATGAGGAATGTGTCCTCTCGTTTGTCACGGTTAGTCCTACTTCATCCTTCTCCTATAAAGCCTCTACGGGAATATGAGTTTGAAAGTCATGTCCTAAGGGTTGCTGGTTTTCACTTTTGCCAAAACAATGTGGTAATGTGTTACTTTTAAGCTCCTGGGTTATAAAGAAAAGATCACAATTAACTTTCAAGAATCAAGATTTTTTTTTTTTTTTTTTTTTTTGAGACGGAGTCTTGCTCTGTTGCCCAGGCTGGAGTGCAGTGGCGCCATCTCGGCTCACTGCAAGCTCCGCCTCCCGGGTTCACGCCATTCTCCTGCCTCAGTCTTCCGAGTAGCTGGGACTACAGGTGCTTGCCACCACGCCTGGCTAATTTTTTGTATTTTCAGTAGAGACAGAGTTTCACCGTGTTAGCCAGGATGGTCTTGATCTCCTGACCTCGTGATCTGCCCACCTCAGCCTCCCAAAGTGCTAGGATTACAGGCGTGAGCCACCACACCCGGCCAAGATGATTATTACAATAAAAAGATTTATTAAACAAACACAATATCGTATATGCATATTACTAAGCAAAAGAAGCCAATCTAAAAAGGCTATATGGTGTATGATTACAATTATATGATATTCTCGAAATGGAAAAAACGATGGAGAGAGTAAAATGTCAGTAGTTGTCAGGGGTTGGGGTGGGGGTAAGAATAAACAGAATATAAAGGACTTTTAGGGCAGTAAAGTTACTCTATATGATACTATAGTGGTAGATCCATGTCATTATATATTTATCAAAATCCATAGCATACACACCACCAACGGTGAACCCTAATGTAAATGATGTACTCTGGGTGACAATAATGTGTCAATGTAGGCACATCAGTTGTAACAAATACCCCACTCTGGTGGGGGATGTTGACAATTTGGGAAGACTATGCAGGTATGGGGCAGAGAGTACATGGGAGGTCTATATACCTTGTTCTTAATCTTGGTATAAACCTAAAACTAAAAAGTCTTAAAAAACACACAATACAATTTGAATAATTCCTATACATATTATAAGGGACATAAATCTACAAACATACTTTTGCTTTTTTCTTCTGTTTTTTCTTTGGTCCACCTTTGTCCAAAGGCCAGATTATCCTGTCAGCCTTCACCCACTCATCATACCTTAAAAACAAACAAAAAAAAAGAATATGTACAAACTTCATAAATTATAACCATTTTGAAATGTATTCACCAAACAAAAACAACAGTGAGACAGACTAAATAGTTTGTTCTTAGTGTTGGCAAGAATATGAAGGGCACAGGGGCTGGTTTGCTGGTAACATGTGCCAATAACTCTACTAGGTATTTTGTATAACCACTAGGGAAAGGCAAGAGGATTTAAGAGTTAACAGGTTTAGAAGGAGGTCTTGGAAAGCAAACTCTAGATTCAAGACAATCTGAACTGCTTTGTTTTCTACAGCTTTTACAGACTTGAGCTTATAATCAGATTCTGCACTAGAATTCGTTCTATTGAATGAATAATAGAAAGCTAGTCAGATAAATTCAGATTTGCAAAGTGATCAGTTTCAGGTTATTTTATCAAGTCCATTTCAACTTCCTTTTCCTCCTCAACACTCTCTCTAGTCTCTAGTAAAAACATAAAAAATTAGTCTCTAGTCTAGTATTTCCAATAAAATTTTCTTCTGAACTACATTGCCTTTAGGACTCTGAAATTTTTTAGAGGTATCTGTATTTCACCTCCTTTATCTAAGTTTATTCTGTTTAGCTCAAGTTGAAAACTCATTTCCCCTAAACTTTTACTTAAAATTTTTATTTTTAAATTTATTTTTAATTTAATTTTTAATTTTGGGGGGACAGTTTCAATGTTGTTGCCCAGACTGGCATGCAATGGTGCCATCTTGGCTCACTGCAACCTCTGCCTCCTGGGTTCAAGTGATTCTCATGCCTCAGCCTCCCGAGTATCTGGGATTACAGGTGCCCACCACACCCAGCTAGTTTTTTATTTTTCGTAGAGACAGGGTTTCGCCATGTTGACCAGGCTGGTCTTGAATTTCTGACCTCAGGTGATCTGCTCACCTTGGCCTCCCAAAGGGCTGGCATTACAGGGGTGAGCCACTGGACCAGCAATTTTTTTGAGAGGGGGTCTCACTCTGTTGCCAGGATGGAGTGCAGAGGCATGATCCCCTGGGCTCAGATGATCCTCCCACCTCAGCCTCCTGAGTAGATGAGACCATGGGTGTACACCATTGCACCAAGCTAATTTTTGTAATTTTTATAGAGACAGGGGTTTTGCCATGTTGCCCAGGCTGGTCTTGAATTCCAGAGCTCAAGTGATCTGCCCACCTCAGCCTCCCAAAGTGCTAGGATTATAGGTATGAGCCACTGCATCTGGCCTTCTCAAATGATTACTATCACTGCTGAAAGTCTATAGTCCAAGTGACTAATCAGGGGCAAATAAGAAATTAAGTTTTCTGGAACTAAATAACAGTTTTTGCATTATATAAATATACAAGTATTTATAGAATTAAGTCAAAATCTAAAAATATGTACACTTAATTGAAGAAACTACAGGCAGTCCTTGCTTTAGACCAGGAGTGTCCAATCGTTTGGCTTCTCTGGGTCACACTGGAAGAAGAAGAATTGTCTTGGGCCAAACATAAAATAACACTAACGATAGCTGATGAACAAAAAAAAAAAAAAGAAAAAGAAAAAGAAAAAATACCCGCCGGGCGCGGTGGCTCAAGCCTGTAATCCCAGCACTTTGGGAGGCCGAGACGGGCGGATCACGAGGTCAGGAGATCGAGACCATCCTGGCTAACACGGTGAAACCCCGTCTCCACTAAAAAAATACAAAAAACTAGCCGGGTGACGTGGCGGGCGCCTGTAGTCCCAGCTACTTGGGAGGCTGAGGCAGGAGAATGGCGTAAACCCGGGAGGCGGGGCTTGCAGTGAGATGAGATCCGGCCATTGCACTCCAGCCTGGGCGGCAGAGCGAGACTCCGTCTCAAAAAAAAAAAAAAAAAAAAGAAAAAATACCCACACAAACAAAAAAACTCTCATGTTTTAAGAAAGTTTATGAATTTGAGTTGAGCCACATTCAAGGCCATCCCGGGCTGCATATGGCCTGTGGGCCACGGGTTGGACAAACTTGCTTTAGACTGTAGCGTGTTAATAGAAACTCATGTATCTGGAAACGATATTCTTGCTTTGTAAACCAGTTACCATGGAGATGTACAAAGTAAGGACATGGTTCCTGTATGCATGTATTTCAGCTGACATGGTACCATGACTACCTATACAGATGCTCCTTTACTTATGATGCCATTATGTCCTGATAAACTCATCACAAATTGAAAATATCCTAAGTCGAAAAATGCATTTAATACATCTAGCCTACTGAACATCACAGCTTAGCTTAGCCTACCTTAAACATGCTCAGAACACTTATATTAGCCTACAGTTGAGCAAAATCATCTAACATGAAGTCTATTCTGTAATAAAGTCTAAAATATCTCATGTAATTTATTGAATACACTGTACAGTATTGGTTGATTAGTCTCATGGTTTCTTCGCTCCTTGATGTGGCTTGCCACCACTGCACAGTCTGATGAGAGAGCATCATACTGCATATCACTAGACCAGTAAAAAAAAAAATCAAAATTCAGGCCGGGTGCAGTGGTTCACGCCTGTAATCCCAGCACTTTGGGAGGCCGAGGCGGGCGGATCACAAGATCAAGAGATCGAGACCATCCTGGCCAACATGGCGAAACCCCATCTCTACTAAAAATACAAAAATTAGCTGGGCGTGGTGGCATGCATCTGTAACCCCAGCTACTTGGGAGGCTGGGGATGCTGAGGCAGGAGAATCGCTTGAACCCAGGAGGCGGAGGTTGCAGTGAGCCCAGATCGCACCACTGCACTCCAGCCTGGTGACAAAGCAAGACTCCGTCTTAAAAAAAAAAAAAAAAAATCAAAATTCTAAGTATGGCTTCTACTGAATGCATATAGCTTTTGAACCATTTTAAATTAAAAAAAATTGAAGTTGAACCACTGTAAGTTGGGAACTACCTGTACTATGATTTGAAAACTATCTCTCACCTCATTAACACAGTATCTAGTTTCTAAAATGGGACTGGCTATGAGCATTGTACTAGGCCTTTAAATATCTGTACTTTGTTAACTTATATGGAAATGTTTATTCATCTGAACATATACTGAGGGCCTACTAGTATGCACTGTATCAGGAAGTACGTAGAGAATAAACATGGCCCATGCTCTCATGCAACCCATAGTCTGTTATAAAAGACAGACATAGGGTAAAATCAAGTATAGTCTGGTAAGTGCAATAAGAGAGTTATGTATCTGATCCAGGGCTAACAAAGGGATAACTCTATCCAATTCCACAATTCCAAAGGAGGTATCAGACAACCAAGAAGCACAAGCCTGATTTTTAGTGTACTTGGTCCTGGCGACACTGGACAAAGCAGTATACCATGTAGGTACTTCTAGCACTAATACTACTAACCAAGGACAGTCCCAGGATTTCTCAGTGAGAGACCAGGACTGTTCTCACACTTCTTACACTTGCAGATACTCCCTTTCAGGAATCTGGCTAAATTCTTTAGGAACCATGGTGGCTTCATCTCAATGAACAGGCCAGAATTATACCAGCTTTTAGGAGTAGACAAGAACAATGAAAAACCATGAACCAGGAGAGTACCAGTTAAGTAACGAATTAGGGAGATGACCAATCCAAAACCTGAGTGTATAATAAAATGACTGCTGAGAAGAGTCATAAAGTAAAACATTAAAGAGATAAGAAAGAAAGATGATATGGGAAATTCTAGAAAGCAGAACACAGACATATACAGATGTGAAACAGGAGTGGATAGTTGTGAACTAAATAAGAATCTGAGGAAGAAAGAAGGCTATCGTGATGCAACTGGAAATATAATGACTGAAAGTTGCTAAGATATAGTCCTTTTCCCCTGAATTCAGCAACACATTGTAAAGAAAACAAAACAGTTAACATTCATGGAGCACTAAGTGCCAGGCATGATTCTAAGTATTTACATCTTAATACAAATATTATCACTACAGTAGTCCCTGCTTGGCCACAGCACAGTTCAATTATCCATGGTCCAAAAATATTAAGATATTTTGAGAGAGAGAAAAACTACATTCATATAACTTTTATTACAATATATTGTTATAATTGCTGTATTTTATTATTATTGTTAATCTCTTACTGTGCTTAATTTATAAATTAAACTTTATTGTAGGTATGTATGTATAGGAAAAATGATAGGATATATAGGATTCAGTACTATCTGAGGTTTCAGCAGCCACTGGGGGTCTTGGAACACATTTCCAGCAGATGAGAGGGAACTACTGCATTATACAACTCCTCTACAAAATAGGAACTGTATTTTTCCCAGTTTAGAGATGAGGGATTTGAGTCATAACAGAGCTCACATCTAGTGTATAGAGAAACCCAGGAGCAGTCTGGCTCCAAATAAATACAGGGCAACCAGAGATATTAAACATGCCAGATTTTGTAAAAGAGAACAAGAAAGGCAGCCCCCGACATTTAGGAATTTGCCTGGCACTATCAGTTGGGCCTTGGTGTTGCTTGGAGCTAGTCTGGCACTCATAGCTAGGTCACACTATCCTGCTATTGAAACATGAACAATTTCAAAGAGCATCAACATCAGACAAGTCCATTCTGTGACCATGATGTATCAAAACAAAAACAAGACCACTTTTTTCTGTGTCTGAACACAGAAAAAACAGGAACATTGTCCAAGTCACAAAAACGACATCTTTTTTTTCTTGACTAATGTGAGTGATTGCTGTTTCTTTACCAGTTATAGTGTTACCTTGGTCTGTCTCTCCTTCTAGATAAGATTTATTAAGAAAACCAATTATAATTACCCCAGTTTCCTGACAGGATCCAATATGGAGCAAAATCCCTTTTTTTTTTTCTTTTTTTTTTTAATAAGAGACAGGGTTTTGCTCCATCATCCAGGCTGGAGTACAGTGGCATGATCATAGCTCATTGCAGCCTCCAACTCCTGGGCTCCAGTGATCCTCTCACCTCAGCCTTCTGGGTAGCTGGGACTACAGGTACGTGCCACAATGCCAGGCTAATTTTTAATTTTAATTTTTTGTACAGATGAGGGTCTAACTACGTTGCCAGGTCTGGTCTCAAACTCCTGGCCTCAAGCAGTCCTTCTGCCTCCACCTCCCAAAGTGCTGGTATTACAGGCACGAGCCACCATGCCCTGCCTTTCTTAAACCCTCCCCAAAATAATCTAATGGAAGACCAAATCTAAGTTTTAACATTCTGTTTTATTAATTAGTCGACTTAGAATTATTACAGTGCTTGACACAGGCTTGATTTCTGATTAATGAATCAAACAAATACTGCACAGTTGGAAACTGTGGGCCTGGCTCCCTGCTCATATTCAGTAATATGTCTCCACAGAATTATGAATTATTGTTTTCCAAAGGTGGTGCCTTGAGCCTCTGTTGATTCATTTAACACCTTATTACTAAGATGCCCTATGGTTCCTCTTGCTGTGTGTTCTTCCTCACTATAAATGAGTAATAAATGTAACTTGTTCTAACTACAGGTGTGATCCTGGTAGTCTCTGGCTAGAAGCACTGACACTGCTAGTGTAACAGCAGGAATGTCAAAGTCTTGGAAAATTCAGAATCAAGGTGTGCTTTGTAAATATATACCATCACTTGCTTTCACTCTTCACAACATTAAGTTGATGTTCTATTTAACCACTGAAAAAATTTCAATAGTAAGAAAATACTTTCTTGCTTACCTGACATTCCATCCATAGTAATGTACCAAATATAAAACTTCTCCATCATCAATTTCAGTGCTTTTAATACTGGCTTCATAAATTTTCTGAGTCTTCCCTCGTCCGTATTTCACTTTCACTTTGGTTCCTGTTAGGCAGGGTTCCATGTCTTCCTCATCTTCCTCTCCCTCAGAGTCACATTTGCTTTCAGTTTCTTCCCTGCAGTAAGTTATAATATTGATAATGCTACTAATAACTTAATGGAGAATAAAATATGCTAAAAGAATTCAACAGGTAGATTATTCACAACCTAAATATTACCTTAATAACATATCAGTGGAGGAGGAGAAGAAGGAGGAGAAGGAGAAGATTTCTGTGGCCTACTTACTAAGGAATTTATTACGTAAAGGTGCACCAAAGTAAATCCATACTTTTAAAAAGCCAATGAAGTCACAGCTAATGATGATCTGTAATCAAACAAATCACTTCCGACAAAACAAAGAAAGAAAAATATGCTCTGAAAAAATTATTTAGGATTTGTATTTAAGTGCCAGCTAATGATGATCTGTAATCAAACAAATCACTTTTGACAAAACAAAATAAGAAAAATATGCTCTGAAAAAATTCTTCAGAATTCATATTTAAGTGCCACCTTATATGTAAAAAAAGATCTAAGGATATTTTGTAACTTCCTGCAACTGAATTTTCTTAAATCTGCTTTACTACCATAATTAGAATAGTTCTTGGCAAGACCAGTTTTTTTAGTGGGCAAAATAATAAGCAAGGGCTATCTACCTTAGTAGCCATGTCTTTTAAACTAATTTATATTTTAAAGGTTTCCCAACCCTAACAAAGAAAAGAAATTTGAGTATTAGGTCACTTGCTGACACTGTAGGATAGCACCACAAGAACAAAGCTTTACATTTGTGTTGAATTATATTTGTTTACTCATATTCCATCAGTTTTTCTTTGTATTGATAATAAGGTATAAAGAAGATTAACACAGGGAGGTCTAAAAATACTTTTAATATTTTTATAATAAAACACTGTGTATCAATGCTGTAAAGACTCCAAGAGAACTGCATCAAAGATCATTCTAGTGTCACAAGCATTAAAAGCTCAACAAGTAGTATTGTTCTCTGTAATAAATATAGGGCATTATTTTGGTGACCCCTGGGGGTCCTGACATAAAGCTTTGACAGCCCATTTGCAGTAGGAATGTTTTCTCTTGGAGGACACCTTCCAATAATAGACTGATGAGGTAAATTCAAAACATTATGAGAAAAACTACTTTAAGATAATATTGTTCTTCATATTCAAGTCTGTGAAATTTTCTCTAAAATAAATCTCCATTTACATAGCAGTTATAGTCTTTTTAAATCACATTTTACATAGACGTATTATATGTTTTATATGTGTTATATACATATTTCAATATACATATTTTGATGTTTTTCACAAAAAGCTTCAAAGCTTTTCACAAAGCTTCAAACTATAATTAGGCCTTCCTTTTTTTTTTTTTGAGACAGAGTCTCACTCTGTTACCTAGACTGGATGGAGTGCAGCGGCACAATCTTGATTTACTGCAAGGTCCGCCTCCCAGGTTCATGCCATTCTCCTGCCTCAGCCTCCCGAGTAGCTGGGAATACAGGTGTCCACCACCACTCCTGGCTAATTTTTGTATTTTTAGTAGAGATGGGGTTTCACCGTGTTAGCCAGGATGGTCTTGATCTCCTGACCTCATGATCCGCCTGCCGCAGCCTCCCAAAATGCTAGGATTACAGGTGTGAGACACTGCGCCCGGCCAATTAGGCTCTACTTTTTAAGTGGTTCACCTTTGGTTAAATTTTTTTGTCCAAATATTTAAAATTCTACACTCATATCATTATACTCAACTCCAATTATTTCCTCCTACTTTTCCTAATCTTAATTATATGTCATTACAGAACCTTTTTTTAACTCACTAACCTAGTTCACATGTAATTGTAATAGCTCCTGTGCCTACTTGTATTAAATCAAATTACCTCTCCCATTCACTAATCATACTATTTTTCCAAATATTTATTATCTCAATGGCAGGTCAGTTTTCCCAAATTTGGCTTAACAACTCAAATTTCTAGAAAAATTAACATCATATAATAATAGAAAAATAACTATGGAAGAGAGCTGGTATTACAAGTAAGTGTGTTATGTTGTTGCTCAGTTAAAATTCATTTTTAGTAGTGTCCTAAAATTAGTAAATCCATTTCTCAACGCTTACAGAAACAGCTAATACCTTGGTCAGAGACTACCTCGATCCTGTTGGACTGCCTAATCTTTGACTATTTTTAAGTCAGTTCAGTCCATACTTGTCTAATACATAGAAAAAAAAGAATACAGGTTTTACTCAACAGCAAACAGGATGGACATTAAAAAATCTAAAATTTATTGTTGTGATGTGGGGCAAGAATGTATTTTCCAAACTAGAATCAGGGGTGCATGCCACTTAATCTAATACAATAACTTGAAAAAGGAAAATGTCTTAAAGCTAACACACAGAAACATCTGCTAGTACTGTGCACCCATGTGTTTGTTAGCTTTCCCACATTGTACCTTTTTTAAAATGGAATTTTTGCTGTCGCTGTTTCCTCTTGTCCACTTCCTCCATTTTTCTCCAGCTCCCTTCCCTGCTGTCAACTGCAGGACCTTTCTTTTGACTGGGTGGCGCAGCCTTCTTTGAGGCCACTGTTTAGGGCACAAGTGCTATTAAAATGGTGCGACCAGTATATTCTCCGATTCCGAAAGGCAATACACATCATCTTCACAATGTGTCTCACCTTCATTAGACAAGAGGAACGGAAGTCCCAATAAGAAAACATTCCCTTAAACCTGAATCTCTAAGCAGGAACAAAGTGCTGTTGTACCCCAGACAGGTGCTTCTGGAGAACAAACATAAGATAATGTACCTCTCTTGGCTTTTCTCTTCCTCTTCATCTGAATCTTTGTCAGAATCCTCCTGTTTTTTAATTTTCTTCTCTTTTTGCTTTGGCGTATTTTTTCTCCCCAGTAGTAGCTCATTTTCTTTTTTCTCTGCAGTTTCATAGTCATCATCTACATCCTTATTTTCTGTATCATTGTCTTTTAATTTGTCTTCTGTTTTCTCTTCTTCAATTTCCTTTTTAATAGAATTTATATCTCGAGCAATTCTCCTTCGTCCCTAGTAGAGGTGATAAAAACTTTAAAATAGCTATCACTATAAAGGGGAAAAAAGCAGGAAAAAACATCTTTTCCTTTAACCTTCACAGCAATGACTCTGGCTTGAAACACGGCCCTGAAAACCAACTCAAAGGTACATTTCTCTTCCTTTTGAAAGTAAAAGAATAACTAATATAAATTACTTAATTATGTCCAGGTCCACTTTGGCTACATACTACTTAAGAAATGTCAGAATCTGTTTGAGTGAAAAAAGGAAACAACAAAAAAGAAATAAAAACTGTCTCCTTTGTTTACTACATCATTTTATCTCACTTTTATTACTCCTCAACTGTAATGAAAATTTAAAATAAATTATCTAATGTTAATGATAAAACGTAACAATAATAAAACCAATCCCCTGAATTTTGCTTCTTTAAAAGCTCTGTGGTCTTTAATTCTACAGCTCAGTAAGACAAAATTTACACTGTCACTGTATTTGTGGATGACTACATTTTAAAAGGACTGAATTCCATCAATGGCACAAAAAAGTGAGGAGACTTCTTTGAATGAGTATCTGGAGAGTTCGCTGGGACAACAGCAATATGTTTTACCCCCACTAGCTTCTATCTAGCCCACTGAATGCTGAAGTGATCATGACTGGTGAGCAATTTCACTATCTCCTAGGTTCTATTTCAAGACAACTTTTATACACTGGCAGAATTCTCCTCTTCTTGGAATAAAGCAGATAAACAGCCAGCAACTTAGGAAGCATTAGGATACAATTAATATCTCAGTAAACAAATGCTTTCCCTAGTTGCTGGCTATGTGCTATTTACACTTCAAAGGCAGAAAAAGAAATTTTTTTCTATCATAAAGCACTAGCATGCAAGTTTCAAGACGGCACTTCCATCTTCCTCAGATCTACACAGTGGCTGGCACATAGCAGGTGTTTTTTTTTTTTTTTTTTTTTTTTTTTGAGACAGAGTCTCACTGTGTCGCCAGGCTGGAGTGCAGTGGTATGATCTCAGCTCACTGCAACCTCTACCTCCCAGGTTCAAGCGATTCTCCGGCCTCGGCCTCATGAGTAGCTGGGACTACAGGAGCGCGCCACCACACCCAGCTAATTTTTGTATTTTTAGTAGAGACGGGGTTTCACCATGTGGCCAGGATGGTCTTGATCTCTTGACCTTGTGATCCGCCCGCCTCGGCCTCCCAAAGTGCTGGGATTATAGGCGTGAGCCACTGCACCCGGCCTAGCAGGTGCTTTTAAAATATCTGTAGGTAAATGAATGAAAACAACTGCTATAAAATTTGGATCTGTATGCCTTTTTCCCAGAAGTACCATTTTTATTTATTTATTCATTTTTTTGAGATGGAGTCTCGCTCTATCACCTAGGCTAGAGTACAGTGGTGCAATCTTGGCTCACTACAACCTCTGCCTCCTGGTTTCAAGCGATCCTCCTGCCTCAGCCTCCTGAGTAGCTGGGACTACAGGTGAGAAATGCTATTTTTAGAAGCCTGGCTTATATATGTGGATAAGTGATGAGGATATTTTTACAAGCAAATGTATTACAGCACTTTTTAAAATAGTAAAAAATTGGGAGAAAATTTTGGAGAATGTAAATTTATGGTTCATCTATATTAGACAGCACATTGCAGACATTTTATGTAGGACGTGGAAAGTTTTTAGGTAATGACAAGAAAGTATGTCCACAATACATACAATAAAATATTATTCACCTTTAAAAAGGAAGGAAATTCTCATACGTGCTACAACATAATGTCTTGCAGATATTATGCTGAGTGAATAAGCCAGTACAAAAGGACAAACACTGTATGATTTCACTTATATAAAGATACCTAGAATATCAAATTCATAGGTACAGAAAGTAAAATTGTGGTTGCTAGGGGTTTGGGGAAGAATGAGGAGTTACTGTTTAATGGGTAGAGAATTTCAGTTTTGCAAGGTAAAAATATTCTGGAACTGGATGGTGGTGACGCTTATGCAACAGTGAGAATGTACTTAATGCCAATGAAATGTACACTTGAAAAGAGTTAAGGTGGCAAATTTTATGTTATATGTACTTACCACAATTTAAAAAAAAATTAAGAAAAGAAAAGAAAAAACCAATTTGGAAACTTCATGACATTCACTAGAAGATTCCATTTACCACATGAAAGAATGAACAGTTTTAACAACTGGTTTCTGGACTATAAGAGGAAGAAATTTCACATTCTTTTTCATTAAATATGATTCCACCAAAAAATAAGACATATTATAGTAATTAAACTTCTTTGATGGTGCGGTAAATTCCTTTCTCTTTCTAAAACTTGATAAATCCTACTATGTAAACATCACTGGACACTGATCCAAATGCTAGATGACAATTCCTAAACAGACTTTATATATTAAAGGAAAGAAGGAGCAGAGTTGGAAGATACAACCAGCGTACATGCACACATCACTACAGCCACACAGTGTGCTATAAAGTTACAGACAAAGACAAGATACCATCTAGTTCAGGGCACAGGCGCTATAAAGAGGTGATTCATTTATTCAACATCTATTTAATAAGCTTTTATTATGTGCCAGGCACTATTCTAAATGCCTGGGATCTGTCAATAAACGAAATAAACACTAACCCCTGACCTCGTGGAGTGTGATTCTTGTGTAGAGTGGGGCAAAATAGATAATCACAATAAACAGAATAAGTAAATTACAAATAGGAGCAACATTAGAGGGACTGAGAGTTCCAAAGAGAGGAGGCAGGTTACAATTTCAGATAAGGTGACCGAGATAGCCTTCAATGAGGTGATACTTTAGCAAAAGACTTGGAAAAGGAATATCTGAGATTCATCCCAGATGAGAATGACTTGATCGAACATAAACAGAAAACAGAAGGAAGGGTTTTCAGGTAGAGAAAATATACAATATATTTAGAAAAAAGTAGTTAGCTAAGCAGCATTAAATACTGGAAAATAAGCTAGGTTCACTGTATTTTGTGTATATATGAAAATGGCTATAATAAAAAATTTTAAGTAATACTTAAACCAGATAAAACTAGTATTAAGAACTCACCCTTGGAGATTTTAATTCTATCTCTTCCCTTTCACTTTCACTGTTTGAATCAATATTTTCCTCAGGTTCACTCTTCACTTCTGTTAAAGGCATTTCTTGATCTAATTTGAGAGTCTCTTCCATTGATTCTTCTAAGTCTTTTTTTTCCTCTTTTACTTTTGGTTCATGGTGATGAATAGTTCTGAACTGAATATTTGCCGAACGGCAGTACTCCTCAAAACCATACAGATACCTAAACAAACAATATTTCATTTAAGAAATCTTACAGTCTTTGCATTTAACTTGAATTCACATGTTATTAAACACATTTTTAAAAAGTAAAGCCCAGTAATTTAAAAAAAATTTTGTGTTGCTATTTTCTGTGTTATTATTTTCTTGGTGTTTTAGATAGAATTATAGACAGAAAAACTCATCATAAAATGCCATCCTGACACGTCTGAGCTTGTGATAACTAAACATAACTATCGTAAGTTTTGATATGAAGGCTGTTCACCCCAAAAGATGTAGCTCTATAATATGTATCATAATCGCAGACACTGTCTGCATCTTGCTTTTGGAAAGGAAATCAGGACAACATAAGAAGTAAGTAAATAAGATTTGATGCACTGAAATAACTTTCAATCACAAGTATCTGTCAACCTAAACCTTTTTATATACTTTCTCTAACTTTAATGTTCCTAGATTGATGTATTCTTGTTAACAAAGTAAATGGAAAATATTTCCTATAAATATATATTCTTTGATGAATAAACTATACTACTTACTTTCTATAAGCAGTTTTTACATTGTAGGAAGCAGCTGAATTCAAAATAGGAATGCCAAGGTCCATATAAATTTGCTTCCATACAGCACCACTATCAATCTGGAAAATTAAGTTTTTATGTTAACATTTGCAAAGGGAATTAATCTTTGTTTTTTCCTTTTTTTTTTTTTTTTTTTGAGACAGGGTCTCACTCTGTCGCCCAGGCTGGAGTGCAGTGGTGCAATTAGGGCTCACTGCAGCCTCGACTTCCTGGGCTCAAGTGATCCTCCCACCTCAGCTTCCCGAGTAGTTGGGACCACAGGCATGCGACACCACACCTGGCTAATTTTTGTTGAGATAGGGTTTCACCATGTTGCCCAGGCTGGTCTCGAACTCCTGAGCTCAAGCAATCCACCCGCCTCAGCCTCCCAAAATGCTGGGATTACAGGTGTGAGCCACCGTGCCTGGCCAGGAAATAATCTTTACCCTAATATTCTATGTTCATTAAGGAAATGTATTTATTATCCAATGTGCATATAATGCAATATAAGATAATTTACCTTTTTATGACATCAATACATGTTTCAAAGAGCAGTGTTATACTTACATTGTCACATCCACCCTGATGATAAACCAGTCTGAAGAGTTTGAAGAGATTGAGATCTTTATAGCCCAAAACAGGTGGTTTGTTGATTGGAGTACCTTTTCAATGTAAGTAGGTAGAAATAAAATGTTTATTCAAATGAGAAATACTAATTTGAAAACAAAGCTGTCAACTTCTAATTTCCCAAATTTCATTAATTAGAGGCACATATTTAAAGAGCCTTAAACAATGTAAGACAACATAAGATACGCTCTCCATTATTTATATAGCCTTTGTGGGGATCTTCAGATTTTAGGTGTTATACTTCTAAAACTAATAAAGCCACCTCTTTAACTTGTGAATGAACTGAGTAAAACCAAACACTGCATGGTGTGGCCAACAATGTTGCTGGTTCAAGAAGCTTGGGCATAGGGCTGGGTGCAGCAGCTCACACCTGTAACCCCAGCACTTTGGGAGCCTAAGGCAGGAAGATCACTTGGGCTCAGGAGTTTGAGACCAGCCTGGGCAACATGGCGATATCCTGTCTCTACAAAAATTAAAAGGAAAACATTAGCTGAGTGTGGTGGTGTGCACCTGTGGTCCCAGGTACTCAGGAGCCTGAAGTGGGAGGATTGCTTGAGCCCAGGAAGTGGAGGCTGGAGGGAGCCATGTTCATGCCACTGCACTCCAGCTTGAGTGACAGAGCAAGACTCTGTCTCAAAAAAAAAAAAAAAAAAAAAAAGTTTAGGCATAAACAAACACAATAGAAAAGGTAAGATTTACACCTTGGTTTCATTTTCACTGCTTTGACACAAATGTTAAGACTGTTAGCAGTAATCTGAAGGATGATTTCTGAAGGCCACACAGAATGTTTAGGACCAATTTATCTTAAGATTTTCCAGGACTAACAAATGCCAAGGAGTAGGATGGTTTATAATTGTTCTATTATTCTACCGATATTAGAAATCTCATCCTTTTCAGATAACAATTGGTCTCCTATTATGTTTAATTTGCTGAGAACAAGGATCACGCTAGTTTATCCAGTTTATTTACCACAAATACAGCATTAGCAATTAGTGGATATGCAGATTAACATTATAACTGGTCACTTTCTATTTCTGAAATATCAGAATATTCTTTAGTTTTATAAGTGACAGGGAAAACTAAATTGTATCAAAATACTTTCTCACTTGTTTCTATGTAAATTAGGTATTCACAGTTTAATTCCAAATATTTTACTACTGTCAGGTGTAACTGATTCTAGGATTTATTTAAAATCCAAAACTAGACAGGCATGGTGGTTCACAGTTGTAATCTCAGCACTTTGGGAGGCAGAGGTAAGAGGATCACTTGAGGCCAGGAGTTTGAGACCAGCCTGGGCAATATGGCCAAACCCGTCTCTACAAAAAATAGAAAAATAAAAAATTAGCTAGGTATGGTGGCACATGCCTGTAGTCCCAGCTACTCGAGAGGCTGAGGCAGGAGGATCACTTGAGCCCAGGAGGTCAAGGCTGCAGTAAGCCAGGAGCAAATCACTGCACTCCAGCCTGGGCATCAAAGCAAGAACCTGTCTCAAAATAAATAAATAAATAAAATCCAAAACTGTTTATCTGCAATACTAACAAAAACAATGCATATACCTAGAATGTAAACATGTAAAATAAATGACTACTTTAAAATAATGAGCATGAAAATACCTCTGTCTTCCATAAACTTATAAAGCTGCTGGAGGAAGTTGTCCCTCTCTTCAGGATCAAGTTCTTCCTCAGGCTGTAAAGATAAAATATATAAATGTACGGCACAGTGAACTGGAAAAGATACGTCTTCTTTTATTTTTGTGAACCCAATGTAAAGTCATCAAATTTTAATAAAGCTGAAAAATCTGAATTTTCTCAATATCCTACGATGCCACATTTTAAGTCATATTTATGAAGATATAAAATGTCTACCCTTCACTCCATTTACCAGTCTAACTCTACCTTTGAATATCACTGTAAGGACTAAGACTAGCCAAGAGGAAAACATTCAGGAATAAAATGGGAGTGTTACGTTTTCACCTCACCTGGTATTTTTTTCTAAGCCCCTTAAAAGTATTATGTGGCCCACGCAAATATACTGGCAGATAAGCACAATCATGATACATGTTCATTATATCATATATTTACATATAAAAGTAATTTTCATATAAATATAATAGGTTTTGTTATTGTCAGATGAATATAAACCAGGGATTGCAAAGTCACAGTGGCAAAGGATTTGTGTTTAGATGGCACAATGTTTTAAAGAAATTTGAATACATTTAAGTGAGTCACATATATTCTATTTTACCCCAGACTTCATCACGCCCTCATCTCACAATAACATGGTTTTCTCTTTTGCCTTTCTAGTATGGCCCCTGTAGTTGACTTTGCAACACCTAAAAATAAGATAACAAAATAATTCCAGAAGTAATTCTTAGGGAAGGAAACAAGATACATAATTACTGATTTAGCTTCTTTAAAAATTCTTGAAGTTTAGCAACACTACAGAGAAACAAAACACTGGTATGTTTCCTCCATATAAATGATCATAACTTAGAGTATTACTCTCCTCTGTTCTAAAAGAGCTCAGAATCTTTTTTTTTTTTTTTTTTTTTAGATGGAGTTTTACTCTTACTGCCTAGGCTGGAGTGCAATGGGACGACCTCAGCTCACTGAAGCCTCTGCCTCCTGGGTTCAAGCAATTCTGCTGACTCAGCCTCCTGAGTAGCTGGGACTACAGCAGTTTGCCACTACATCTGGCTAGTTTTTTTGTATTTTTAATAGAGAGGGGTCTCACCATTTTGGCCAAGCTAGTCTCGAACTCCTGACCTCAGGTAATCCGCCCACCCCAGTCTCACAAAGTGCTGGGATTACAGGCGTGAGCCACAGCACCCGGCCTGGATTTTTGTCTTTAAAAAGCCATATTCAAAACAAAGGCAATGCTCAAGCAATAAATGTTGAGTCTTTGGTGTCCAGAGGGCAAGAGACACTTTAAAATTGTGTTATCTAATAGCTGATAATATAGCCAGGATCAATAAGTATGTAGTTGATTAAAATATATAACAAAAAACCATGAGACAATCAAGAGAAAGGGAGTACGATCTTTCATTACATTCTTTTTTCTTTTAGTACATTCATTCATAATGATTTATAACACTAAAATACTTTTACCAAATATGAAGAAATTTAAATCTAAGTTCTAACATGTGTCCAAAATCAGCAATTTACAAAGTTAATAATCACTATAAAGTAGTTAGTAGGAGTGATTACTTAAAGCTCAAATTAAGAGATGGCAGATTTTTTCCCCATGTGAATTTAAAAATATTGCTTTTACAAAGTTAACTGCCAATGAGTTAACTCAAGAAAATAAGTAATTCAATAGCCCAAGAACCACTTCACGCATTAATTTTAAGAACTTCTAGTGTGGGGGAAAAAAAATCAAAACCAAAAACCACTTATGCCAGACTGGCTCTATGCTTTGCCTGTGCCCTGTATTCATAATATTCTCTCTTCAGATGAAAACTTCATTCCAGTATATTTTTTTTAAAGACAGAGTCTTGCTGTCACCCAGGCTAGAGTGCAATGGCACAATCTCAGCTCACTGCAACCCTCTGCCTCCCGAGTTCAAGTGATTCTCCTTCCTCAGGCTCCTGAGTAGCTGAGATTACAGGCATGCACCACCACACCTGGCTAATTTTTGTATTTTTAGTAGAGACTGGGTTTTGCCACATTGGCCAGGCTGGTGTCAAACCCCTGACCTCAGGTGATCCACCTACCTTGGCCTCCCAAAGTGCTGGGATTACAGATGTGAGCCACTACACCCGGCCTCATTCCAGTATTTACAATGCTACAGAATTCAGGGATCCCTTCTGTATCCAATATATGTAAAAGCAATTCTTTAAAAAGGCAATAATTTAAAATCAAAGTTGCTCCCCAATGCAAGTAAACAAAATCAACTCATCAATTGAAAAATTAGGTTGTACCCAACATTAGATAAATTTTTAATGTTAAGAATATATTTTTATAGATAAAATTTATTTATGTATATTTTATTTAAAAGTTAGTGGGTAACCAAGAGTGCTTTAGCTTTCATGAGAAACTATGGCCATAAAATTGTAGTTTTGATACAGTTAAACAAGACATAAATGAATAAAGAATTCTACTTACAGACATATGCCTTGAGGGGAAATTTATTTTCTACCAAGAATAAATAAAAGATGATGCTATAAACAAAGTTTTAAACTTATCTGATGTTTCTGTGAAACTTAAAATTGCTTCTCTTACAATAAGCCACTCCTCACAATTATTCTTGAAAATAGCCTTACTGCTAGTCACCTTGCAGTAAAACTGCATACGCTAGAAAACGCCTCCAATGAGAAGAATGTGCCTTTATGACTTTTGTATGGGGCTCTTAATTGCTATCACGGTTTGCTTTCTCTGTCCATGGCATTTTCATAGCAATTTCCCTCCTGGTCAAGGCCTGGGACTGTTGCATCTTTCAAGGGTTTTGGAATGCGAGAGGGTTATAAGAATGGGAGGTAGAGGTCCACTAGACCATGCTGAGGAGACTTCTTCCCTTCATTTAGTCATTTACATTATACATAAGAATAACTATGTACCCAGTAAAATGCCAGAGATCCAAGAGTCACATTCATGATCATAATTTCAAGAAATTTCCAATTTATTTAGTATTAGTATATACTGCCTAGTATTATAAGTAGTTGAATATCTATCTACACTACTAGATTGTGAATTTTCTGACTTTAGGCACATGTCTTCAGATTAAGCTTAAACATCTACTGATGGTTACCATGAATCAGAGATTGTTCAAAAGCACTGTGGATTAAAATGAGAACACATGGTTCCTTTCTATTTTTGCTGCTCTGAGTTTGGCAGGAGGTGTAGAAAGGTAAAAGAAGCCAATATAACACGATGTGATAAGCGTTGTAAAATACATAAAAGAATACAGGAGGAGCAAGTGAGGAAATGAATGGTTCTCCTTGAGATGAACTGGCAGTGGTAGTATTAGGCAGCTTCAAAATATAAATAGTAGACAGCCCTGGAGCTAGAGCAAACAGCATAAGCATGAGACTGACAAAGGCAGCTGGGATTAGGAAAGGACTCTGTAATAGTATGCTAAATAATCAAAACTTGATACTGTGGTTAGATGTGAAGTTTGAGACAGGGAAAGATAATTAGATCAGATTTGTATATTTAAAATTTCTCAGCCAAGAATGAGTTTGATGGATTGGAAGGGAGAAAGAAGCCATTATAACAGTTCACAAGGAAGAGAATGCATGCCTGAATTAGTCTTGCCAGCTGGGATGGAAAGTTCACCTCTTCACATGAAAAGAAGAGGAAGAGAGAGAGAGAAAGACAGACGGATGGAGGGATGGGGAGAGGGAGAGGGAAGGAAAGAGGGAAGAAGAGAGAACCACTGTGCCTGGCTTACTCATAATGACTGGCATTTAGTTTAGATATTCATGTGAATGAAAATGGTATCTGTGCAAATGAATTGTGTAGAGTTTTCTTGTTTCACATTCATTGAGTATGAGAGCTAAGATTTATGATAATATAAATGCAAGAGTCAGAGAAAGAGAGGAAATAAGAATAGTTGAGGATGTTCTTAAGACACAGTTGGGGCCGGGGTGGTGGCTCACGCCTGTAATCCCAGCACTTTAGGAGGCCGAGGCAGGCAGATTACCTGAGGTCAGGAGTTCGAGACCAGCCTGGCAAACATGGCGAAGTCCCGTCTCTATTACAAAATTAGGCTGGGCGCAATGGCTCATGCCTGTAATCCCAGCACTGTGGGAGGCCCAGATGGGCAGATTGCCTGAGCTCAGGAGTTCAAGACCAGCCTGAGCAATACGGTAAAACCCCGTCTCTACTAAAATACAAAAAATTAGCCAGGCGTGGCGGCATGCGCCTGTAATCCCAGCTACTCAGGAGGCTGAGACAGGAGAATCACTTGAACCAAGGAGGCGGAGGTTGTAGTGAGCCAAGATTGTGCCACTGCACTCCAGCCTAGGTGACAGAGCAAGACTCCGTCTCAAAAAAAATTACCAAAAAACAAAAAACAAAAAAAAACTAGCTGGGCATGCTGGTGTGCAGCACCTGTAATCCCAGCTAAGACTGCGCCACTGCACTCCAGCCTGAGCAAAACGAGCGAGACTCCATCTCAAAAAAAAGAAGAAAAAAAAAAAAAAAACACAGGTGGTTATGGCCCATGACTTGCTGGCATTCACCTTGTCCCTTGTCCAAATATATTAATCTGAAAATGAATGATTATGCATTTGAAAATGGCACAAATTCTAGTAAACAGACTTCCTACCATTTTAGTGGGATGGGAAACTGATATGGTTTGGCTCTGTGTCCCCATCCAAATCTCATGTTGAACTGCAATCCCAAATACTGGGGGAAGGAACTGGTGGGAGGTGATTGGATCACGGGGGCAGATTTCTTCCTTGCTGTTCTCATGATAGTGCGGTCTCATGAGATCTGGTTGCTTGAAAGTGTAGAGCACTCCCCGCTTTGCGCTCGCGCTCTCTCTCTCTCTTTCTCTCTCTCTCCTGTTGCCACATGAAGATATGCTTGCTTCCCCTTCACCTTTTCTCCTCATTATAAGTTTCCTGAGGCCTCCCCAGCCATGCCTCCTGTACAGCCTGTGAAACTGTGAGTCAATTAAACCTCTTTCTTTATAAAATACCCAGTCTAATGTAGTTCTTTATGACAACGTGAGAACAGAGTAATACAGAGACAAACACAATTCGAAAAATAAGATCATATCTTATTTTTGTAGGAGCTATCAGCTTTCTTAGCTAGCAACTCTACTTTCCAATACACATTAGGAAGGTGGACAGTGTCCAAACTGTCAAAATATGTCAGTAAAAGATGATGAACTTTACCCAAAGCTCCTCAGACCCATGTAACTTGTACACAGTTCTAATTGGTGGCTTGAGACAGTTTCCTAGCGTATAACATATTGGAGCCACAAAAACTGACATTTTTAAAGTGAGGAAAGGTATAACTAAACTTGATCTTTGTGGTTTCCCTGTACTGTGTCTTGTATGTAACAGTACATATTATTGATGGGTATTCTTAGGTTTCAGGAACCCCTATGGGAATCCCTTAGAATTTTTGGTCAGGCGCAGTGGCTCCTGCCTGTAATCCCAGCACTTTGGGAGGGCCAGGCAGGAGGATCACTTGACCCTAGGGGTTTTAGACCAGACTGGGCAACAGAGCAAAATCTTGTCTCTATAAAAAAAATAATAATAATAAATTAGCCGGGCATAGTGGTGCGTGCCTATAATCCTAGTCCCGCTACTCAGGAGGTTAAGGTGGGAGGATGGCATAAGCCTGGGAGGTTGAGGCTGCAGTGAGGTATAATCACCACTTACTCCAGATGTCTTCCCTCTGGTGTTTTCCCTTTGAATTCATTATCCATAAACATCTTTATAAAAAACATAGGTGGTTCCTGCTGGTAACCCTTCATTGGCTTTCAGCACCTTCAGGATGAAGTCTAGGTTTTTCATCACAGGCCTTTAAGAGTCTGCCCCATCATGATTTGACCCGTGCCCACCTCTTTGTTCCTACAAACATCTGTTGAATTTTTAAAATCTCAGCTGTTGTCACTTATTTTCTGAGTTTTTAAAACTTTCATTTTATCTTTCCTATTATACTTAATACTAACAAAGGGAATGGGCAACACAAAGGCAATATTCAATGTAATATACCTTACAGCTCAACAGCAGCTTCTGAACAATATCTAAGTGGCAGCAGGGGAGATGTAAGAAGTCCCATATCGTGGAAGGGAGAATAAAGAGGTGTAAGTGGAACAAAATACAAACAAGGAGCACTGAAAGTCAAGAACTTTTACTACAAGTGACAGAAAACTATCCCAAGATGACTTAAGCAAAAAATAATTTATTTTATAAACTCACAAAATTATGCAAGAAATTGAGATTGCCTACAGAGTACACAGCCTGAGAAAACAGACACTATAAAGGGAAGTTAGATATCTTATCCCTTAGTTCCCCTGGCCAAGGTGAACTTTCTAGAACCTTATAACAAATTTCCCACCACCTTGTTTCAAAGAGTAATTTGCTACAACAATGACATAACCCATATTCATTCATTTAATGAAGGTTTAATATCAGCTAAGCAAGCTCTGTGTTGATAGCTGTTAGCTACATATACTGGTAGGAAAAGGAAAAAACAAAAACCCTGAAATCCCCTGCTTTCACAGATCTTACAATCTAGAGGAGGAGAGAACATTTTCTTAAAAGCCTGTAAAAAACTCTGAAACCTCTCTAAACCTCGGTTTTCTTAATTTTATATATATATATATACACACACACACAAAGATATATATATATATACACACACAAAGATATATATATATAAAAAGAGAAGGTTCTAGGAGATTTATTGTAAGGTTCTAGAAAGTTCACTTTGGGGCTGGGCACAGTGGCTCACGCCTATAATCCCAGCACTTTGGGAGGCCAAGGTGGGCGGATCGCTTGAGGCCAGGAGTTCGAGACCAGCCTGGCCAACATGGTGAAACCTTGTCCCTACTAAAAGTACAAAAATTAGCTGGGCATGGTGGCGCATGCCTGTAATTCCAGCTACTGGGAAGGCTGAGGCATGAAAACCATCTGAACTTGGGAGGCGGAGATTGCAGTGAGTGGAAATCGTACTCCAGTCTGAGTGACGGAGTGAAACTGTCTCAAAAAAAAAAAGAAAAAAGAAAAAAAGAAAAAGGAAGTCCACTTTGGGAGGAACTATGGGATAAGGTATCTAACTCCCCTTCATAATCTCTCTTTTCTCAGGCAATGCACTCTGAGGCAATTCCATGTGTATATATTTATTTATATATATATTTACATAAACTGTTGCAAGGACTAAACAGTCTTACTTTAAAAACCACCAAGTCTCCATGAATAAACTGAGAACATTATTTAGCGTGGTCATCTTTACTTGTTTGTATCTCCTACAAAAGGTAAACATTTTAATAGTGGTATTATGAAAGGTACATCTTGATGTATGTTCCGGTACAACAGATATATTTTGTTGTCACAACACCTTAGTGAAACAGCAAATAAAGACGAATTTAAAAAGAAAGCTTAAAATTTTAAACTTTCAGTTAAACTTCAAGTTTAACTTTAGGTTTAACTTAAAGTGAAAAGCAAACAAAACAAATAGTAAGTCTGGTAACTCAGGTGAGCCATAGGTCAAAATGACTACGTAGGTTATCAATAAGACTCACCCCAAGTGGAATTCTGAAGAACTGTCCAGAAAGTTATCATATGTAAAAACTAACAATTGACAATATATAGATTAGAAGAAAGAAAACTGGGAAAAAATTCACAATCTTTACAGACTTATGTCACTTAGTGTAAGGGCTAAGAGCCAAGACAATATGTGATTTACAAGAATGCAATAATTAAATCTTGAGTAAATATTACATTAAATAATGTACATCATACTGCTTTTAGAAAAAGGTGGTATTATGCAATATGCTTTAGAAACATTTTAATCCAAAAGAATAAAAACCACAACCTCTTTTGCTCCCTA
Source organism: Rhinopithecus roxellana (assembly GCF_007565055.1). Taxonomy (NCBI): domain Eukaryota; kingdom Metazoa; phylum Chordata; class Mammalia; order Primates; family Cercopithecidae; genus Rhinopithecus; species Rhinopithecus roxellana. The sequence goes on along the minus strand of NC_044553.1, from coordinate 14,726,176 downwards.
AAATTATTTTATTCCTAAAAGAATCACATATATATATATTTCAGTTAGAAAAAAAAAAAAAAAAAACAGAAAGAACAATTAAGTTGTTATTGTTATTGCATCAGACTAGGTAAAAGAGAACAGTAGCTTGGAGTAAGACTGGCAGAAAGAAGAAAAGAAACCAAAGGAAGTGGACAAATTTGAGAGCTATTCGAGTGGGTAGAAGAGAATGGACTGGGTATCTGATTGGACAGGGGGTTAAGAATAATCAAGGTGATTTCTGTGTATCTGGCTTGGACAGCTGAGGAGATGTTGCTTCTATTAAAATGAATTAAGGACAGCCAGGGAAAGGACAGGTTTAGGGGAAAAAGAAGATGAATGCAGTCTTGCACATACTGAGTCTGAATATGTACAAGTTAAGATGAAATCCTCAGCCGGGCGCAGTGGCTCATGCCTGTAATCCCACCACTTTGGGAGGCCGAGATGGGTGGATCACCTGAGGTCGGGATTTCAAGACCAGCCTGACCAACATGGAGAAACCCCATCTCTACTAACAATAGAAAATTAGCCGGGCATGGAGGTGCATGCCATAATCTCAGCTATCAGGAGGCTGAGGCAGGAGAATTGCTTGAACCCAGGAGGTGGAAATTGCAGTGAGCTGAGATCATGCCATTGCGCTCCAGCCTAGCTAACAAGAGCAAAACTCTGTCTCCAAAAAAAAAAACAAGATGAAATCTTCATTGGCAGTTTGTTATAAATGTCTTGAGCTAAGAAGAGACGTCTTTGATGTACATATAGATATCGAGTCATTATATCATTTTAGATAGGAAGTAGGCCAAAAAACTGTGATGTCATGGATACCAAGCATTCTAAGAAGTTAGGTATGTCAGAGGTACTGACTACTATTCAGTAGTCAAGTAAGATCAAGACAAGAATGTGTTTGGTTTAGTACAAAAGTTTGTTGGAGTCACTGGTAACCTTAGTAAAATTGTTTTAGTTGTGGGAAAGCAAGACACACTATAGTGAATTAAGAGTAAAGGGGAGGTTACGAACAGTGTATGTAACTCAAAGCCATCTGGCCATGAGCGGATGAAGAAGAAATGTAGTTACCTGGAGAGGAAAGCACAGAGGTTGTCCGAAGACTCGTCGAGAAAATATGGAGGGGTTGTCAGAAGGCTGGGAGAGATGTAAGCATGTTTTAAAAAGCTGATGAGAAGGATACAACTGAAAGGAGTAAGTTAAAGATGCAAGAAAGAAGAGAGAGAGTCGATAGTCTCTCTTTTCCTGAAAGGAGGAAGGGAATGAGATCCAGAGCATAACCTGAGAGACTCATCTTATAGAGGAAGACAAAACACTATCAATTGTGCCTCAAGTGAAAGAGAGCAGGCAAACAGGTTTACAGCATGCTCGCATCTGAAGCTCCCAATTTCTTTATAAAGTTGTGTGGAGTGGATATAGGATTATCAGTTTAATGGAGGAAATAATGATTTGCTTACAGAAATTGGGAATTGACCAATAGTGCTGAAGGCCCAGTGAAATTTGGTAATCATAAAATTTAGAATGGTACTATTCTTCCCTATTGTACACCTACAGAAAATTTCAGGGCTCACATAAGAGATGATATATTCATAGTAACGCACTTATAATTTCAGAGAACAGTTTTAACAACAGCCTGCCTAAAATAAATGATTACATGATTCTTGTATTTTATCAGTTAACTGAGCCTAGTAATTTTTCCCCATTTGAAAAGGTACACATTTTAATCATCAAGATGTCATTTAAATGCTATCAAATCCAAGATTTTTAGTACAAGTCAACTATCTCATATGACCACAACTAAAAAATGAATTGATATAAAAGTTTTTTAAATACATAAAAACATAGCTGTATGTAGCTATATTTGTGTGTACAAATGTGGAATCCTTATTAATCTGATTAGATGATCCTAATTGGGCTAGACTCTTACACTATCACCATGAAGCAAGACTCTGCTAAATACATAGGGGCATTTTTGTTTGTTTAATGGGCTAAACTTTAAGATTTTAGCAAGTCAGTTGTTATATCATTGCAAGCTAAAGTCTCAATTATTCCTGGAAGGTTGCCTTTTACGATCTGCTTAGAAATACAAAATGTTAACACTACATTTAAAATATTCTTTAAATTCTACCAATTTAGCATGGTTTTCCTAAGTTATCAAGGATTTACTGTAAGTTTATACCTAAAGTAATCTTGAATGACCACCAACAAATGCCTTTACCGTCTACAAAAAGGCATAAATATGCACAAATAACACGATTTAAACATCAAAAATAATATTTGTGTTTCCATGAATAAACAAACTCACGTACTTATGATTTTTTACAACAGTGGAATATAATCTTAGGCATTAGTATGTCAGTGGTCCCTAAACAATTCCCAATATCAGAGAAACGGCAGTAGTTATTTACAAATTCACTGAATTCAAATTTTCATTACTAAATAGGAAATTTTTAAAAGGGCCCAACCTATAAGCCTACTTATTATAAGCCAAAATGATTTAAAAAGCTAAGACTGGTCACATTCCCCTTAATGCTCAGTTTTCTAAACAACAGTCCATTTTTTTTACCCTTAGAAAACTCTCCTATATTTATCCAAAGTAAATATAAATCAGGAAAAAATGAATAATTGAGACGATTACTTAATGTTTACATGAACTTTTTGATCAATTTTAAAGGTGAAAAATCCAGTAATATCTTTTCTAATACAAAACTTTCTTAACAAAAACATTTAAGTAATACCCATAAAAATATCCCCCAGGGATTTTTTCAATATAATTATTGAGTTCAAGTTTAAAGTAATCAATATACATAAAACCTACTTTCTGTCAGATCCTCAATCTTTTCCCACATAGTAACAGCATGAGATCTATATCTTGTACTCAAATCCTGAACTACCAATACTTAGGAATTCAAACTAATATTAAGGGGAAAAGGTGCTCTTTCTGTAAAGTCATAGAATCTCAAATCTCATTAAGGCTACTTAGGATACCCAAAGCATCAAATATAAAAACAATGTTCACTGCCTATTAACACTGCAGAAGTATCTAACACTTGTATGATTCTACTGCATAAAATTTGCTTGCTATACTAAAAACACCAAATGACAGACTAGAGTATTGTTACACTGGTTTAGAGAATCTTAAAAAGATCTTTTTGATTATTGTAATGCAACATTGAATCTTCATGAAAAGCATAGCATCATTACATTTTGGGAAGACTCTGATCTGTAATGTAATACAACAGCGTGGCCTCACCTACATGGTAAAGGCCCATAATGACTAAGCCAGGTAGGCCATGGCTTATCAGATTTTTATTCATTTTATACCATAGTCATTCTCCTCCTCTTTATTGTATACAGTGCTTTTCAGTTTATCAGTATATTACACTTTTAAAAAATAACTGTTCAAGACAAGCTACAATGATTCAGCAACTAAATCTTAAACCTAAGAGCAAGAAATGCAGCTGATATTTTTCTAAAGCAACAAAATTTCACTCAAGAAAATCTTCCTGTATAGCCAGAGAAAAAGAATTACTTCAATAATTCAATAAAACATATGCTATGAAATTGACCATATGAAAAATAAATAATCATATGAATCAGTGCCTAAATTCTGTAATTTTGCTGTTATTTTTCAGTAGATGAAAAGCATCCTGATTCACTTAATTTTAACAGGCTCATAATTTACGTGACACATTTTAAGAAGATACTATCCTTATAAGCTTTCTTACCTTTAAAAATGTATTTACTATTACCTGCAAACAATAGGTAACAGAGCTTTGCCTCTGCTCTTCATTCTTTTATACTAATGTATACTCACAGCTTGAATAAAACATTACAATATTTATGAATCATTGTAATAAGACCACTACTTACAATTTACTATTTTATAGTCTCCCTCTGCAACTTTCTACAAAGCTCTTTTTACCCTCTTTGTTTAAAATTTCAGCGTTTTTTTTTGGGGGGGGGGGGTAGGGAAAATGCATTCTGGAAGGGACAGCAATTAAAAGTATTAGCAAAAATAAAGAGGCTAATCTTTCTTCAATATTGGACAATATAAGATCCTAACAAATGTTAATTTAAAAAACAAAAGCTACATCACAGATTTGCAACAGTTCACACCCTGAAAATGTGGCCTAATTACCCTGAAAATATATAATCTATAAATAAATACAGATAAAATACAAAATTCACATTTAATATTCTGACTTTAAATCCTGAATTTTGCCAAACTATCTCAGTATCATTTTCATTTCAAAATCTATCTTGTTTCAGAAAAATAGCCTTCATCCATTGATATTCTAAAAATAGACTCCTACTGTCTTTTTTACAAGAAAGAATATTTCTTGGTTCTGAGTCCTTCCATATCAGCTACATCATCAATACCTAAAATTCTTATTTAATCCCGTCTTTGGCAATCAAAATGGTAACTAAACATACAAAAAAAAATCTTACCTATATGCTGCATTTTCTTTCAAATGCAAAGTGGTTAGATTCCCCCTCTACTTAATCAGTACAGGGTCTGGACATTTTTCAGTCTGACTTGCAAATATTTGCTTTCCCTCTTAGGGCATAGCATCCGCAGGGTTATACAGCACTACTTACATTCTCTTCCACATAAAAATCAGACATTACATGAAAGGAAAAGAAAGACAGCCCATTTCAAAGCATCTGGCAAACCTCCATTGGCAACCTGCCAAGCCTCTGCTAAACCTTCCTGTCTTTCCGAGCATGCTCACTTAAAACCAACAGCATGTTACTATGGCAACTCTGTAGGCAGCCTGTAAGTATGAACCGCCATTCTGATTTCAGAGTGTAAAAAAACCAAATACTGCAGGGGAAGTAAAAGGAAAGAAATAGCGTATGCCCTTCCTCACATTCGAGTATACTCATTTCATTTCATAAATCCGTATTTGTGTATTTAAAACAGAAGCATCCCACATTTTTACAAATATAAATATTTTTCATGCTCAAATAGGTCCCCCTTTTCAGTAAATTCATTGTCTTTGTCTTGCCCCTAAGCTCTTTTACCCCATAACAACCAAAAATATACTAGACAGTTTACCCCATTTGACACAACATTGCAGAACAGACAACAGTATTCATATAAGCAATCATGCAGTATTCCATGGATGATTTCCTACAATTATATGCACATTATAAATGACATGGCAATATTACTAAGAAAACCATTAGCACTTAGAACATACAATCTAAATCTTTTCTATGATTTATCAAATTGCCAAATGAAATTGTCTTTGGGGTTTGGATAGGATTTTTTTTTTTCCCTAATTATCCTTGAAATATTGTGAAATGTCTGAAAGGGGTTTTAAACTTGAGACAGGCCAGACCTGGATGCAAATCCCTATCCTTCCCATTTTAGTTGTGCCACCTTGGGAAAGTTACTTAACTTTTCTGAACCTCCCTTTCCTTACCTTTAAAGTAGGATAACAACAGTTACTTTATACGGTAGCAGTTTAAATGAGTTAACACATATAAAATACCTAAAACTTTCTTTTTTTTTTTCCTCCTGGGTTGTTTTGGAAAAGACCCCGAAAAAACCAGTGTGCACTTGTTGATTAACTAAACTGAAAAGTATTTTCTTGCAACCTCTTACTAAAAATTAGTTCTGATTTACACACTATGCTATGAGCCAAAAACCTTCCTCAACATCCAAATCAAGCAATGCTAGAAATGGAAACAAATAATAGAGAATCTAAACAGAGGGAAAAATATATGAAGGTATTATTTTCACTAGAGAATATTAAGATATTTTTATTTGTTACAAACATGAAATTATACCTACCACCTCTTCTTCTGTCTTTTTGACCTCCTTTTCCTTTTCTTCATCATTTTCTTCAGCTGGGCCATCTTCATCATCACTACTGGATGACTCAAGGATTTCATTTATATCCATTTTCCAATTATCAGGAACAACTCTAGTTTTTAAGAAGATGCTTGCTTTCTGAAGCCCTAAGAGTGAAAATGTACTTCAGCAGTTGCTTGGAATTAGCAGCACAGAACAATAGAAAAGGCATGGCATTCAGAATCAGAAGATCTGAATTCAAATTCAGCTGTCATTTATAAAATGATACAGTAAGCTTGAACATATTTCATAAGTTATAATGTTATATAAAATTTGTTATTACTTTACAGAATACTGTGAGACATCTTAATAGTAAAATATGAAAAATTAAACCTGTCTAATAATCACACATCAAATATATCTAGACATTAAAAAAAAAATCAAGTAAGAGTGGTTATCAACTCTAAACACTTAAAATGGTGACACCAGAGAGTATCAGTCTTGCTTTATTTGCTATTTTCCATATAGAGCCACAACATAAAATAATAGGTTAATTCATCCTTATTTTACCTGGTTTACTGGAGAGCTCAGATTCTGGTAGATTGAGAATGTCTACTTCCTTAATGTCCTTTCTTGCTATAGAGTAACTAATTATCAAGAAGAAGGGGAGGAAAATAACTTATTCAATACAAATTATTACTTAAATAGTACATGTTGACATATAGGAAAACAAAAACCTCAAAATCAAAATATTGCCTATAAAATGTTTTTAACTTACTCCTTAATAAAAGGTAAGAAGAGGTAATACAGGCAAAGCTAGTTATCTTAATTCTGAAGTTTTATATACTCAAAGTACATCGAGGGCCTCACATTCACAATATTTCAATCTATACAGTCCTGCTACAGATAGTACGGGGTAATTTATATCAGCATGATGTTTTCAACACTTGTAGATAACAATGTCTACTTTAATATTTGTGAAATTTATTTTTCATTTTAGTAAAAAAGCACATTTACTAGATAGTAATATTGAAATATTTTTACCACCGTAAGATATAGTATAGTATTAAATTTTTCACAGAGAACTGTAACTCAAAAAAACTTTTTAAATTTCACTTTTTTGATCACAAAGCAGAGATGAGGTTAGGAAAAAGTTTTTGTTAAGTCTGGATTTTATTTTTTTTGAGACAGAGTCTTGCTCTGTCGCCAGGCTGGAGTGCAGTGGTGCGATCTCGGCTCACTGCAACCTCTGCCTCCCAGGTTCAAGCGATTCCCTTGCTTCAGCCTCCCAAGTAGCTAGGACTACAGGCATGTACCACCATACCTGGCTAATTTTTTATATTTTAGTAGAGACAGGGTTTCACCATGTTGGCCAGGAAGGTCTCGATCTCCTGAGCTCATGATCTGCCCGCCTCGGCTGGGCGTCAGCAACTGCGCTCGGCCCAAAAGTCTGGATTTTAATCATGAAAAAAGTCAAAATAATTGCCCTTGTAATATAGATTAAAAAATAAGCTTCGGGCCGGGCAAAGTGGCTCATGCTTGTAATCCCAGCACTTTGGGAGGCCGAGACGGGCAGATCACAAGGTCAGGAGATGGAGACCATCCTGGTTAACACGGAGAAACGCTGTCTCTACTGAAAATACAGAAAATTAGCCAGGCGTGGTGGCGGGCGCCTGTAGTCCCAGCAACTCCGGAGACAGAGGCATGAGAATGGCGTGAAAACCAGGAGGCGGAGCTTGCAGTGAGCCGAGATCCTGCCACTGCACTCCAGCCTGGGCTACAGAGCAAGACTCTGTCTCAAAAAAAAAAATAAAATTAAAAAATAAAAATAAGCTTCGGAGTTAATAATGTCACATACTACACATGATAAAAATATAGAATTTTACAATTAAGAAAAAAATCAATACCATGCTTCGCTAAAAAAAAAAACTTAATACTGTTCTCACATAATGTTGTTCACAGATTTTACACAAAATGTATTAGTGAAAAATACCCTACATTACAAAAAGTCAAAATGTATTAGGTAACAACTTCTCAGTTCATAAATGATTAGACTATAAAAATAAAGTTTTGGTGGGGGAGGGGTCTATCATTGTAATTCCTATTTTTTCCTCCCATGTAACATCATTAAAGAATTCATTACTCACAATTTAGAATCAATAAATGATCGAACTAAACACTGATCTTTTTTCACTGTGATGTCATCATTACAGCTGGGAGATACTACCTGAAATATAAAATAAGAACAGATTGATTCCTATTTCCTGTGCTCAGAAAAAGAGTATTTTTCAAAAGAACAATTCTGGATCCCCTAACTTCTCAGATCATCTTTTACAAAAAACAGCTTCATTATAAATAGCCCCTATTATTAAGGAATTACATACAAAAAAAGATACCCTTATATATTTTGTTTAGCACATTGGTTGTCTAGAAATTTATTTTATCCATAGTCATTAATTATAAAATGAATAATTAACGAAATACAGGGCCAGGTCTAGTGACTCATGCATATAATCCCAGGACTTTGGGAGGTCAAGGTGGACAGACAGCTTGAGCTCAGGAGTTCAAGACCAGCCTGGGTGGCATAGTGAGACACTGTCTCTACCAAAAATACCAAAAATTAGCCTGGTGTGGTGGTGTGTGCCTATAGTCCCAGCTACTCAAAAAGTTGGGATGGCAGCATCAGCTGATCCCAGGAGATGGAGGCTGCAGTAAGCCAAGATCACGACACTGCACTCCAGCCTGGGTGAGAGAGTGAGACCCCATTTCAAAAAGAAAAGAAATATAAATTAAAATGTGACCAGCACTTTAAAAATATCAGGATTTATTCTAAGCTAAATTATTGTCCAAAAAATAAATTGTATAATCTGTGATGAAAATTTGGCATATAATTTTTAAAAATATATTTGAATTAAGAATCTTTTTTGAAATCTGGTCATAAAAAAAAAAAAAAAACTAAGTTACCTTTTTTAACCAAAATATGTACAATCCTTAGTAATTAAAGCAAGTTAAAACATGAGCAAAGAACTTTTTAATTTCTTAACTTCTGAAAATAGTGTCTTAACAGTATCATTGGTAAATAATCTCTGTATCCTTTATAGAACTTCATATTTTTAAAAAATTGCTTAAATGTATCTGTTCATGCTCTCCCTAACGCTAGCCTCTCTCTGCTACATTCCAGCACCATTCACAGACCTTTGTGCACTGATGGAAATGTTCTATATCTGCACTGCCCTATACAGTAGCAGTGAGTCATATGGTGCTAAACACTTGAAATGTGGCTGGTGCAACTGGGAGACTGAGTTTTTAATTCTATTTTACTTTAATTAAGTTACATTTAAACTTAAATGGCCACACATGGTTCATGGTTATCATACTAAACAGTGTATATCCAGATAACTGAATATTCTTGGCAGTCACATCAGCTGTCCTAACACCAGATGGAAGTATTTTTTGTTTGTTTGCTAAGTGCTGGTAATTATTAGACTAATAATATAGCTGTGCCAACCCTCAAGGAGCTAACAGTGTACTGGAGGGGCAAACATAAAAAGATAGACAAAAAGAACACAATGGAGGATAAATACAGTGATACCACTAGCACATAATAATATGAAAACATTGAGGAGGGAGATTTTGCCTAACCTGGGCAAGGAAAAGGTGCGGCAGGAAAAGCTTAAAGTAAATTTTAAAGGATGAACAGACATAATCCAAGGTCTAATTACCTCACCTATCAACTATTTAACGGCCTTCAAATAGATTCCTGCCACCTCCAGTCTTTCTAGTAACATGCCATTCTTCATTCACATTCCTAAACATGTAGCTCAAATAACATCACTCTTCTGGAAAATTCTCTGCAGAATTATGCCCAAATTCTTTAGGTGAACTTTTAAAGACCCTTCCGCCCTAGATTCAAATTATGTTCACAGGTATATTTCCTATTATTGTCTGACTCACATCTAATATTTAGCCAAAATGGATTCCCAGAGCAAATAGTTCCGTGAACAAACCCATTCCTTTTTTTTTTTATTTTTTTTTTGAGACGGACTCTCACTCTGTTGCCCAGCCTGGAGTGCAGTGGCACGATCTCGGCTCACTGCAAGCTCCGTCTTTCGGGTTCACATCATTCTCCTGCCTTGGCCTCCTGAGTAGCTGGGACTACAGGCGCCTGCCACCATGCCCAGCTAATTTTTTGTGTTTTTAGTAGAGACAGGGTTTCACCGTGTTAGCCAGAACGGTCTCGATCTCCTGACCTCGTGATCCACCCGCCTCGGCCTCCCAAAGTGCTGGGATTACAGGCATGCTATTTTTTTTTAACCTATTTTTTTGTTTCCTCTAGTGAAGCTTTGCCTACTATCTTTAAATCCTTCAAAGCTCAGCTCAAAAGCACCTGCTTTGTGAAGGCTTTCTCTATTTTCCTCAAATAAATGTAATCTCTCAGGCCAGGGAGTCCTAATATTGAACATATACTATTTTATATTACTGTTACTTGGATTATTCTGCACATTATACATAAAATCACCAAATGTAAGAATAGTGTCTTACTCATTTTTTATTTTCAATATCCCCTGGTAAATGATAATCTGAATAAATAAAAGAATTTATTAAAAAAAAAAAACTCTTGGCAAACCTAAAATCTGAATATTCTGCATCCAAATTACTTATTTTTCTATACAACTGAAAGGTTCAAGGGACTTTCAGATTTTCCCCATATAAATTAAATCTATTCTCTATGAACTGAGTAATATATTTACATGCACACAGAAACCTAAAAATATACTTTCAGCTCTTTACAGGATTATAATCTAATTTGAGATACATTTTGTGCCACAATTATTATTAGAGATAAGTGATACCAAAATTCAAAGGGGCATACTTATGTTAAGAGTATTTAGGGCCAGGCGCAGTGGCTCACATTTGTTGATTCCAGCACCTCGGAAGGCCAAGGTCATCGTTTGAGCCCAGGAGTTCGAGACTAGCCTGGACAACATGGCGAAACCACGTCTCCACAAAAAAATACAAAAATTAGCCAGGTGTGCTGACGTACACCTGTGGTCCCAAGCTACTCAGCAGGCTGAGGTGGGAGGATCACCTGAGCCCAGGGAGATGAAGGCAGCAGTGAGCTGTGATCACACCACTGCACTCCAATCTGGGCGACAAAGACCCTCTCTCAAAAACAAAACAAAAGAAGAGTATTTAAGAGAGACCCTGCAAAGAAGGTAGGACTTGAGTTGAACTTTAAGAGATATTTAAGAGGGGATGAGTAAGTGGAGGAGGAAGTAAAGGAGTAGGAAGAGAAGAAAAAAGACATTAATTTCCAATTATTTTTTACTCCTCTCCGAAATAATTCTCTTGTGTATCTCTTCTTCTTACTCCTTCTCTGTGTAAGCAAAAATTAGGTTTCTCTACCAACCCACCTAAAAGTTGTCATTTCTAAAATCTTCCTTAAAATGTAGGTGAATCCCTCCTTTCCATACATCCTTTCTTACTCCATTCTGTACCAAATTTTTTTTTATTTACTATACAATCTTTAATAACTGTAATCTCTTACATGTCTACAGTAAGCTTCTTGAAGGCAATACATTTAAGCCTCTTCTAAAGAACTTTGAACAAAGCTGAACTCACTGCAGATCCTCAGTAAATGCTAATTAATTTAAGGCAGGGATAAAGACTTAGAGGAGTGATGTATCCTACATATGGGGCAGTTAAACAACTTTAGTATGGTTTACACTAAAAATAGGAAATAAACTGAGAGCCAGGGATGGCCTCAAACATCCATTTAAAAAATGCAAAACTGATCAACTAGGCAGACTCGTTGAAGGTTTTCTATTCCTGAGAATGGGACTATCATGACTAAATTTATATTTTAAAAAGATTTCTCAGCCAGGCATACTGGCTCATACCTGTAATCCCAGCCCCTTGGGAAGCCAAAGTGAGAAGATTGCTTGAGCCCAGGAGTTTGAGACTGGCCTGGGAAACATCGGGAGGCTACATCTCTACAAAAAATAAAAAATAAAAAATAGCCAGGTGTGGAGGTGCATGTCTGTAGTTGTAGCTGCTTGGGAGGCTGAAACAGGAGGAACGCCTGAGCCCAAGAGGCTGAAGCTGCAGTGAGCTGTGCTCACGTCACTGCACTCCAGCATTGGCAACAGAGTGAAACCCTGTCTCAACAGAAAGAAAAAAATATTTCTCTATAAAAGTTAGTGCTGGAAAATTAGTCTGAATTAATAGAAAAGAAAGAATTCAAGAATCAAGTTAAGGGAACCCATGGTAATGGGAATAGAGTAAAAAGGCATTGGACATATTATGAGGGAAGAAATACAAAAGAGCTCAATAAAAGGCTATATAGAATTTAAAAAAGAATAACCAAAGAAGACAGTGAAGTATTCTGGACCTGACTATGATTATTCAATTTAAAAAATCTCCAGTAAAGTCCAAATTTGTTTAATATTTTCAAAATATTTTAAATGCTTTTTAAAAATCCATTTTAAACAAATATTTAGATGGCTGATTAACTTTGCAAAGAAACTTTACCTACCAAAGCAGGGTACCATTCAGTCCTCTCAGTTGCAGACACCACACTTACAACTTTTCCTAGTAATTCATCATTGAGACGGCGCTTGTCTTCATCTTCCTCTTCACTACTTTCTTCTTCCTTTTCATCTTCGGTACTAAAAGTTAGAATAACTTGATCATTATCCTAACACAAATAATTATTTGATACAGAATATTGTGAATTTAATATAGTCAATTCAATTCCTAATGGATTACCCTGAAGTAGTAGCCTCTTCATTCTTATTATAATTGAAGACACGGGTCCTTCCTTAGCCTCACCGAAGTATGTAGTCCTGAGCTGTCTATGGTAACTCTGAGTCCACTTCACTAGATCAATGAGTGCTTAGATTTAGGCTCTCATGCCAACACCAGCTGGGACAGAAAAACCTAATTACAACACCATTAAATACTTATTATGCCAAATGCTTTTTTTTTTTTTTAAGATTGCCTTTCTATTTTTATGCCAGATAACATAACTTTAATTTTCTAACTGGCTACGAAAATATCTGGCTATGAAAAGACCCATAAGGGTTTACTTAAGGTAACTTATCTGGGTAACTAAAGTTTACCCTTAAGTGTCAACAAATTTTAAGCATACATATTTATATATATGTGTGTATATACATACACACATACATATATGTGTATATATATGTACATACGTGTGTGTGTGTGTGTGTGTATTTGGAAATGGAGTCTCGCTTTGTCACCCAGGCTGGAGTGCAGTGGTACTATCTCAGCTTACCGCAACCTCTGCCTCCCGGGGTTCAAAAGATTCTCCTGCCTCAGCCTCCTGAGTAGCTGGGATTATAGGCACGTGCCACCACACCTAGCTAATTTTTGTATTTTTAGAAGAGACAGGGTTTCACCATGTTGGCCAGGCTGGTCTTGAACTCCTGACCTCGTGATCCGCCCACCTCGGCCTCTCAAAGTGCTGGAACTACAGGTGTGAGGCACCGTGCGCAGCCAAGCCTACACTTTTAAAATAAAAATAACTATGTATTCCCCATTTGAGCTTCTAATGAATGTATATTGAATTTGACATCTTCTTGAAGACATCCTGCAATATATTGATAATGTTGGAGTTTACTAAAGTACACAGAGTTATTAACTCTTATTAATTCTTAAATGGCTCAAAACCACTTAGTTCATTATATTTTTATGGTTTTAGTCCTCCTTTTCTTCTCATAGACTTCTCAGCTGTAAGACTCCACAGTTTTCTTTATTGACTGCATCTGCTAATTTTTCCTATATTTCCTTTTGACACATCTTCCAATCGGCTGCACTCTGAGAAACCGGATAACTCAACTTGTTAAAATTATAAAATAAGTATAAGGGAGTTTTCAGTAGAAGTCTATGGAGGTAGCTTATAAAGAAAATACTGGGTATTGAATTATTAAATATATATCTTGTCCTGAGTACTTATTACACACTGATAAATTTATATACATTATCGGCTGGGCGCAGTGGTTCATGCCTGTAATCCCAGCACTTTGGGAGGCTGAAGCAGGTGGATCCCTTGAGGTCAGGAGTTGGAGACCAGCCTGGCGAATATGACAAAACCCCATCTCTACTAAAATACAAAAATTAGCCAGGTGTGGTATCACACACGTGTAGTCCTGGCTACTCGGGAGGCTGAGGCATGAGAATCACTTGAACCTGGGAGGCAGAGGTTGCAATGAGCTGAGATCACATCACTACGCTCCAGTCTGGGTGACAAAGTGAGACTCCGTCTCAAAAAAACAAGAAACAAAAACAACAACAACAAAAAAGAAAATTGTATACAGTATCTAATACAAAAACCAGCAAGCCATTACCATTCCCATTTTCCTCAGCTATAAATTGAGAATATCTTGCAGGTTTTGTGAAAATTTGAGTTAATATACATAAATGCAGTTAACTATAAGAGGTTAAGTAATTTTCCAGAAGTGATATATCTAGTATATGGCTGAGTTAGGATTTCCATTTAGGGTCCTCAGAGGTCTTTTATTACTTTCTGGTTTGCAGCTTAGGTGTTATTTGACTTTGCCTTTAAAAATACTCATTATATACTCCCCAGGAGCAGTGAGTACATATCTAATACCGGGATCTTGGTTTCTAAATCTTATTTCCCACTAAAATAAATGAGGGACCCTTGTAAAAATGGCCAATTCCAGGGTTGGCGCAGGAAAAAATTAACATGAGCCTAGGATACCTTGTCATGCCAGAAGGTGAATAAGTGCTCAAGAAATGGTGAGGACTTATCAAAAGAACACAGAAGCCATCCTGGAAAGGCTTCCTTGGCTAAATCTGGAACAACCTGAATTATAACCCATTAAGTAAAATTAGAATCCATAGCATTAGGAAAAGAATTTCATTATAGCTAAATGATAACTAAAAAATGCAGTAAGAATGAAAAATTAGAAAAATCAGCATTTTGCTATCATAATAGTACCAACTGATCCAGGCAAGAATTATTAGTAGATAAACCTTGTAAATGGAAGTTTGACAGAGAATAGAATATTTAAGTAGTCTCAAAGTATCTCCACGCAGATTTACAAATTACAAAGGGGAAAAATGGTAACTACAGTAATTCTGAAGTTGAGAAATTTGGCAGACACCACCTTAACCAGGTGATTAAAGTTAGTATCACCAGATATGGGACAAACTGATAATATTTCTTGCTGGGCTTTCCTTCAGGACACAACATCACTTATGGAGTATAATGTATAACCTGAATCTAACAACGAGAAAACAATCTGACAAACCTATATAAGGGAACAGATTACAAGACTATTGTCATGTATTCTTCAAAAATGTCAATGTCACGGGGGAAAAAAAGGCTGCATAATTTTTTCAGATTAAAGGAGACTCAAGAATCATATAAACTAAATGCAATGCATGATCTTGAATTGGATCCTGGAATCAGGGGAACTAGGGGATGCTATAAAGGCTATTATTGGAATAACTGGCAAAGTTTGAAATATTAACCACATGATAGTAGTCCGTCAATGTTAAATTTTCTAAATTTGGTATTCATACTTTGGTTATGTAAGAGCATCTCCTTGTTCTTAAATATTTAATGATAAAGGATCATGATGCTTGCCACTTCCTCTCAAATAGTTCAGCAAAATAAAATTATTATTAGAAAATATAAAAATAATTAGTATAGGCTGGGAGTGGCCCAACACTTTGGGAGGCCGAGGCGGGTGGATCACGAGGTCAAGAGATCAAGATCATCCTGGCCAACATGGTGAAACCCTGTCTCTACTAAAAATGCAAAAATTAGCTGGGTGTGGTGGCACGCACCTGTAGTTCCAGCTACTCGGAAGGCTGAGGCAGGAGAATCACTTGAACTCGGGAGGCAGAGGCTGCAATAAGCCGAGATTGCGCCACTGCACTCCAGCCTGGCGACAGAGTGAGACTCCATCTCAAAAAAAAAAAAAGAAAAGAAAAAAATTTGTATATAGAGAGAAGGAATCATAAAGCAAATGTGTGAAAAATGTTAAGAACTAGTAAATCTAGATAAAGCGTATACAGACATTAGGCCAGGCGCATTGTCTCACACCTATAATCCCAGCCAGCACTTTGGGAGGCCAAGGAGGGCAAATCACTTGAGGTCAGGAGTTTGAAACCCATTTGGCCGACATAGTGAAATCCCGTCTCTACTAAAAATACAAAAACCAGCCAGGCGTGGTGGCGCATCTGTAATCCCAACTACTCAGGAGACTGAGGCAGGAAAATCACTTGAACCTGGGAGGCAAAGGCTGCAGCGAGCCAAGATCGTGCCACTGCACTCCAGCCCTGGCGGTACAGTGAAACTCCGTCTCGCAAAAAAAAAAAAGGAAAAAAAAAAGCATACAGACATTCACATAGACATTCATGTATTATTCTTGCAATCTTTAAGTTTGAAATGTTTTTGAAGTAAAAGATAAAAAACATATACTCACTTAAAATAGAAAAATCATCATATCAGTTAAAAATTTTGGGCCGGGTGCAGTGGCTCAGGCTGGGCGTGGTGGCTCATGCCTGTAATCCCAGCACTTTGGGAGGCTGAAGCAGGTGGATCACGAGGTCAGGAGTTCGAGACCAGCCTGGCCAGTACGGTGAAACCCTGTCTCTACTAAAAATACACACACACACAAAAAGTAGCTGGGTGTGGTGGCATGTGCCTGTAGTCCCAGCTGCTCAGGAGGCTAAGGCAGGAGACTTGCTTGAACTCGGGAAGCAGAGGTTAGCCAAGGCTGCAGTGAGCCGAGATTGCACCACTGCACTCCAGCCTGGGCAACAGAGCGAGACTCCATCTCAAAAAACAAAATCCAAAATGAAACAAAAAAAAACTTTGGCAAAGTAACTTAAAACAAAAATAATCTTTTTAAAATAAGAGTTGTTATCATTCCTGGGCAAATAATAGGAATAATCAAGAACAAGGTCCACTCAGGGTAAAATGTCTAACATAAGGATACAATATGCTATGGAAAGCTTACCCAAATGAATTTAGCCATCCTAAGAAAATCACTTGTTTAATGTTATAATTACTGTAATTAAAATGATACCATATACGAAAAAACTCACACAGGAAGAGAAGACCTCCTTCCCCTGTTTGTCTTCTTTGCAATTACTGGAGTTCCAAAATGCTCTGGATTCGTTAATGGAAGCTGGTCAAGTGTCTGTATAAGAAACAGATTAATTAAATCATGTTTTACCTCTAGATCAGTACCTGTAGTTCAATCCAAATAGTCCATCCATGTCACCCTACCTCACTCTCTGCAAAATGTCTCTCTCCTTTCAGACAAAGCGAGGTACGTCTCAATGTTCGCTCGTCACCATCATCAAACACTATAATAAACACAAGATATCAGAGAATTTATGTACACTAATGAAATAAAAACTTAAAAGCACAGAATGCTATTATTGTTATTAATTAGAGCTTAATATTTATAAGAACCATTATTTTAGTCATTTTTCAAAACCTTTACAATGAGCATACCATGCCATATTTTTCATTCTATAGATACCAAAAACACAGGTTAAATGGCTGCCCACAACTGCTTAAGTATCTCCATCGGCTTTTTTGATTTCTATCACTACAGAACCACCTTCTTAACTCATTAGCAACCTAGTCAAAGCATAAATATTAAATTAACTGCAATCCTAGGAGACTGAACAAAAACCTGATTTTAAAGAAAGCATGGATTTTTCCACAAAAGTTTAATATTAGAGTACCCCTAACTTCCAGAAACTGACTCCTGGTATTGCTACCGAATTATTCTACTGCTTCTATTTATTTGCATGATAACCTACTACACATGTACTGGCTGCCAAATTCTAAAGTCATAAGATACAAGTTCTTTCTTTTGTTAGAAAAGGATATAAATAGTTTGTTTAAAAAAATTAAAAAAGAAAAAAAAAAAAAGACAGGGTTTTGCTATTTTACCCAGGTTGGTCTCAAACTCCTGGCCTCAAATGAACCTCCTGCCTAGGCCTCTGAAAGTGCTCAGATTACAGGCATCAGCCACTGTACCCAGTTGAGTAGTTTAGAAATAAAGGTTGAAATAAGGAAACAGAAAGATAAAGTTTTTAGTGCAGGCATGGTGGCTCACCATGGGACCTGTGGTCTCAGCTACTGGAGAGGCCATAGTAGAACTATTGCTTGAGCAGGGAGAAACCAAGGCTCAACCATGGTTAGTGAGCCATGATTACATCACTGTGTGACAGCAAAACTAGATTCTGTCTCAAAAAAAATTAAAACAAAATATAAAGGTTTTTTTAAAAAGAAACTTTAGACCACTTTTAACTACGTTTTTTTTTTTTTTGAGCCAGAGTCTCACTGTGTCACCCAGGTTGGAGTGCAATGGTGTGATCTCAGCTCACTGCAAGCTCTGCCTCCCGGGTTCACACCATTCTCCTGCCTCAGCCTCCTGAGTAGCTGGGACTACAGGCGCCCGGCACCACGCTCGGCTAACATTTTTGTATTTTTAGTAGAGACCGGGTTTCACCGTGTTGGCCAGGATGGTCTTGATCTCCCAACCTTGTGATCCACCCGCCTCAGCCTCCCAAAGTGCTGGGATTACAGGAGTGAGCCACCACGCCTGGCCTTTACTACATATTTTTAAAAATCACACTACTTGGCCGGGCGCGGTGACTCACGCCTGTAATCTCAGCACTTTAGGAGGCCGAGGCGGGTGGACCACCTGAGGTCGGGAGTTGGAGACCTGCCTGACCAACATGGAGAAACCCTGTCTCTATTAAAAATTCAAAATTTGCCGGGTGTGGTGGCATGCATCTGTAATTTCAGCTACTCCAGAGGCTGAGGCAGGAGAATCGCTTGAACCCGGCAGGCAGCGGTTGCAGTGAGCCTAGATCGCACCATTGCACTCCAGCCTGGACAACAAGAGCAAAACTTCGTCTAAAAAACAAAAACAAAACAATCATACTACTTGACTATGTTTAAACATTTCAAGGAAATGGGGTAAGGAATTTTATAATTTATCCCTAATATTCTCCTAATCACTAACAATGTATTATTTTGATAACTGTATAGGTTTAACTTTTGCGACTGTATTCTGATTTTAGCATCCAACATTTATAAAGTTTATTAAAAAGAGTATGTTCTCAGAAGGTACCTCATTGTCCCAGGTTATGAATAAGATATAATCTTTACTTCAAATACTTAACATCCATATTCATTCAACAAGAAAGCATATATATGTACCCAAAAACAATTATTAAGATTTAGTACTAATTTTCACAATTCTAGATACTTTTCCATTCTAACAAAATAAGTTAGTGCTAATAAAAAGAAATTCTACATTACATTCATTTGATATCTTAGAATCTTTTCATCGGTTACCTATGAAATTATAATCCTGAATTACTTTCTTAAAAGGTTGTTTTATTAGCAAACACTTTGCCTTCAAATCCTACACTTACTTTTAATGAATAAGTTTTTTAAAAGAAAACTATATAAAAGCTTTCAACATGTTAAATATTTATCTACTTCAATCAGTTCTCCCTCTTAGACTACAGATACCTACTTAGATTCTCTTACATGCAGGAGACAATGTGAAAAAAATTAAAAACTCCTGAAGCACATACTCAAAAGAACGACTATTCTAAAAAAGCAGCTGTGCTATACACAGTCAATGATCCAGAAATTAATGACTAGCTGCAGGCACAATGACAAGTTAAAACACGACATCCTCCAATGATTACATCACTGATCTGCACTTGAGTAATAGAGTGCTAAATATGTGATATAAAAATTATGATTCATATAGTGTCAAGTCTAACAAATTAACCATTGTTCTCTTAAAATTTTTAAATCATGAAATTATCACAAACCAAACTTAATATAATTCTTGTTAGTATTAGTATCTGTAAGTATAAGATTTCAAAAAGAATAAAACCTGAAAGGTTTTCAACTTTTCTTAATGCCTACAATACCAAAGATGACAATACCAGACCCACATACATTTAAATGGAGGTATGAAGAAGGAAAATGTGAATGTAAGACCAACACTCCAAATTTATATAACAAAATATTTTCCATAGTGTTTTATCATTAATCAATGGCAGCCCTAAACCAAAATGTTCTGATGAAAAATTTGAACAATTTCAGCATTTCAAACAAAATATTTCAGCAATTTCTGTATTTCAACAATTTAAAAATTTCAATAATCACTTTGAAATAAAATCAGATTTTTGGAAGGAAAAATTCATTTCACTTAAATACACCTTATCATGGATAGAAATATTTTTTTAAATAAAGGGATTTCTCAAAAGGGGATTATGATACAAACAACTATTTTACAGTTTCACATAGGAACCCTCCCAACTTTAAGTGAACAAAAAGAAATAGTGTAAGATTTATTAATTTACTTAGAGACAGAGTCTCACGCTGATGCCCAGGCTGGAGTACAGTGGCGTGATCTTGGCTCACCGTAACCTCTACCTCCCAGGTTCAAGTGATTCTTGTGCCTCAGCCTCCCAAGTAGCTGGGATTACAGGTGCACATCACCAGGCCCGGCTAACTTCTGGATTTTTAGTAAAGACAGGCTTTCACCATGTTGACCAGGCTGGTCTCGAACTCCTGGCCTCAAGTGTTCTGCCTACCTTGGCCTTCCAAAGTGCTGGGATTACAGGTATGAGCCACTGCACCCAGACTAAGATTTTTTTAATTCACAAAATTATACAAATATATTTTTGAGTACTTTATAAATTTGTTAAATAATGTACTTTTTCAAGATTTTCTGAAAGACAAACAGAAAACAATGGGGGGTGTGATGGCTCACACCTGTAATCCTGGTGCTTTGGGAGGTCAAGGCAGGAGAATCCCTTGAGTCCAGGAGTTGGAGACCAGCCTGGCCAACACAGTGAGACTCCGTCTTTACAAAAAAAAAAATTAAAAATTAGCTGGGTGTGGTGGCACGTGTCTGCAGTTCTAACTACTCGAGTGGCTGAGATCACTTGATTCCAAGAGTTCAGGAATGCAGGGAGCTATCACTGCCACTGCAGTCCAGCCTGGGCAACAAAGTGAGACCCTGTTTCTATATTCCTATATTTTTTATAAAACCAACATTATGAACTTATTAATCATGACATCCCTGATTATCAAAACCATGAAGAAGCGCCATCTAAAATAAACTTCCTCTCTTAACTTGCATGTTAGAATTATCATCTAAAAGAACACAACATTTGTAGGCACTGAAGAGTATCATTTTTGTAAGAGTGAAATAATTAATGTTGTATATAGCAAGTCTAGCTTTTTTTAGTTGTCTTCTACAGCATGCTAAGACCAAAAAAAGTCAGACTACAAGGATTTAATAATTCTATGAAATGCCTTATATTTGCCAAAAATGGCTTTTGAATAGATTGTTCATTGAGTCTAGCAGAACATACATATAACCAAAAGTGGTATCTGTGTTATTATGTTAGGTATTTTGACAGTTAATTTTAGATGTGAACTTGACTGAATAAAGAATACCTAGAGAAGTGGTAAAGCAATTACTTCTGGGTGTGCCAGAGGAAACTGGCACGTGTGTCAATGAACCAAGTAGGAAGATTCACTCTCAATGTGGGCAAGTACCATCCAATTGGCCGGGGGCCCAGACAGAACAAAAAATGAGAGAAAGGGATTTCCTCTCTCCTGGAGCTGGGATACTCTTCTCCTCCTGCCCTTGGACATCAGAACTCCAGGCTCTTTGGCTTTGGGACTCTGCACCTTACACCAGCAGTCCCTCAGATTCTCAAGGCTTTGGCCTGGGACTGAGAATTATATCCTCAGCTTCCCTGGTTCTAAAGCTTTCTGACTTGGATGGAGCCTAGCTATTGGTATCTCAGGTCTCTAGCTTACAGACAGCCTGTCATGGTCATTCTCAGCCTTCATAATATCATGAGCAAATTTGTCTAATACTGGAGTATGCGACCCCCAGGCCACAAACCCGTACCAGACCATGGCCTGTTGGTAACCAGACTGCACAGCAGGTGAGTGGTGCCCAAGTAAGCATTACCACCTG
Source organism: Rhinopithecus roxellana (assembly GCF_007565055.1). NCBI lineage: Eukaryota > Metazoa > Chordata > Mammalia > Primates > Cercopithecidae > Rhinopithecus > Rhinopithecus roxellana. The sequence continues at coordinate 14,704,306 of NC_044553.1, read as the reverse complement.
AGCTCCACCTCCTGTCAGATCAGCAGTGGCATTAGAATCTCACAGGAATGCAAACCCTTGTGAACTGCCCAAGCAAGGGATCTACCAATAGGTTGTGCATTCCTTATGAGATGCTAATGCCTGATGATCTAAAGTGGAAGAGTTTCATTCTGAAACCATCCCCCAGCACTCCCATCCATGGAAAAATTGTCTTTCACGAAACCGGTCCCTGGTGCTAAAAAGGTTAGGACCTCTAAGAAATCCCCTCTCATATCAATCTATCTATCTATCATCTATCTATATCTTATTGGCTCTCTAGAGACTCCTAGTAGGGATTAAAATATTAAAATCTATTAAGAGGAAAATGACAAAGCTGAGAATTTCACAGTAACACCAACCATACTAAACACAATAGACAAAATAATGCCAGTGCAAACAAACACACAAATCCTAACCCTAATCAGCTAGAATTCAAATGAAAGGATCTGATCAACTACTAAATACAAAAGACCCATTTCCCTGTTATCACAGCACTGATACTGAAAGATAGTAAAATAATAACAGTAAATTAATTTTATCTAAAATATAATTGGCTATCACTTATTAAGCTTCTACCACGTCCTAATCCTCACAACAGCCTCTACAAAGTAGGAACCACTATCCTCCTTTTATAGATAAAGAAACTGAGAATCAGAAAGTTAACTAATGAGCTACATTTTAGTTGGCGGGGTATCAAAAGACATAATAGGCATGAAACAGAAGTATAAAATGAAGTCAGAGGCCGGGCGCGGTGGCTCAAGCCTGTAATCCCAGCACTTTGGGAGGCCGAGGCGGGCGGATCACGAGGTCAAGAGATCGAGACCATCCTGGCTAACACGGTGAAACCCCGTCTCTACTAAAAAAATACAAAAAACTAGCCGGGCGAGGTGGCGGGCGCCTGTAGTCCCAGCTACTCGGGAGGCTGAGGCAGGAGAATGGCGTAAACCCGGGAGGCGGAGTTTGCAGTGAGCTGAGATCTGGCCACTGCACTCCAGCCTGGGTGACAGAGCGAGGCTCCTTCTCAAAAAAAAAAAAAAAAAAAATTGAAGTCAGAGAAGGAAGTAATGAATTCTGTCTTTGGAAAATTAAGTATCACTATTGTTATATCAGGATACAGCAGTTATGATTAACAAAATTACAGAATTCTTCACATAATGGAGTAAATTGCTTGAACCCTGGAGGCGGAGGTTGCAGTAAGCCAAGATCATGCCACTGCACTCCAGCTTGGGGGACAGAGCAAGACTCCCATCTAAAAATAAATAAATAAATAAAAATAATGGGCAAAGGACCTGAATAGACATTTCTCAAAAGCAGACATACCAATGGCCCAGAGGTATGTGAAGAAGTGTTCAACATCAGTAATAATCATCAGGGAAATGCAAATACAGACTACAAAGAGATTTCACCTCACACCTCCTAGAATGGCTATTATCAAGAAGATAAAAGGTTACAGGCACTGGCAAGGATATGGAGAAAAGGGAATCCTTGCCCACCATTGGTGGGAAAGTAAATTAGTATAGCCATCATGTAAAATAGCATAGAAGTTCCTCAAAAAGCTAAAAATAGAACCACCATATGATCCATTAATCCCACTCCTGGGTATATAACCAAAGAATGAAACTAGTATGTCAGAGATGTATCTGTACTCCCATGTTTATTGCAGCACTATTCACAATAGCCAAGATATTGGATCAATTTAAGTCTCTATGAGCCGATGAATGTATAAAGAAAATGTGATATAACATATATACACAATGGAGTACTATTCAGCTTTTAAAAAGAAGGAAATCGTGACATTTGTAACAACATGGCTGAACCTGGGGGACATTATGCCAAGTGAAATAAGCCAGGCACAGGAAGACAAATACCATATGATCTCGCTTAAAAAGTCAAACTCTTATTAGAGAGTAGAATGTTGGTTATCAGGGGTGGGGGCAGCTTGATTGGGGAGGTGGAGGTGAGGGATTGGGTAAATGTTGGTTAAATGATACAAAATTTCAGTTAGAAGGAATAAGTTCAAGAGCTCCATTGTACAACATGATGGTTTTAGCCAATAACGATGCATTGTGTACTTGAAAATTGCTAAGAGAGTATATTTTGAGTGTTCTCACCACACACAAAAAATAAGCCTGTGAAGTGATCCACCTGTTAATTAGCTTGCTTAGCCATTCCACAATGTATACATATTTCAAAATATGTTGCATAACATAAATACATACTATTAATATTAAATAATTTTTTTTTTTTTGGAGATGGAGTCTCACTCTGTCACCCAGGCTGGAGAGCAGTGGTGCCATCTCAGCTCACTGCAAGCTCCACCTCCCAGGTTCAAATGATTCTCCTGCCTCAGTCTCCCAAGTAGCTGGGATTACAGGCATGAGCCACCACGCCCAGCTAATTTTTTTATTTTTAGTAGAGATGGGGTTTCACCATGTTGGCCATGCTGGTCTCGAACTCCTGACCTCAAGTGATCCACCTGTCTCGGCCTCCCAAAGTGCTGGGATTACAGGCGTTCAGTGAGCCACCACACCCAGCCCTTCGCCCATTTTTTAAATCAGGTTGTTTTCTTGCTATCGAGTTGTTTAAGTTCCTTATAAATTTTGGATATGAATCCCTTATCAAATACATAGTTTGCAAGTATTTTTTCAAATTCCGAAGGTTGTCTCTTCACTCTCTTCATTGTTTCTTTTGCTGTGTAGAAGCTATTTAGTTTGATGTAATCCCAGGTGTCTAATTTTGCTTTCGGGGTCATAAAAAAAAAAAAAAAATCAATGCCCAGGCCAATGTCATAAAACCTTTTCCTCTATGTTTTCTTCTAGTGGTTTGACAATTTCAGGTCTTAAGTCTTTGATCCGCTTAGAGTTAGTTTTTGTATATGGGGTAAGATGAGGGTCTACTTCCATTCTTCTACATGTAGATATCCAATTTTCCCAACACTATTTACGAAGACACTGTCCTTTCCCCAGTATGTGCTCCCGGCACCCTAGTCAAAGATCAAATGACCATAAATAGGTAAATTTATTTCTGGGGTATCTATTCTGTTCCACTGGTCTATGTGTCTGTTTTTATGCCAGTATCATGATGTTTTGATTACTATAGCTTTGTAGTATATTCTGAAATCAGGTGGTATGTCTCCGGTTTTATTCTTCTTGATCAAGATTGCTTTAGCTTCAATAGTTCTGTTATTCTAGAATCATCTGTGATAACTACAGAAGTCCCTCAACAGCTAAGGTTAAAAAAAAAAAAAAAACTCCAGGAATCTGTAAATTTAAGAAATTAACACTCAAATACATAATTACATTAAGAAAATATCATGGGAGAACTAAGTCTTAGGGAAGGCCATTTAAAAATGAGTTAAAGCCTATCATAGGACTACACACATTGTTTTGTTTTTGCTTACTACTTTCTTTCTTTTTTTTTTTTTTTTTTTGAGACGGAGTCTCACTCTGTCGCCCAGGCTGGAGTGCAGTGGCAGGATCTCAGCTCACTGCAAGCTCCGCCTCCCGGGTTTACGCCATTCTCCTGCCTCAGCCTCCCGAGTAGCTGGGACTACAGGCGCCCGCCACCTCGCCCAGCTAGTTTTCTTGTATTTTTTAGTAGAGACGGGGTTTCACTGTGTTAGCCAGGATGGTCTCGATCTCCTGACCTCGTGATCCACCTGTCTTGGCCTCCCAAAGTGCTGGGATTACAGACTTGAGCCACCGCACCCGGCCTCCTTTTTTCTTTAAACATAACTAGAGATTTGGGCTCTATCCAGCCCAAATCTCTCATAGAGCCCATTCATCTGCTTATAAAGACTTAAATTGATCCAATATCTTGGCTCAATTTGACACCTTTTGAATGACTGAACAGGTAACACACTTCCATATATTACAGATTCCTTATCTTTAATGGCAAGGATAAGAACTATCAATGAATAAACTATGGTAGGAATGGTAAGAAGAGGAAATATTTCTATTGCTCAAAAACAAAAACAAAAAATCCCTTTGAGTTGGTGCTGTTTACTGTTCAACATTAAAAGGGGAAGCCGGGAGCAGTGGCTCACACCTGTAATCCCAACACTTTGGGAGGCTAAGGCGGTAAGATTGCTTGAGCCCAGGGAATTCAGGGCTGCGGGGAGCTATGATAGTGCTACTGAACAAAACCAACAGAGCAAGACCTGCCTCTAAAACAAACAAAAACAAACAAACAAACAAAAAAACAAGAAATAAACCATCAGAGGGTAAGATATTACCAGATATTTTAAAAACTGAGTCATACTATATCCATAATCTCCTTCAAAATTGGTTAATCAAGTTTAACAGAAGGGAAATTGACACCTATATTATGTAAGAAGCAGTTGCTATAACTGATTCTAATGATAACTTTAGATCACTAATGATCATAACTCCTATTTGATCAAAACCAGCAATGTGGTATCCTCTTGTTTTATTTTTAATAATCTGACATAATTTCTGGTATCTCATGAAACCGAAAAGGTAATGGAGGTCATAAACACTTTGAAAAATTTTCTGATTATACCCACACAATACTTTGCTAGGAACTAGAAATCAAGAAAAATTCCAGAAAAGAGCAATTAAACCCAATACGTAGTGGGTACTCACTGAAAGAAAAATACAGGATGTTCATGAGCCAAGAGGTTTTACATTTCATTTTACCGTTTATTTAAATCAACTGGTAACTCAGGTCATTATACTCTGATCATTCTTTATGTGATCCACTTCCTTCAATATCTAAATGTTCTTCATAGCAGTGCTATCTTGAGTTTTCTGAATGGAACAATGCCTTTCAAAATCTTTTTATGAATTTTCTTCATGCACGTAGCTGCAAAAATCTTTAATATTTTGAATTTGTCTCCCAAATAAATCTGTTTTTCCCTGTTTTTGTAAGTGTGAACTATCTGCATCAGAATCACCGACAAGCTTACTAAAGCATTCTTGTATTGCCAACCCCAGGCCTACTATTTGGAGAGGCTTGGGGTCCTCAAATCCTCATTTTTCTAAGCAAGCACCAAGTGATTCTTATGTACACTAATGCTTGATACCTCCATTATATGCAATTAAGATTCTAAAGCTCTTTGAGAACAAGAATTATACAATTTCTTCTGTAATTATCCAACACAGAAAATCAACATAGAGAATGCTTAGTAGTGACTAGTTTTTAGAAACACTAAAATGCTACTCATGTAGAGGACAAAGGTTGCTATTTATAATTGAATAACTACTCTGGGATGAAGAAACCCAAAATGAGAAAACTTGAAAAGTAATCCTTTTGTTGAGCATACGCATTTTATCAGTAAAGCTTCATAAGTAACGTGAGTACAACCTTTATAGTGAATACAATATAATGTGCAATATTAGTATCTGAATATCCATCATATATTTTCCAGTGATTCTACACACACCTGTAATTTTTATCAGGTCTTAGTTTAATACAGCAAAGGTATATTTACTTAATCTCTAAGAGTTAACATTAAGTTTAGTTTTTATTTGTTTGTTTTGAGATAGTTTTGCTCTTGTTGCCCAGGCTGGAGTGCAATGAGATGATCTAGGCTTACTGCAACCTCTGCCTCCCAGATCCAAGCGATTCTCCCGCCTCAGCCTCATGAGTAGCTGGGATTACAGACGCCCGCCACCACACCCAGCTAATTTTTGTATTTTTAGTAGAGACGCGGTTTTGCCATGTTGGCCAGGCTGATCTCGAACTTTTGACCTCAAGTGATCCACCCACCTCGCCCCCACAAAGTGCTGGGATTACAGGTGCGAGCCACCACATTTGGCCACTTAGTTTTTAAATATTTAACAAATATCAATAGCCACAACTAAGCTTCCTAAAAATATGTAGTTCAGAATAATAGCACCATTGTGAACCAACACTAAATTCTAGCAAGTACAGAAGAATAAAAGAGGTTCGAAAAAAGTAGTTACACACAGCAAACTGGCACTACTAATAGAAGGCACAGGGAAAGACAGAGAAATTTTTAACCAAAGCATAGTTCTTCACAACATTGAGCATCAACTGGAATGATTTTTACCCTAAGCAACAAATCAAGTAAACTAAAAGTAAACCTAAATGGTCATTTCTTTTATTTCTACAAGAAAACCACAAAATAATTATACCTCTTAAACGAAGAAATAAGTATAAAAACCAACAATGCTATAGATTGGATGATATCCACAGGACTGTGTAGTTTGAAAGTACTGAGAGGAGATTTGGAAATGTTACCTAATGCTATTCTCATCAACATAATGACAGCAACTATTTAAGTACTACTTTTAGGTTTTAACTTACACGTATTATGACACTTGTTGCTTCTTACTATTAATACAATAAAGTTATCTAAAGCCAGTATAAGATTATGAATGGAATGTTAAGAATGCATTCATATTAGGAACATCTACCTCTTTCTTGAAAGCTGCTTTTTTTTTTTTTTTTTTTGAGAACGAGTCTCACTCTGTCACCCAGGCTGGAGTGCAGTGACACTATCTGGGCTGACTGCAACCTCCGCCTCCTAGGCTCAAGCAATTCTCGTGCCTCGGCCTCCTGAGTAGCTGGGATTACAGGAATGCGTCATTACCACCTGGCTAATTTGTGTATTTTTAGTAGAGACGGGGTTTCACCATGTTGGCCAGGCTGGTCTTGAACTTCTGACCTCAAGTGATCCACCTGCCTCAGCCTTCCAAAGTGCTAGGATTACAGGCATGAGCCACCATATCCAACCTTGAAAGCTGTTAATATGAGCACCCACATTGTGTCAAAAATCAAAAACTAAGTTACAATCACCTATTCTTGAATCTACTATGGTCAAGATTTTTTAAATCTGTAAATTGGCAACATCTACATTACCCTTATATAAAATATGTAGCAATACAATAAAGATCACAACTACAGAATTTTAATAGAAAAAGTGATCACAATAATGTGATCTAACCTTCTTGAAGAGAAACATTAAAATAACCTAAAATAGAAGTACATTCTTGGATGAAATAGACACAAGTGGCCAAGTTACTGTAAGAGATAATCATTTTTGTTACCTACAGGACATTCTTAGAATTTTAGCCAGCTATATCCAGTAAACTGATAGGAAATAATACATATTTCTCCACCAACACAATGATTTGGTCTATCCACAAAACACAGATACACGCAAAGTCCAAATCAAATCTATGTGTTAAATGTGTTAAATTACTTACTTACCCACGGTATACCAACTAGCATCTGTCAACTTGCTGATGATAGCTTCCTGAAAAGATCCATCAGATGTCCTTGTTTCAACAATAGCTCCAACCTAAAATGTGAAATCCAAATTTCCTTACCAAATTTAAACAAATAAACCAAATCACTTCCACCAATTCTATTATCTAGGTAAGAAAAATAAATACCATACTTATGATAATTCTATCTTACACTGTCTTAGATCTTTATCATTCATAGTACTTATCTATGTATTATGCAATTTGAGACCCAAAACACTTTGACAAAATTTAGGTAGCTATTATTACCCTTACTTTACACACTGAAAATTGCAGTTCAGAAAGAGAAAATAATTTGCAGAGTCCAGCATGACAGCCCAGTCTCTTAAATCTTACTTTAGAGCTTTTCCACTATATCACTACTGCCTTCAAGAAAATTAAATAGAAGAACTGTAAAATTATAAGACAACCAAAATAGCATCAATTTTCTTTCACAGAAATACGAATATTGGATTCAGCATATTTAAGGAATCTTTTAGATAAAGGTTCACCTGGAGAGATAGGGATGGACCAGTTGACCTTCTCTCAGTTTCCAGACCTTTGTATATCAGATATTAACCAAAATGGTACTCTGATATAACAGATTTATTACATAAACAAATGGCCAGAAATGGCTGGAAAACATAATCTAGGTATTCATGAAATTGAATTAGGAAGTGAACATAGTTTGCTTGGTAAATTAGAACCACTGAAGATTGATGGTTATGATACTCAACTTAGAAGGCTAAACATCACCTCAGATATGGCAACAATTTGCAAAACAAAGCCAGGTACCCAGTTCAAGAATTCATAACAGAAAGGTAGGTGAAAAATTTAACATGTTTATATGTATTAAATTACCCTTCTAGAAGATGTTTAGTGTTCTAAAACTTAGAATACAGCCATTGCAATATCATAATTTATACTAATTATATTTAAACCCTTCATATATATTGTTTTCTGATTAACGTTCTCATAAATGTTAAGTCTATGTAGAAATGTAAATTCAGTAAACACGGTATAAATCTATGATTATTTTAGATTTTAAACTGTACAACATACATACTCTTAAAGGACCCTTTACTTGGTCATCTTGTACCAATTGCGTGGTATTATCCTGTTTCAAGAGTACCTGAAAAACATTTTGCAAGATAATTTGCATATTACTTTTAAAACAAATACATTTACAGTAACACTGTAACAATAATGTCTTTAATTTATGCTTTCTTAGCACCCTGTGGTGACCTCTGCTATAATACTTACTACATTCTCTTATCAACTGTGAGCTCCTTGAGGGCTGAGTCCTCCCTTCATTGCTATATCCCCAACAGTTAGCAAGTGTCAATGCATATTACCAGCACTCAATAAGTATTTACTGAATGAATGAACTATATAATAATCTGTAGTGATTACTGTAAAAAAAAAAAAAAATGCCTTTACTGCTTTTTATCAACAAGTCACAAAAGGTTCTGACTGTCACCAAGTACACAAAGAAAAAAAACAGTATCAAACTGTATTGCCTATATGAAAGGTAAACAAATTAAAACCACAACTCTGATCCTTTATAAAGTGAAGCTAAACAATAATCATAATATGCAATGATACAAACAAGTGCTCCCTTCTACGACACATCTAAACACACAGAGTAACCATCCATAATAGATGGCTGGTTACTATGGTCCAAATAAGAGATGGTCCAAATAAATTCAAAATCTAGGTAATGCATGATAAGACCTCCTAAAACAATCATTGTATTAATTTTAAGTAAATAAGAACACACACACAATACTAATACCAAATTTGAATCGTTAAAGAATCCCAAATAAATATAATCAAATCCTATATAGCTGACATGATAAAAACACTATATGAAACAAAAAGAAATGAACGTCAATTGACATCCTATCCTAATAATACTTGAAGGTTCATCAAGAAAATTGAAACATAAGTTTTATAATAATCATAGATACATCTATATACTCTACAAATCACACTCCTCTAGTCAATGTTTCTCAAACTTTTTTTTTTTTTCCCCAGACAGGGTCTCAACCTCCGCCTCCCCAGCTCAAGCAATTCTCATGCCTCAGCCTCCCACGTAGCTGGGATTACAGGTGTGCACCACTATGTCTGGCTAATTTTTTGCATTTTTACTAGAGACGGGGTTTCAACATTTTGGCCAGGTGGGTCTCAAACTTCTGGCCTCAAGTGATCTGCCCACTCTGACTTCCCAAAGTGCTGGGATTACAAGAATGACCCACCATGCCCAGCCTGATCCTTAAACTTTTAACATGCATCAGAAATATTTAAAGGGTTTATTAAAATACAATTACTGGATCTTACCCCCAGAGTTTCTGATGAAGTAGATCTGGGGTGGGGAAAATTTGCATTTGGGACAAGTTCCCAAGTAAGGCTGATGCTACTGGTCTGGGGCCACACTTTAGGAATCACTGCTCTAGTTCATTGATTTATTCAACAAATTTTGAGTGTCCATTGTGTATCAGGCACTACTCTATGTGTTGGGCATAGAACAAGTCAGACATTTCCTCCTTTTATGGTGCTTAATTCTGGTAGGAAAACATCAGATACTTAAGTGAATAAAGCAAACTGCAATGTAGCATGATCCAATACCAATGACAATAATTTTATGACTGGCACAGTAAAAAAAATCTGGAAGAGCACATCAAATCTCTTTGAAGTCATATCAAGGAGGACTTTCACAGTGTTCTACACCACTACAGGATGACTAGTTAACAATGCTATATTACATGGTTTCAAATGGCTAAGAGGAGGATACTGAGTATTCCCAACACAAATAAATGAAAAATGTTTCAGATGATGGATATGCAAATTATCTTGATTTAATCACCATACATTATACGTATCAAAACATGACTATGTAGCCAATGAATATATGAAATTATTAATCAACTTAAATAAAAATTTTTAAGAAGACTTCATGAACTTATATGCCTCTATGTTAAAAATGTTTATAATAAGCATAGATTACTTTTGTATTTAGTATAAAGTAACAAAGACTATTAAAAATATATTCATATAAGAAAATTACTGGCAGGAATCACCAAAAAAAGTTATTTCTGAGTAAAAGCATCTTTAAAAAAAACTTTTTTTGAGACAGGGTCTTGCCCTGTCATCCAGCCTGGAGTGCAGTGGCACAATCACAGTTCACTGCAGCCTTGACCTCCCAGGCTCAAGCAATTCTCCCACCTCTGCCTCCAGAGTAGCTGGGACCACAGGTGCCTGTCACCACACTTGGCTAATTTTTTTATTTTTATTTTTTTCTGGACAGACAAGGTCTCACTATGTTGTCCAGGCTGGTCTTGAATTCCTTGGCTCAAGCAATGCCCCCACTCAGGCTCCCCAAGTGCTGGGACTGCAAGTGTGAGCCACCTTGCACAGCCAAAAATATGTATATATTTTTTTAGTCAGCCTCCCTCTGTCAGCCAGGCTGCAGTGTAGTGGTGCGATTTCGACTCACTGCAACCTCCACTTCCTGGGTTCAAGCGATTCTCCTGCCTCAGCCTCCCGAGTAGTTGGGACTACAGATGGGCACGCCAGGTTAATTTTTTTATTTTTTGGAGATGGAGTCTCGCTCTGTTGCCCAGGCTGGAATGCAATGGCATGATCTTGGCTCACTGCAACCTCCACCTCCCGGGTTCAAGCAATTCTCCTGTCAGCCTCCTGAGTAGCTGGGATTACAGGTGCCCGCCACCACACCTAGCTACTAATTTTTGTATTTTTCGTAGAGATGGGATTTCACCATGTTGGTCAGGCTGGTCTCAAACTCCTGACCTCAGGTGATCCACCCGCCTCAGTCTCCCAAAGTGCTGGGATTACAGGCATGAGCCACTATGCCCAGCCCCAAAATAAACTTTTTCAATGCTTTTTTACACTGTCTTGAAAACATAATTCCTGTTGTTATTTATATTGTCCTAAACATTGAAATTGTCTCTACCTGAACATTAAATGAGGGGAGAAAATAGATTACAGTCCAAGTATGCTACCACAAATAGTAAAGATCCAAATGACAGGAAATATCATGAGCATGGTATATTGGTGGTAGCATTTTGGAATAATTTCTCCTTTTGAGTTCTTTATTTCTTGAATTTTGATGTGCTTTTTTCCTGTAAGTATAGTATATGAAGGATTTTCATATAATGACTCAATAAAATGCTGATTTGCAGTCTCTCTCTCCCCAAATTTCTACAATCTAGAGCTAATAAAACTATTGCATAAAAACAAATATTACCTTAACTTTCACCAGCCTTTTCACAGTCTTAATTTTTGCCTCACAGAAGGCACCCCGGTACTTGGCACTGACATCAGTTCCCACTGTCAGGTAGGCAGGCTCATCCGCCGCCTGGTGAAAGGAACATAAACTGTGAATGTCATTACTATGTCTCCCTACTCCAACCTCAAGTCTCATTAAAAGGTTGTGCTTGAAGCATGAAAAATATCAAAATGATTTGCTTATTAATATCATTGAAAATTTGAAAAATACCCGAAAGCAAACACTTGATGAGCAACCTTTCATTTTATAGACTGATGTCCTGATATGATAAAATGTTTTAAAGTTGTAATTTAAAATTATCAGTGAGTAAATATAATGTTTTTTCTCCAGATACAAAATTTTTCAAAAATTCTATTTATATAAGCAGAAAAATAAAAAAATCAGAAAAAATATTTCATATTACACATACCATAAAACTAAGTTATTCATTTATAGCCACCTGAAATTTTTCAAATTAAAATAAATATTGCTACTAAAATTAACACTAACCATACATAATTGTTTACTGACAAAGCTACATAAAGGTAACATCTTTTCATAAGGAGAGTATCAATTTGGAAAATTCATTTGCTAAAAGCTGCATTTGAAAGGTTTTAAGTCTGAATTCAGCCGATGAATGCAGAGATGAACCGATGGTTCAAGACTTGTAGACATACCTAGTTTACCATACTGATCTTCTTAGTATAAAAAAATAAGCGTTACTAAGAAACATCTACTTTCAGCAAATGGACATGACCAGAATGATACATTGAATGATGCAAGAAATTTCACTCTACCATTCATTTTAATCTTTACAGTAACAAGATGATTGCTATCTCAATCTGTCATTTTACCTTTTTTTTTTTCAGAAGTTAAAGTGTATCCATACAAGTCCAACTTAACATTGTTAAGTGCAAAGTTAACAGTATACACTTTGGAGATACGTTTCTAAGTAGAAAATGATTTTTTGTTTTCTAATAAGTTTTCCCAAGTAATATTAAAGAAGGTTAAACATGTCATTTACTTGGAGAAAATAGAAAACCATGAGAAAGTTTGGGAAAATGCTATATTTCAGAGCTTAATATACTGAAACGGTAAATAAGACAGGAATTGGCTACCTTTTAAGAACGTTTACAAAAAATACAAATTGAATAGGAATGCTTTTGGCAAATAAAAATCTGACCTGAAACTTTCAATGGCCACAGCATTCAAGAATGCTATGTGAGATCCTTTCCCTTTAACTATCCACATATGGATATTTGCAGTCATCCTCAGTAGAATATGTATCTTTTTAGAATAAGTATATGTTTTAAAATATTTACTGGAAAGATTTAACTAAAACTATTATTATAGTTCAACTTAAAATATTTTAGCCACATAAGTTCACTTTACACACAGAAGAAATGATATTTTCATTACTTAATCCACGTACTCTCTCTTTTACAAAATCGCATTGGCACTGAGGAAGAAAAAAATTTTCGAAAAATCCCCCAAAGAACCAAAGCAGGACAAAAGCTTTACTTCTGCAAAGGTTGCTGCCAACACAGGAAGTGTTTAAAAATACTATCCGAATGGACAACAACTGAAAGGCTGCACCAGCCTTTCCAAAGTACTGCTACAGAGAGGGCCCAAACTCCGCATTTAGACACACAGATCATTTCTCACCCATTCAACACATCCTCCTATGCCGAAACTGCTGATCAGTAGGAACATCAATTTTGAGGAGCAAAACAAATGACATTTCACGGCACTAGCCTGACAACTGGCAGTGTCCAAGGCGCGAGGATCAGGGCAGCGTTGACTCCACTTACCTTCATTTTTGTTGGTGATCTGTGGGGTTCCAGCTCAGCGAGCTATCTTCGCAGTCGCTAGAACTACGGGGAGGGGGAAAGAGGCACAGACAGAATCAGTCAACTGCAGGGAGCGACCAAGGGAAAGAAAGTAAACAAACGCCAGCAGGGAGGGGCAGAATCCTCACCAGCCAAGGGACAAGACCCCTTCCGAGGGCAGCCAGGATGCAGGAGCGGAGGGGGCAGCGAGAACCCCACGCGCGCCAAAGGGCAGCCCGTTCCGCCCCGGAGCTTGCCAGCGGCCCACCGCGCCCCCGCCTCGCTGGCCACTTTGACCCGGAATGCTCAACTCGGAGCCCCAGGACAGATAGCTCCGGAAAAGGGCAGGGCGCCGTTCGGGCTTCCCCAGGTCCCCCGCGGAGGCGACCGCCGAGCCTCCGCTCCGCTGTCCCCCGGATACCCCGACTTCGGCCCGCGCCCCGCCTCCGCCGCTCGGCCCCCTCGGCCCGCCCCGGGCCCGCGGTGGCGGCAGCGGAGTGTCACGGCGCCATTGCTCTCCTTCCTTTGCTCTGCACCATGTCAGAAAGGAGAATCGCTCCTTCACCCAAAGGGGCAGGGGCCGCGGCCTTCAGCCGGGAGCCGCCAGAGCGCCGGGAGACCCGCGCGGGGGAGGGGGCGGGGGACTGAGGGGAGGAGGAGGGGAGGTGGCCCGGACAGGGTGTGGGAGGGGAGCGGAGCCGCACCGCAGCAGCCGCTGCCTCCTCCCAGCGCCCGCCTCAACTTTTTGTACAGCCCAGAGAGGTATCAGCTCGCAGCCCCTCGAGTCCTGCCACGGACTCCGCAGAGGTGGACGCGCCGCGGAGTTGGGGAAGGGCTCCCCCAAGCAGCCCGGTCCTCACGGCGCGGAAGCAAACTTAGCGGTGCGGCCAGCCCCACAGCCATTTTCCCGGGAACCCGGGGAAGCGGACGAGGCGGCTGCAGCTGCGGCGACGGTTCCTGCAGTTGCTGCCGCTGCTCCATGGCTGGCCCCTTCTCTTGCGCTCGCCGCGCCACTTGCCTAGCATCACTCTCCCCACCTCCAAAGCTTCCAACTGCACCGGGACCCCGGGCAGCAGCAGCTGCTGCCACTGCCGCTTCGTCCATTCAGTATCCCCCGATTCCCCTCTCCCCACCTACCAACTGCGGGTGAAGTGCGCGCTGTCAGCTCCAGAGTCCTCCTCCCCTCTGACCTCCGTGGGCCCCCGTCCGGGCAGCACCACTCCCAACCGCGGCTGCAGTTCCTGCGCCCGGTTCCCCACTCGCCCCGATTTACTGCCACAATCCACCAAATAACAAGCTGTTGAGCAGACTCGCTTCTACACGAACTCCTATTGGCTGCTCATGACGCCGAAGAGCTTCGGATAGGACCTCGCTACCTGCCGTCCTCATTGGATGTAGCTCTGAAACTTCATGGATTGGTGCGAAAAACAGCAGGTAGGACATCTTCCACTTATGATTGGCTTTTGCCGAAGACCAACGTTATTGGAGAGTTGGTTATTGAGTAAGCAAGTCCTGAGAAATGATTGGTAGAGACGACTCCGGATGTGCTTGACCGGGCACTGATTGGCGAATTGAGGGGTCAGGAAGAGCAGTTCGGCATGAGGATTGGCGGCGGAGTGTCCCATGGAAACGGAACCCAGAAATGCAGCCAGGGGCTTGCACGGAGGCGGGGCAGGGTCTTTCCAAGGCGCCTGCGCTAAACCAGCTTCTCGGCGCCATTTTGTCTCGGCAGCGGTCGCCGTAGCTCCATCGCATTTTATGTTTCTGGCAAGAAGGGAACGGAGTTTTCATCAGGTAGATTGGTTTTTGTGCGTCCGTCCTTCACCGTTTCCTCCAGGACAGCACCTAGTCTTGGCCGGAGGAGTCTCAGAGCTGTCAGAAAGGTCAGTTGGAGGCTATGGTTGTCCGATTGACTGGGGGGGATGGCGCAGCCCTAGCGGCACCGGCACCGGAAGTGAAGGGGCCGCAGGAAGCCATGGTAAAAGTTCTCCCTGCGGCGGGGTGGGGAGAAGGGGTGGGATGAATGGGGGCGAGGCTTCCTCTCCCGCCGAGAGAGAAAGAGGTGGAGGAGAGGCAAACGTCTTTCTTGGTGCTTTTTCGGGCTTTCGAGAATGTGAGAGATTTTCTGAATTCTGCCTCTCTCTGAGCAGTCTTTCCTGTTTTTGGAAGTGCATCTTGGATACTTGCCATATTCTCCACCTGATTGGCACAAGCTATGGGAGTCTCCTTAGTTAAGACAGGGGAGAAGTGATTCTTAGAAACATTCTGCGTAGGTAGAGGTTTCCGCGTGCTCCTCACGCGTAAAAGCTGTGAGGAAACTGGAGAAAGCGCTGGCTTTCTGGATGCTGAGGAATTTACTTGCCAGCACAGATGTTGCTTCTGTGACCTTAGACAAGCGTCTGTGTCACTCTGCGCGAGGCGTATGCTGCTTTTTGAAAGGAAAGAGTGGTTGTGCAGGTACTGAAAACATGTTAAAAGGACGTCCCCGATAAGATAGACGTTGATCTTGTTCTGTTAACATTTTGTATTCTGTTAAAGGAAACGTATTTTTAAATGGTGGAATTGGAGTATAAATTGACTAGTTTTATAGAATGGAGTAATTTTTTAAATGTGATATATCGTCAGTAATCCACGTGGACTAAGTTTTCTCAGTAAGAAAACAACTAAGCAGAATGAGTTTTTTATTCGTAACAGTGATTTTGCTCAAAAGTATTCATAAAAAAGTGAAAGGCATGTTGGCATTACTAGTGAGTGACCTAGTCGTACAGGATAGATCCCAATAGTTACCCTCAGTACCTCTGTTTTAAACCCTGCTGCTCTGTTGGTGGGGCCCAAGACTAGAAAATGATTGTGTGACTTAACAGTGACTGGGTTTTTGGCAGTCGTGCTGAAAAAAAACAGAACATCTCAGTGATTGCTGAGGTGAGTCATAATGTCTGAAAATCCTTAGAATTGCGGGGGACCACCTGGAAAAACTTTCTGTGGATTAGTAAAGGAATACTAGAATGGGAAGAAGGGTAGTTGAAAGATGTTTTGTTTGGTCAGATTCAAATGAGTCTGTAATTAGCTTCCTGGTGTAATATTTTAGAATGAAATCGCAAAGTTAGGACATCCTTATGGACTTGTTTACCCATTTACGTGGTTTTTATTTCTGGACTTTGAAGTGCCTAATGTTGTTATCATAAAACATTATGCATATTTTTGAGATTCCCCCCTGCCCCCGCCTATTTGAAAATTTCTTATATAGAAAAGATCTTGTAAATAGGAGTGTTTAGGAGTGAAGCAGGTTTTTTTGTTTTGTTTTGTTTTGTTTTTGTTTTGTCTGTCATCCAGGCTGGAGTGCAGTGGCGCGATCTCGTAGGAGCGAAGTTTTTTAAAAGACCTTATAAAACAATGTATTACTGAACTTTCTAGAGGGTAAGAATCTATAATTCCACTATCAAAGTTTAAACTGTTACTATGGAATCCAAATAATGCATGGACATTTGGAAATTACTAAAAAGCCCAAAGAAGAATACAAAAATCTCTTCCCTCCACCAAAAGGTAGTTAGAGGTTTTACTACAGTTATATATTATACAAAAGGCTTTGTCTTTTTTGTTTGTGTTGTTTTGCAAAATATTCTAGTTTTGTTCATGTTCTTACCATTATTTTTCTTTATCAAAAACATTGGGAACATTGAAAATATTTTATCGTAAAGCATCTTTTATGTCTTCATAGTGTTTTGTGGGATAAATATACCGTAATTTATGTAACCTGTTTATCTGTATATAATGGCAGTAATATGTCAGTGAATATCCTTGTACATGTTTTGCAAAATATTGTCTTAGAAGGTCGTTGCAAAAGTAAACGTGGTTTTTGCATTGTTGGGAGTTTGCCATTTGATGTTGGACCACGTTGTTAAATAAATGTGGTTATGTTATATATCATTTTAATGGGCATTTCTTGCTTTGTTTTTTTGGTAATGACTTACTACTTGCTGTTTATTTTATTTTATTTTAGGGACAGTCGCGCTCTGTCGCCAGGCTGGAGTCAGTGGCGCAATCTCGGCTCACTGCAACCTCCTCCTCCTGGGTTCAAGAGATTCTCCTGCCTCAGCCTCCTGAGTAGCTGAGACTGCAGGCACGTGCCACCACACCGGCTAATTTTTTGTATTTTTAGTAGAGAAGGGGCTTCACCATGTTATCCACGATAGTGTCGATCTCCTGACCTCATGATCTGCCCGCCTCAGCCTCCGAGAGTGCTGGGATTACAGGCGTGAGCCACATGCCCAGCCTTCATGTTTATTTTAGATTATGAAAATGATGTTAGACAAAAAAACAAATTGGAGCAGTTTTCTTATATGAGTTAAAAATTGGTTGTAAAACAACAGAGACACTGTATCAGCAATGCATATGGCTCAGGAACTGTTAACTTACAGTGCGGTGGTGGTTCAGGGTTTGTTTGTTTGTTTGTTTTGAGATGGAGTCTTGCTCTTTCAGACTGGAGTGCAGTGGCATGATCTTGGCTCACTGCAACCTCCACCTCCTGGGTTCAAGCCGTTCTCTTGCCTCAGCCTCCCTAGTCGCTGGGATCACAGGTCCGCACCACCATGCCCAGCTAATTTTTGTATTTTTAGTAGAGACGGGGTTTCACCATCTTGGCCAGGCTGGTCTCGAACCCCTGACCTCGTGATCCGCCTGCCTTAGCCTTCCAAAGTGCTGGGATTACAGGCTTGAGCCACTGTGCCCAGCTGGTTCAAGAAAGTTTGCAAAGGGGAGGAGAGTCTTGAAAATTAGGAGCATAGTGACTGGTCGCCAGAAGTTAATAACTACCAGTTGAGAGCAGTCAGCGAAGCTGATCCTCTTACAACTACTTGAGATGTTGCTAAATAACTCAGTGTGGACCATTCTACAGTCCTTCGGCATTTGAAGTGAATTGAAAAGTGAAAAAGCTCAATAAGTGGGTACCTCATGAACTGACTGAAAAAAAAAATCATTGTTTTGAAGTGTCGTTTTCCCTTATGTTACACAACAACAAACCATTTCTTGGTCAGATGTTGATGTGCGAGAAAAAGTGGATTTTATATGACAACCGGTGATGGCCAGCTCAGTGGATGGACTGAGAAGATGCTCCAAAGCCAGTCTTGCACCAAAAAAAGGTCATGGTCACTGTTCTGTGGTCTGTTGCTGGGCTGATCCACTATAGCATTCTGAATCCCGGGGAAACCATTACATCTGACAAGTATGCTCAGCAAATCGATGAGATGCACCAAAAACTACAATGCTTGCAGTCAGCATTGGTCAACAGAAAGAGGCCCAATTCTTCACAATGCCCTTCCGCATGTTGCACAACCAGTGCTTCAAAAGTTGAACAAATCGGACTGTGACATTTTGCCTCATCCACCATATTCACCTGACCTCTCTCCAACTGACTACCACTTCTTCAAGCATTGCCACACCTTTTTGCAGGGAAAACACTTCCACAACTGGCAGGATGCAGAAAATGCTTTCCAAGAGTTCGTCAAATCCTAAAGCATGGGTTTCTACACTACAGGAATAAACAAACTTAAAAATGTGTTGGTTGTAATGGTTTCTATTTTGATTAATGAAGGTGTGTTTGAGCCTATTTATAATGATTTAAAATTCACAGTCTGAAACCGCAATTATTTTTGCCCGAACGTAAATGCTGAATTTTAGATGGTGAAGTTTCTGGGCATCTAAATCTTCTTTCACATCCCTGATTATTTTTGGAATAAACTCCCAGAGGTGGAAATACAAGGCTGAAGGCCTGGTGTGGTGGCTGAAGCCTGTAATCCCAGCACTTTGGGAGAATGAGGTGGGCAGATGGCTTGAGCCCAGGAGTTTGGGACAACATGGTGAAACCTCATCTCTACAAACAGTGCAAGAAACCAGCCAGCATGGTGGCATGCACCTGTGTTCACCCTTAACCGAGAGGCTGAGGTGGGATGATCACCTGAGTCCGAGAGATCAAGGCTCCAGTGAACCGTGATTGTGCCACTGAACTCCAGCCTGGGTGACGGTGAAACTTCGTCTCAAATATATATATGTGTATATATGTGTGTGTTTGTATGTATGTATGTATTACACGTATATTTATATGAAAGGGTTATGTATTTAAGGCTAGGGATGCTTGTATAGTCCATCAGAAAGCTTTTCTTCTTACTGTACTTATATTTATTGTCCTTTTTGTCACTGCCTCCTCTCCCATCCCCTCAAAATTTCTGGTTTTTCTTTAGCTTTATTTCTGAACATTTTATCTTGGATCTCTCTTTGTTCAAGTAGAAATAATTGGCTGGACGTGGTGGCTCATGCCTGTAATCCCAACACTTTGGAAGGCCAAGGCAGGCAGATCACCTGAGGTCGAGAGTTCAAGACTAGCCTGACCAACATGGAGAAACCCCGTCTCTACTAAAAATACAGAATTAGCTGGACGTGGTGGTGCATGCCTGTAATCCCAGCTAATTGGGAGGCTGAGGCAGGAGAATCCCTTGAACCTGGGAGATGGAGGTTGCGGTAAGCTGAGATTGTGGTATTGTACTCCAGCCTGGGCAACAAGAGCAAAACTTGGTCTCAAAAAATATTAATCACAGTCCTTAAGTTACACATATCATAAAATATATGAGAATTTTTCTTGGACCCTAGGAGTGATTTTTTTTTTTTTACTTTAATTTTTTTTTTCACTTTAGGTGAGCATTTGTACAGTGAAACATTTTGTTACACAGAAGTGATGTTTAGGAATACTAACAAATTATTTCCATGGTCTAGTTAGTTGAGTTTAACTACTTTCTGTTTCCCTGTAGTTTTCTCTGAAGTTTTCCCTTCTTGTGTGTATTCTTTCTCTCAGTGCTTTTGTAGCCTGATAGGACCCTCTGTACATGTGCCTCACCACACTTACTTTGCATTTGTTTGACTCTTCCCAAATTTGAAACTATATTCCCAGAAAGCAGCAACTGTTTTATTTAATCACTGTTATGTTCCCCCACCTGATAGGTGCTCTGTTGTAGATATTTCTTCTAAATCTGTATGCACATTTGTATGCAAAATGTGAAATAAGCCAACTTAACGTCTTTTGTTTTCTTGGGATTTTTTCTTCTTCTACTTCTTTTTGTTGTTTGGTTTTGTTTTTGAGACAGGATCTTATTCTGTCACCCAGGCTGGAATGCAATGGCGCGATCATAGCTCATTACAGCCTCAAACTCATAGGCTCAAGGGATCCTTCTAGTTTGGCCTCCTGAGTAGGTGGAACTAAAGGTGTGTGCCATCAGGCCCGGCTAAATTTTTTGTTTTTTCGGTAGAGATGGGGTTTTGTTAGTTGCCCAGACTTGTTTTTTCAACATAACAATAATTCTTTCTCGAAAATTAATGTTTCATAGATGCTGTCTTAACCTTTAAATTTTAAAATATTCCAAATACTTAGCTTTAATACCAAATTGATTTGTAATTGTTAATAAAATGTAGATTTAGAGGACCATTAAGAATGTATCATGCTCGCTTTGGCAGCTCACCTCTTAAAATTGGAACCATACAGAGATTAGCATGATCTCAGTGCAAGGATGACATAAGAAGCATTCCATCTAAAAATAAAACGAAGAATGTATCAGAGTATTAGTTTTTTCAGACTTCTTTTTATTCTCCAATCCCTTTTTAAGTTTTGTAATATTTTAATGGTAACTATGGATGAATATTAGTAATTAGGAGACAACATCTTGGGTATAAATGAATGAAATTATGATGTAATTGTATTTTTGTAACCTATTAAATGAGCCCAAACTATTAGGAGTCATAATTATCAACTTTTTAATGTTTCTGTGACATAAAGCTATATTGAAGAATATTTTATTTCTTTGTTAAGAGTTTGAAAGAGAATACATAATTAGCTTCCCAATGTGGTATTTTAGACCGAAATCTCAAAGTTAGCACATCCTTATGGATTTGTCTGCCCATTCGTGTGGTTTCCAGTTTTAAGTTCTTGATAATTTTATCACAGAACCCCATGAACATGTATGTAAATTTTTTTTTTTTAACCAGTCTTACCAATGAGAGTGTTTAGGAGGGAAGCAAATTTGTGTGTGTGTTTTTTTTAATCAACACTCTGTATTCTGAATGTCCAAGCTATAACACTCAAAATTTTTAAAAAGTCTTGTTTTTTAGAATAAGGCTGATTTTATGGGAAAATTAAGCAAAGTGTTCCTTGAAAAACCTGAATCTGCGATCTGTCTGGGGTAAGTAATTTTACTTAGCTCCTCTTAGGTAATCAAGACCGGTCGTGTTGCTCGTGTGTGTGTGTGTGTGTGTATGTGTGTGTGTGTGTATCTGTGTATCTTTTGAAAAATGATAGCCGGGCATGGTGGCTAATGCCTGTAATCCCAGCACTTTGGGAGGCAGAGGCGGGCAGATCACCGAAGGTCAGGAATTTGAGACCACCCTGACCAACAAGGTGAAACCCCATCTATACTAAAAATACAAAATCAGCTGGGTGTGGTAGCACATACCTGTAACCCCAGCTACCCGGGAGGCTGAGGCAGGAGAATCACTTGAACTCGGGAGGTGGAGGTTGCAGTGAGCTTAGATCACGCCACTGCACTCCATCCTGGGCAACAAGAGTGAGACACTGTCTCAAAAAAAAAAAAACGTAGAATTTGTTCAACTGTGCAGTTGTTTCTGTACGTATGTTGAGAAGTGGAAATGATTGCTGTGTTGAACGTAGCAGCTTTCCTGAAGATTTAGTTATTTTATGGAAAGTTACATAATTTACTTACTTGTAACCAAAGCAGACTTTGCAATTTTTATATTTTTTTTTGCCCTGTTCAATTTTTTTTTTTTTTTTTTTTTTTCTTTTTTTTTTTTGAGACAGAGTCTCGCTTTGTCACCCAGGCTGAAGTGCAGTGGCCGGATCTCAGCTCACTGCAAGCTCCACCTCCCGAGTTTAGGCCATTCTCCTGCCTCAGCCTCCCGAGCAGCTGGGACTACAGGTGCCCGCCACCTCACCCGGCTAGTTTTTTTTTTTTGTATTTTTTTAGTAGAGACGGGGTTTCACCGTATTAGCCAGGATGGTCTCGATCTCCTGACCTTGTGATCCGCCCGTCTCGGCCTCCCAAAGTGCTGGGATTATAGGCTTGAGCCACCGCGCCCGGCCCTGTTCAATTTTTATTTATTTATTTTTTGAGACGGGGTCTCGCTGTGTTGCCCAGGCTCGAGTGCAGTGGCATGATCTTGGCTCACCACAACCTCTGCCTCCTGGGTTCAAGCGATTCTCCTGCCTCAGCCTCCTGGGTAGCTGGTACTACAGGTGCACACCACCGTGCCCAGCTAATTTTTGTACTTTTGATAGAGATGGGTTTCACCACATTGGCCAGGCTGCTCTCGAACTCCTGACCTCGTGATTCACCCACCTCACCTCCCAAAGTGCTAGGATTACAGGGGTGAGCCACCACGCCCAGCACCCTGTTAGATTTATCTCCTGATTTTATGGCCACATGGAGTCATAGATAATGGTTCGTATAATTCAAACTGGAATGACAGCGTATTTTAGGATTCGGATTCAAGCAGATATGCGTTAAATAATGGCTTTCCTACAAGGATCTGTGCTCCAGGGGCTTAAGATCAATAAAAGGGAGAATGTAATTACACATGTGGAAAGTTAATTTAAGTAGTTATTTCAAAAGATGTAAGCAATCTATATAACCTTATGTATAGATTTAAATGGTACCTGATAATAGATTTGTCAAAGTTCTGTATACAGTCACATCCAGTGGTTCTTTTAAAACAAATTGCTTTAGAAAGCAGAGCAGAAAGAAATTTATAATGGTTATTAAAGGCTTTTCAAGGGTAGTGAGATATAATATGTAAAATTAGAAGGAAAGAAGGCATTCTATTTGGATGAAAGGTTGTGAGCAAGAATAGAAGGAAATCTGTATTTGGGACAGAGGGTAAACCAGCTCAGAAAGTATGATTGGCTGAAGATTATGTAGGGAAAATTGTATGTGGCCAACCTACCCATGTTTCTAGGGTTAGCTGCACATCAGAATCCAATGGGGTATTACAAGGTTCTAGAGGGTCTTGGAAGATTGGGTGTAAGCAGAAATTGACTATTATTTTTGTTTTGTCTTATTTCAAATTTTACAAATTATAATGGAACTAAACAAAATAAAGTGCAGCCAGGCGTGGTGGCTCACACCTGTAATCCCAGCGCTTTGGAAGGCCAAGGTGGGCAGATTGCTTGAGGCCAGGAGTTCGAGACTAGGCTGGCCAACATGATGAAACTTCATTTCTACTAAAACTACAAAATTCAGCCTGGTGTGGTGGCACGTGACTGTAATCCTAGCTACTCGGGAGGCTGAGGCAGGAGAACCTGGGAGGTAGAAGTTGCAGTGAGCCGAGATTGCACCACTACACTCCAGCCTGTGCAACAGAGTGAGACTGTCTCAAAAGAAAAACGAAATCACTTTTAATGCCACTCTAAGAGATTTTAAAAATTTCCTTCCTCTTTGTCTATATGTATTTTCTTTAGTCTTATAGTAGTTTTTGGTTTTCTTTGTTCCTTTAACATTATAACAAGCATTCAGTGTAATGGACAGCCTCTATAATGGTTTTAATGTCTGAAAATATTCCATCAAGCTTTTTTATCCTTTTCATTTTTCTATTGCATGACTATGTAGGTTTCATAGTCCTTCAGTGTTGTGCTTCAGTTACCTTCTTCATGCATAGAGTGTTTTCTCTTTTGGACTGTTCTTTTAGGGGTACATTTAAAAAGTCATTGTATGAACATTTTTATGACTCTTAAAATATTGCTATGTTGTTCAAGCTGGTTATAATAATTTACACTATCACCCTTCCTGTGAGTTTAGCTAGTGGCATTGAGTAATCTATAATTATCATTTTTACTAATTTAATAGGTGCAAAATATATTGAGCTCTTTTTTTCTTTGTAGGGTTTTTGTTGTGAATTAGTGAAATGGGACCTTGTTCTGTGATTTCACTTACTGATTCTTTTACAGGTTGTCTATTCACAGTTCTAATTATGTATTAGAATCTAGATATTTTATTTCTTAATTGCTTGAGTTTATTATATAGTAGTGGTAACTTGCACATATTTTTCCATGCAGATTTCCCTTTTAATTTTAGTTACTTTTGCTGAGAGTTTTTGGATAGACACAGAAAGGCATGGCATAAACAAAATACAGTGTTGGAAAATTATTTAGAAACACTGCCCAGTGTAACTGAAGAAATGACACAGGAATTGGAAGTGGGGAGACAAGATATTGTTGAAGTGGTATCAGCATGAGTGACACTAGGGTAGGGTCTGGAGAGAGAAAGGAATAAGTGAGTAAGGAATTGTTTTTGGGGAAGGAAAACTTGACAGCGTTTGATCTCTGATTATAGAGGTAAAGAAGAAAGAAAACAAAACACACTCAAGATTTAAGAAAGAGGGAACAAACAGTACCATTCACTGATTTGGCAAGTCAAGAAAAGCCGCTGGTTGGTAAAGAAGATGAAATCTGTTTAAACATGCTAGTTAGAGCTTGAAATGTCCAGTAAGCATTTATTCTTCATTTTGTCAAAATCTTTATGGGTTCCTTAAGTGGGACAACGCATTAAACCGAACCTTACATTGTTTCTACATGGTGGCTTTTAATTCTATTCTATTAGACTTAAGTGTAACTGATACTGTAGTTCAACTTGAATTAAGAAAAACTAAGTTCAGGAAAACCAGATGATTCTCAAATTAAGGAGAGATTTGTTTTTCACTATTGAAAAAATACAGTTTTGTGAGAACATAAATTTTTTTGCACCAAAATAAATTCATACTAACTTGTTATAACATGTCTGAACAGGATCTAGTTTGAGGCACTAAGAAGTTTAGGACATCAGTTTGCAAAGAGCCCCTATCAGGGCAAATCAGTTCTGCTAAAATTGTAGCAAGGACAAACATCAAATTGATGGTGAAAGTTGTGATGTGAAAGAATGGCGAAATCATTGATACTTTACAAGTACTTTATGGGGACAATGCCCCCAAAGAAATCAGTAGCAGTTTACAAATGCATAACTAGTTTAAGACGAAGCAAAGTTTTAGATGAAGCCTACAGCAGCAGACCAATCACATCAGTTTGCAAGGGAAAAGTTAATCTTGTTTATGCCAATATCTCAATTGGTTCAGCTTACACAATTTTGATGGAAAAATTAAATTTGAGCAAAACTTTCCACTCAGTGGATGCCACAACTGTACACACAGATCTGCTGAAGACAACAGCAAAACTTTCAATGGAAATTTAAACAAGTGTGAACAAGACCCTAAAGGATTTCTTTGAAGAATTGTAACAAGAGATAGAACATGGCTTTACCATTACACCTCTGAAGACAAAGCACAGTCAAAGCAATGTCCACCAAGAGGTGGAAGTGGTCCAGTCAGAGCAAAAGCAGGCTGGTCAAGAGCAAGGGTCAAGGCAAAACAGGTTTTTGGAATGCTCAAATCATTTTGCTTGTTGACTTTCTGGAGGGCCAAAGAACAACAACATCTGCTTATGAGAGTATTTTGTTGAAAAAATTAGCCAAAGCTTTAGCAGGAAAACACCTGAGAGAGCTTCACCAAAATGTACTCTACCCCAACAGTGCAGCCAAGGCCCTTCGTCAAACTAGGGCAGTCTTTTTTGCAAGAATTTTGATGGGAAATCATGAGACATCTACGTTGCAGTCCTGATTTGGCTCCCTGTGACTTCTTTGATTCCTAATCTTAACAGGTTTTTTTTAAGGGCACCCGTTTTTCTTCAGTTAGTGTAAAAAAGACTGCATTGACATAGCTAAATTCCCAGGACCCTCAGTTCTTTAGGAATGGACTGAATGACTGGTATTATTGCTTATAAAAGTGTCTTGATTTGATGGAGCTTATGTTGAGAAGTAAACTTCGTGTTTTTTTATCATTCTATTTTTCCACAAATTTTTTGAAGTCCTTTCATATATGTATGTTTTAAAAGGGCTCAAATATATAGGGTGAAATATGTTTTCCCCTCTTCCTGAGTGGACTAATTTTTATGTATTCTGTTTTAGTTTATTTTTAAAATAATATCTAGAGGGAACAGATATGTTTATGAAACATGAATGTTTAGCCAAGATTCTTTATCTGAAATCCAAGTAAAGGTGTTAAGTGTCTTGTTTTTAGAAATCACTTTTATTTCAACAAAATGTTCAGTATAAGAAATTACTTTTAATAATTACGTGAAAACATGCAGTAGGTGGACTTTTGAGCTAACTCTGGAGAAAGAGCTGGATTTCACCAGTTAGCCTCCTGTGGATCTGCCACCACCATCACCCTCCCACCCCACCTCCCACTGCCTTTTTTCCCAAGACTTTTTAAAAATGTTTTTTGGGCCGGGCACGGCACTTTGGGAGGCTGAGGCGGGCGGATCACGTGAGGTTGGGAGTTTGAGACCAGCCTGACCAACATGGAGAAACCCCATCTCTACTAAAAATAGAAAATTAGCCTGGCGTGTTGGTGCATACCTGTATGTAATCCCAGTTACTCTGGAGGCTGAGGCAGGAGAACTGCTTGGATCTGGGAGGCAGAGGTTGTGGTGAGCCGAGATCGTGCCATTGTACTCCAGCCTGGCCAACAAGAGCAAAACTCCGTCTAAAAAAAAAAAAAAAATGGTCGGGCATGGTGGCTCAAACCTGTAATCCCAGCACTTTGGGAGGCCGAAGCAGGCGGAACACCTGAGGTAAGGAATTCAAGACCGGCCTGGCCAACATGGTGAAACCGCGTCTCTACTAAAAATACAAAACTTAGCTGGGTGTGGTGGTGGACGGCTGTAATCCCAGCTACTTGGAAGGCTGAGGCAGGAGAATTGCTTGAACCCAGGAGGCGGAAGTTGTAGTGAGCCGAGATGGCAGCACTGCATTCCAGCCTGGGCAACAGAGCAAGACCCTGTCTCAAAAAAAAAAAAAAAAAAAAGGTTTTATTTGCTGCTCTCTTTCCTGATTTTGTTTTAGGAAAAAGTCAGTCTTTTACATTATCAATTACATACCAATCACAATATTAAATATATATATATATTTTTTGATTCCACTTTTTAGTCTGCTTTTATAAAACTTAACTTTTTTGGAGCTTTCCTTTTGGGATAGTATGTGAGCTTATGAAATTTGAGCTACTGTTTTATATTTATCAAGACAATCTTTGATTTGATTTAAATAGGTACTTAAAATGTTTTCCATTGTACTGCTAGCTTTGAGTTACAAAGATACCTGTTTTCAGATTCAGGAACAAATTAGTATATTTAGAAACCTAACATTTGTGCATCAGTTTACAACATTCTGATTTTTAATGAATGTGTGGTTATGTGTATGTTTTTATTGCTTCACTTTTTATCTCCTGCCTTTGACACCTTTTGTTATTTTTTTCTAATAAAAAATGTATTTGCTTAGAAGCATTCAGTGTGTCAGCAAAACAGCTGCAACTTTTTTTTTTTTTTTTTTTTTTTTTTTGCAATTGCAGAGTGGTATTCAGTTAACAGAACAACAATTATTTTGTATAAGCCACATCAGAGACAACTGAAGATGAAAAAACTACCATCCCCGTATATAACTAATTTGTGCTGTGCACCAACAAGAACCTACTTTAAATGTCCATGCCAATTTACAACCCCCATACTTGTACTAGGCAAGTTTAGTGGCTACTGAAAATATCACCAGGACAGGGCTATGTAAAGACACATTTGGTAGTGTGTTAACTATACAAAAAAAGATACTGTACAGTATTAAAAATTTTACACAGCCTTACATTTCAAATTTTTTCTTTGAAAGGAGTGAGTTGTGTATGGGGAGTTAAATGCTTTATAGACAAAAAAAAAACTGTACTAAAACCAGCGTATTCATCATCATCCTCTTCATCTTCCTTCTCCTCATCATCTTCTTCATTTTCCTCATCTTCCTCTTCTTCCTCTTCTTTTTCTTGCTTTTTTCAGCCTTGACATCTCCCTTTTTCGCTGCATCAGGTTTTCCTTTAGGTCAATATGCAGCAATATCCTTTCTGTATTTTTCCTTCATCTTTGCAGCGTTCTTTTCATAAGGCCGTTTTGTCATCTGCAGCAGTGTTAGTCCACGTAACTCCCAGTTTCTTCGCAACATCACCAATGGACAGGCCAGGATGTTCTCCTTTGATTTTTGGGCGATACTCAGAACAGGAAAAATGCTGAAGGGAGGCCTTTTGGATACCTTGGGATCCTTGAACTTCTTTTTTGTCTCCTGTTTAGGGGGAATACAGGTTTTCCTTTCATAACGGACCTTGTCTGCCTTTGCCATGTTTTCACATTTTCCTTTCTCTTTAGCAGACATGGTCTTCCACCTCCCGGAGCGCTTCTTAGAAAACTCTTTGAGAAGTTTACTGAAGCATTTGGGTGGTGCTTCTTATGCTCCTCCCGACAAGCTTGCACAAAAAATGCATATGACAACATTTTGTCTCTCGGCTTCTTAGGATATCCTTTATCCATGTTTAGTTGTTTTTCCTCAGCGAGGCACAGAGTCACCCGTTGCCCGCTTGGCTCTCCCTTGACACCTTTTATTTTTTTAAGGATTCTTAAGTCATTTAGGTTACTTTGTAGGATTTAGGTTTTTCCTGTGCCCCCATAAGAATGATAACTTTAAAAATTATGCCGGGATAGCAAAGAAGATACTTCTAGCTTTAGAATATGTAGGTATGGC
This sequence comes from Rhinopithecus roxellana, assembly GCF_007565055.1. Taxonomy (NCBI): domain Eukaryota; kingdom Metazoa; phylum Chordata; class Mammalia; order Primates; family Cercopithecidae; genus Rhinopithecus; species Rhinopithecus roxellana. Next base: position 14,675,250 of record NC_044553.1, on the reverse strand, counting down.
CAGGATTTTTGTGAGGAGGGGTGATTTAGAGCCAATTTCTTACTCTCCTTGCCTCATCTGTAACATGGGGATAATAATAGATCTGACCTGACAAGGTTGGAATTAGTATTACACGGTAAATACATGTAAAGTGCTTAGAGTGGTGCTAAATATTTAGGAAGTACCTCATGGGTATGAGGTGGTGATGGTAGCGTATGTAATACTCTTACATGCATATCATTCCAAGAGAGTTTTAAATGTATACGTTTATTGCATTGATATACAGAAATTAAGCATCTAGACTCTCGTTGATTCTGAGACCCTCCTAAAGGTCATATCCACCTCTCTCTAACCTTATTTTTCACTACTTCCCTTCAAGCATCATATGCAGCAGTCGCATTCAACTACCATGGTTCTCTTGTACAATCCATATTTTCTCATTTACTTTGGTTCATGTTGTTCTCACCAATTTGAATGTTATCCCATCTCCCTGTGTTCAAATGCTATCTTTAAGTGAAGTTTTCTGATAGTTCCATAGGTAGAACTATGTAGGTAATCATCATGTGAATTTCATGTTTCCCGTTACATGATTCTTTACCACTGTCTGTATTGCACTTCAGCCTTTTGTTAACATTAAGTCTCTTTCACTGTGTTATGTAATCTTTACAGGCAGAAAACTGTACCTTTTTCTTCTTTGTAGGTTTAGAACCTAACATAGGCCTTGGGATTTAGTAGGCATTCATTTGTGTAATGAAAATTTATAAAAGGTATCAAAAGCTAAAAGGTCATATTTAATGGACAAATGCATGCCAGTAAAAATGTGTTTTGTCAGTGTTTGTACGTTCAGGAACATCCTGGCCAGTCACTTAAAATGAAATCTTTTTTTAAAAAAAGATTGTATCTCTAACCACCAGAGAATTGTTTTTCTGCTTCTTGTTACCTCATTTTTCACAGATCTTCCTAATAATTATCAGTGGTACAAATCTGGGAAAAATTCATCCAGGGCTGAGGATTCGTCACGTGCCAATAGTGGGATAGATAAGCCACGTGGCTCAATAAATTATTGAACCCATAATCTCACCCTCTAAATACTTTTTTTTTTTTTTATCACAATACCATAATGCCTTTAGGTGTGAAACTGGGTATAGTCTGAGAATAGGAACTGGATGAGATATTTCATGAGGACGCTTGATCCTTGCTGTGATATTGCTAAGGTGTGGCATCATGATTTGGAAGAAATGAGAATGGCAGGAATTGGGGAGATAAGTTAAAATATCAGCCTCGTAGTAGGCATTCATAGAGTTAAAGCAGTAGTTGTGTGCGCTTAGCTCCCAAATTCTTAGAATTTTTACAATAATTCAAAGGACATTGGATTGAGTAAGCACTCTAAAACACTGGATTTGAAAACCGGATGTTATGTGTTCTAGCCTTTTACTCTTTGGCTGTGACCTGGGATACATCACTGCTTTTGCTTTTAGAGAGTGAGGGTCATTGGGCTAGGTATTTACAGCTCTTAATATTTTAGGGTTGCAATCTAGCACCATATTTTTAAAACAAGAATTCTAAGCTTCTAATATCTACCTGTTCCCTGCAAGGTTAACTTTTTAAATAAACCCTGAGAATTAGAAGTTTTAGACATTTACTTGATAATTTTAGCATTTGAGGAATTGGCTGACTGACGTTCCTAGAATCAAATTCCGACAGAAACTTTAATGGCCCCTCTGTCTCACTGTTTTATTTAACAAGAGTTCTGATTGCTTTCATTGGTTGGTTAAAACAGATTATTTCAAGTAATAGCCACACTGATTAATTTCATTATGGTGACATTTCATTAATGTCACTATAGTGATATTTCAGTTTTATATATGTGTCTATGCTGCCCACACACAAAAGTAATACAGTGTGATTCAGTATTTTCTTCTGTAGTTCATTTGTATAAAAAATCAGATGTGGGGCTGGGCGCGGTGGCTCACACCTGTAATCCCAGTACTTTGGGAGGCTGAGGCGCGCAGATCACGAGGTCAGGAGATTGAGACCATCCTGGTCAACACGGTGAAACCCCGTATCTTTACTAAAAAATACAAAAAATTAGCCAGGCGTGGTGGCGGGTGCCTGTAGTCCCAGCTACTTGGGAGGCTGAGGCAGGAGAACGGCGTGAACCCAGGAGGCAGAGCTTGCAGTGAGCCAAGATCGCTCCACTGCACTCCACCCTGGGTGACAGAGTGAGACTCCGTCTCAAAAAAAAAAAAAATCTGATGTGGATGCCGAGCTCAGTGGCTCACGCCTGTAATCGCAGCATTTGGGGAGGCCAAGATGGGTGGATCACAGGTCAGAAGTTAAGAGACCAGCCTGGCCAGTGGTGAAACCCCGTCTCTACTAAAAATACAAAAATTAGCCGGGTGTGATGTCACACATCTGTAGTCCCAGCCACTTGGGAGGCTGAGGCAGAAGAATCGCTTGAACCCAGGATGTGGAGGTTGCAGTGAGCCAAGATCACACCACTGCACTCCAGCCTGGGTACAGAGCAAGACACCATCTCAAAAAAATAAAATAAAAAAAAAAAAAAAAAAAAAAAAAAAAATCTGATGTGATCCACGGAAGTGGTTTCATGACTTACTGTGGGTCTCAGCCTGCTTTGGACGGGATGAGGAATCAACTAGATAACGTTTTAAATTTGTTTGGTACTTTAACATTTGCTAGTCACTTAGATATACTACTACACTTATGTATGATAGCTTAAAAGTTAGATACAAATTAATCATTATCTGAAAAATTCCTAACAGCAGTGGGTTGAGTGGGAAAAAAGGCATGGAGGATGAATTCATGTTTTTTTTTTTTCTTTTTGTTGGCTTTTGTTAAGTTTAATATATTACTGAGTCTGCCAGTTCAAACAGCCCACTTAGGGATCTTAAGGATTTGTATTTATTTACATTGAGTTACCTCAAATCCTGTGGCAAGCAAAAAAATAAAAATAAATCCCCAATTATTTCCCTCAAATCAAACCAGAATTGTTACTGTTTCTCAAAAAAATCTTAGTTCTTTAGTCTGTATATGCATTCATAAAGCTCCTTCCAGTGTTTGTATAATTTTGGTGGCCTAGATCTTGGCCAGATGGTACAGCGAGGAGGATTTTTGTATGAAGGAACGTAACAACAACAACAAAATGGCACCACCTTCTTGTTTCTTATTCCTCTGTGTGTCATGTGATACTGCTTTTAAGGCCTTAGAACTGCCAAGGTCTTGGTAACCCAAGGCAAACTTGCTGTCTTCCTCTCAAATTTGAAGTTCTGCATTTTGTTAGTTATGAAGAACTAGTCTGTTACCAGCAAATACTTAAGCCACAAAACTTGCTTCTCTGTGCTGCTGTGTACTTCCTGTTTTGTCAGATTTCCATTTAGGGAAAAGAATGGATTTTATGCTAGCCTAGCTTCTCCTGAAATTCAGTTTGGAAGCTGTCCAGGTCTAGGTCGGGTGGTGGGGGAGAATGGCATGTCTTGTCTACATATGATGTCATTTGTCAGAAAGATTCATTTGGCTGCTTATCATGAAAAAGGGTTGCCAGGAAGGAAGAGAAACTTTTTGCTGTCAGAACTATTTAGTGTATGACTTGCCTACTTTGTGGCTTGCCTTTAGGCTTTCCATGTCAAATGTGTTTGAGGTTACGAATGAATTATTATATTGCCTATGAAGGAAGGATCTATGTTCATTTCTAGTAGACTTTTATTCCAGAAATATGTAAGAACTGCATTTAGCCACATTTGCTTCACTTACAGAAGAAACAGGTCAAAGGTTAGGTGGTAATTAGAACTGGGCTACATTGTAAATGTTGAATATCTTTTGGGGGAAAGTTGCAGTAAAACCATTTTAAGAATCTTTTGCAGCTAAAATAGTAAATATAACATCTAATTATAAATGATGAATTTTCTGTCAGTTTTTATCCTATGAAATGAAATTCCAATTAGTTGTTAATAGAATGTGTAAATAGAATATGCTTTCAGTGTAATCCTGAATCCTATTAATATTGCTGGTAAGGAAATACTGTTTTGCAATGGTGGAACCAAAGCTCTTCTATAAAATTATCTTTGACCAAATCGTCCTGTTCTGCATTAAGTCAGAGCTAATTTTCTCTTTTTTGACCTGTCAGTAAAATATGAAAGATGCTTTTCAATCCCTGACTGTTAGTAAACAGTTACAGGATTTCTTCCTTATTGGTACCCTGGCTCTTTGTTCACTCACATGTTGGAAATGTTTTCCTAACATCTGTACCTTGTCTTTTTTGGGAGCTGATGTTGAATTGTAAAATATTTGGAACCATCCCTGTAAATTTTCTGCCAGGTTCTTCCTTCCCCTTCTCCCCAACCCTCCGCTCTTTTTTTCATCTAGGTGTATGTATGCTGCTGCTATTTCCGAGACATACAGTTCTTACACAATCGTGAAAAAAACTTTTCCTAAATACCCATCATCCCCCACTGCTTCATCCCCCATTTTGCTTTCTAAGTGTCATCTCTTTTTTTTGTTTTTTTTGAGATGGAGTCTTGCTCTGTTGCCCAGGCTGGAATGCAGTGGTGCAATCTCGGCTCACTGCAACCTTTGCCTCCCAGGTTCAAGTGATTCTCCTGCCTCAGCCTCCTGAGTAGTTGGGATTTCAGGCGCCTGCCACCACCCCCGGCTAATTTTTGTATTTTTAGTAGAGATGGAATTTCAATGTTGGCCAGGCTGGTCTCGAACTCCTGACCTCAGGTGACCAACCCACCTTGGTCTTCCAAAGTGCTGGGATTACAGGAGTGGGCCATTGCACCCAGCCCTAAGTGTCGTCTCTTTAAAAGTAACCTTTTCTGTTACCCTGTTCTCCTTTTAGTAACCTGTTTCTAAATCAGTGATTCTCAAATTTTAGAGTGTTAATAAGAATTACATCAGGTGCTTATTCAAAGTATAGATTCCTGGGTCCCTCTTCATACCTAGTGAATTCAAATCTGTAGCATTCTGACTTAGGTGATCTTTGAACCACACTTTGAGAAAGTTGTCTGTTGCATGCATTCCCACTATCATGTAAATTCTGTCCTTCATATTTTTACATAGTCTACTCTTGTTTTAATTACTGGCATCTCAGAAGTATTTTGCTCCTAATTATTGATATGCTTTTTCTCCTGAATTCATTCATTGGAGGGGTCTTCCACTAGGTGTCCAGGAAATGTTCCCAAATTCCCTTCCATATTTGTCAGAATTTGTGTCCTCTCCTTCCCAAAGCACATGTTTGTAGTTCTGTTATAGACGTACAAGTATATGTATACACATCTTTTTTATTTATTTATTTTTTTTGATGCAGGATCTCACTGTGTTACCCAGGCTGGAATACAGTGGCACCACCTTGGCTCACTGCAACTTCTGCCTCCCGAGTTCAAGCAGTTCAGCTGCCTCAGCCTCCCAAGTAGCTGGGACTACAGGCACAGGCCACCATGCCTGGCTAATTCTTGTATTTTTAGCAGAGATGGGGTTTCACTGTGTTGGCCAGTCTGGTCTCAAACTGCTGACGGCAAGTGATCCCTTGGCCTCCCAAAGTGTTAGGATTACAGGCGGGAGTCACTGTGCCCGGCCTGTATACACATTTAATAGACCTTGCCAGTGATTTTAGTATCTGCTTTTCTCACTAGGGAAAGGACTATATCTTCTTAAATTTTAATCTTCCTTGGTGATGTGATACATTACAGGCATCCAGATGTTTGCCCTGAATTTTTACTCCTATCACTTGGCTGCTGCTGACACTCAAACCAGTCAAACCTACTAAATATCATATATTACTATCTTTATGTCTGTAATTTTCCTTACCATTTCCTTTTCTCTGAATTATCAGAATTTTCTTTGGTGCTATCTTAAGAATAATTCCCCTTATATTACATTAATCTTGAATCCCATTGGCTTTTCCTGAAAAAAAAAATTAACTCCCATTTCCACATGGATCTTACAGCCTTTGGCTTTTCCTGAAAAATATTAACTCCCATTTCCACATGGATGTTACAGTTCAACTCTTTATTTACAAGAATTTTTCTCAAAACTTTGTGATTCCATGTAGTAGAAATCAAATATAAGTCCAAATGATACACTTCAAAGACAAACCCAAGATACATGAGTAAGGAATCCTGCTCATCAGCTATCTTTATATGTTAACCACATTATACTAGTATTTATTTCAAAGAGATGTATGGACTGGAAGGATACACTTTATAATAGAGTACCTCTTGAAGGGGTTGAGTGGTCAAAGAAGGAATATTACTTTTATTTGTAATGTTTTAATATTTATATGTGGGACAGTAAATATATAGGTACACATGAACATACCACATAACTTAAGTACATACATTGCAAAAACAATGGAGGCTGGCAGTGGCTCACACCTGTAATCACAACACTTTGGGAGGCCACGGTGGGAGGATCACTTGTCAGGAGCTTGAGATCAGCCTCGACGATATAGGGAGAGCCTGTTTCTTCAGAAATTTAAAAAATTAGTCAGGCATGGTGGTACATGCCTGTGATTCCTGCTACTCAGGAGGCTGAGGTGAGAGGATAGCTTAAGCATAGAAGGTTGAGACTGCAGTGAGCTTTGATCGTGCCATTGTACTCCAGCCTGGCAACAGAGTGAGACCCTGTATCCAAAAAAAAAGAGAGAAACCATGGAAGCAAGCAAAAAAAAAAGAAAATCCTAAAATAGTTACTCCAGTTTGTGGGAATATGGATGACTTTCTTCTTTGCCCTTTTTGTTATTTTATTTTTTTGTTGTTGTTGTTCAGATGGAATCTCACTCTGTTGCCCAGGCTGGAGTTCAGTGGCACGATCTTGCCTCTCTGCAACCTCCACCTCTTGGATTCAAGCAGTTCTCCTGTCTCAGTAGAGACGGGGTTTCACCTTGTTGGTCATGCTGGTCTCTGACTCTTGACCGTGTAATCTACCTGCCTCAGCCTCCTAAAGTGCTGGCATGACAGGCTTGAGCCACCGTTAATCTTTTTTTTTTTTTTTTTTTTAACTTTATAGAGGCAAGTTCTCACTATGGTGTCCAGGCTGGAGTGTAGTGGCTATTCACAGGCACTTACACAGCACACTGCAGCACTGCTCAAGCAATCCTCCCACTTCAGTGTCAGGAGTAGCTGGGACCACAGTTGGACACCAGCACGCGGGTCTTTTGGGTTTTTTTTTTTCTTTAATTTTTTTTTTTTTGTTGGTGATGTTTTAGTTTAAGCAGCAACATGCGAAAAGATATCTTTTTAAAATTCACCTTAATTCAAAGGAGGGTAAGATATAATTTAGTGATTTTATAAGGAAACAACTTCTCAGAATATTTTGTAAACTAAAGGGCAAGAATTGCATTTTCTATTTCCTGTGTCCTTTAACAGTTCTAATAAGCAATTAATGTTTATTATGATAGAGGTATGCCAGGTGCAATGGTTCATGCCTATAATCCCAGCACTTTGGGAGGTGGGTGGATCACCTGAGGTCAGGAGTTCGAAACCAGCCTGTCCAACATGGTGAAACCCCGTCTCTACTAAAAATACAAAATTAGTCAAGTGTGGCGGTGCGTGCCTGCAATCCCAGCTGCTTTGAAGGCTGAGGCAGGAGATTGCTTGAACCCGGGAGGTAGAGGTTGCAGTGAACTGAGATTGCGACATTGCACTCCAGCCTGGGCAACAACAGTGAAACTCGGTCTCAAAAAAAAAAAAAAAGACCAGGCACGGTGGCTCACACCTGTAATCCCAGCACTTTGGGAGGTTGAGGCGGGCAGATCACAAGGTCAGAGTTTGAGACTAGCCTAGCTAACATGATGAAACCCCATCTCTTGTAAAAATACAAAAATTAGCACCTGTAATCCCAGCTAATCGGGAGACTGAGGCAGGAGAATCGCTTGAACCCAGGAGGCTGAAGTTGCAGTGAGCCAAGATTGTGCCACTGCACTCCAGCCTGAGCAACAAGAGCGAAATTCTGTCTTGGGGGAAGAAATACTGAGGTCTATTTTTTGGATTAAAATGGAATGCTTTCCTCACACTATAAAATTAGGTATTGTTACAAGTTTAAAGAATAGGTTTAGCCAGTGTGATTATTGCAGTGTAATAAAAAGGATCCCAGGTGGCACACATGCTAGCGTGGTGTGCAGATGCTCAACTGAAGTGAAGGATAACGTGCGTTTCAACATTTTCTATATACTAGGCAGTTTTTCTTAAGTCTTGGTTTATTATGTTATAATACAGTAAAATTTACTCTGTGTACGTATGATTCCATTAATATTAACAAATTTAAACAGTCTTACAGCTAAATACAATCAAGTTAGAGAACATTTCCATCACTACAGGAAGTTGTTTTGTGCTAATTTAACAACTTCTACCCATGCTCATCCCCCCACTCCCACCCTGAGAACCACTGCTCTGTTTTTCTGATCATATAGTTTGACCTTTTCAAAAATGTCATACAATTGGAATCATATAGTATGCGTGAATCATGTAGCCAAAGTTTTCATTTCACTTAGGTAAACACCTACGAATAGGAGTGCTGGGTTATATGCTAAGTGTTAAACTTCCTAAGAAGCTGCCAAACTGTTTTCCAAAGCATCTACCATTTTCCTGTCCCACCAGCAATAAAGCATTTGTTAGTCTACATACTCATCAATGCTAGTGTAGTCAGAATGTATGGTTTTCATTGTTCACATTCTAACAGATGTAGAGTGGTATCTCATTGTGATTTTAATTTGCATTTTCCTAATGAATATCTTTTCTCATGTATTTGTCATTCATGTATCTTCTTTAGTAAATTGTCTTATTGTTTTGCCCATTTTTAAAAGTTGAGTTTTCATATTGTTCAGTTTTGAGAGTTCTTCATATATTCTGGACACAAGTCCTTTGTCAGACATGTGATTTGCAAATATTTTCCCCCAGATTTTTTCAGGTCTTGTCAGTCCCTTAATAGTGTTTTTAGGAAGGAGAGCAGCTGCTTTTAATTTTGATGAAGTTTGTCATTGTTTTTCTTTTATGGATCGTGCTTTTGGTGTAGTATCTGAGAACTCTTTCTTAAACCAGTCACATGTCTTCTGTTTTCTTTGAAGCATTATAGGTTGAGGTACATTTTGGTCTATGATCACTTTTGAGCTACTTTTTATATATAGGTAAGATATGGTTTGAGGTTGTGTTTAGGATTTTTTTTCTTCCTGCATATGAATGTTCAGTTGTTCCAGCACCGTTTGTTGAAAAAACACTATCCTTTCTCTATTAATTCGCCATTTTACTTTTGTCAGTTGATTGTATTTGTGGGTCTATTTTTAAACTCCATTCTATATTATGTCTACATCATGAACTTTATAGTGAGTCTTGAAATTAGGTAGTGTGGGTCTTCTCTCTTGTTCTTTTCAAAATTGTTTTGGCTCTTCTAATTCCTTTACTTTTCCCACATAAATTTTAGAAACAGCTTATTGATTTCTGCCACTTTCCCCCAAAAAGCCTCTTGGGAATTTGACTAAGTTTACATCTAATCTAATAAATGATTTTGGAGAGAAGTGATATCTTAGCAATACAGTCTTTTCTGATAACACTTTGTTTTAGTTATTTTTCTCATTTAATAATTTTCCAACATTAAAACCTTGGACAAATTTAGATTTATATCTGAATAATTCCAGTTTTGTTGTCATTTCAAATGGTACATAATCCTTATTTTATAGATGAGAAAATTAAGTAACTTCCCCAAGTCACACAATTATTAAATGACAAAGCCAGATTGAAATCTATGAGCTTATAAACTAATGTCCTGTTTTGAACTACAGTACTAGTTTTCTTAAATTGTTGTAAACTGGGGTAGAGAGGAAGCCCTAACTTCTTTTAAGAAAAATCCCGCTACTGTAGTTCATAAAAGAATTGGTCCTTCCCACATTTATGTATTTTCAACGTTTCAGTTTTCCAGATCTGTTCAGGTGATAAACCATGCTTTTTTTCTTCCTCTCGGAGACAGAATCTTGCTCTGCCACCTAAGCTGGAGTGTAGTGGTGTCATAGCTCACTACAGCCCTGAACTCCTGGACTCAAGTGATCCTCCTGCCTCAGCCTCTTAAGTAGCTGGGACGACAGGCGCATGCCCACGCCTGGCTGACTTTTTTATTTTTTGTAGAGACGGTCTCTCACTATGTTGCTTAGGCTGGTCTTGAATTCCTGGGTTCAAGCGATCCTCCTGCTTCAGCTTCCCAGTCTCACCTGTGTTGAGATTACAGGTGTGAGCCACCACACCCAGCCTCCATGCTCATATTAATCTGCAAGCCTTCAGTTGACACATTTCTGAATCATTGTTTTTTAAACAGTATACCTTATCCAGTAGTTAATCAGTATGATTTCAATATGTGTACCTTTAGCATGTGAATAGTTATTTGTGCTCACCAGTTGAAACACAAGGACAGGATTTTTTTTTTTTTTTTTTTAACAACTCTCAGTCTTGTGGCGGGGGTAGTGGTATATACTTCATTCATTATAGTTAAGCCATAATAGATAGATACCTGTGGTCAGTGGTAACAAAAAAAAAGCTGTGTACTTGGTTGGGGTTACAATAGCTCCATTTCATGTTTTGAAGTTCCTTTGATAGCTGGATTATTTTTACAAAATGAGAATATTTGTAATCTTAATTTGCTGCTTCTATGAAATGAAGAATATTCTAATGCTGAAATCTGTTAAACATTGATAACTTACAAGTTGATTTTCTTATTTTTTAGGTCTCTTTATGAATAAAGAAATAAAAGCAAATAGAATCTTATCAGATAAGTGCTTTTATAAGTCTAAATATATTTTATTCTTTGGAATCTCTAAAGCAAACCTTTTAAACTTTTTTTTTTTTTTTTTTTTTTTAGGTCCCGGCATCAAGATGATTTATGGTAATAAGGTGCTCAGTCTTTGCTTAAAATAAATTTTACAATTATCAAAGTAAAATGTACCAGCTTTTTATTTGTTAATCCTGTTTAGTGTGTATGAAAATCACTTGGTGACTGGGCATGGTGGCTCATGCCTGTAATCCCAGCACTTTGGGAGGCTGAGGTGGACAGATAACAAGGTCAGGAGTTTGAGACCAGCCTGGCTAATACAGTGAAACCCCATTAGCCGGGCGTGGTGGCAGGTGCCTGTGGTCCCAGCTACTTGGGAGGCTGAGGCAGGAGAATCTCTTCAACCCGTGAGGCAGAAGTTGCAGTGAGTTGAGATCACGTCACTGTACTTCAGCCTAAGTGACAAGAGTGAGACGCCATCTCAAGAAAAGAAAATCACATCACTTGATTTTCTTTCTTTCATAAGAGTTGAAGAGTTAGGTATGTCTGCTTACGTTATGGCATCTATAGATGTCAAACCCCTCACTGGTTCTTTAAAACCAGTGTCTTTTAAAGAGGGTTTTAACTATGCTGGTGTAAATTTTAAGGATAGATTGAAAGAATAAAGATTCATGTGCCATTCATACTTTGGAACTTTGGGAAGGTATAGGAATGACCATAGATTGGCTTAGGGATAGTAAATTTATCCATCTGTAAATGGATCCAATTTAGTATTGTTCCTGTATTTTTCTAAAACCGACCCTTGTGTCATTCACAATTAAATATGAGTTGTGGCCAGGCCCAGTGGCTCACGCCTGTTATTTCAGCATTTTAGGAGGCTGAGGTGGGCAGATTGCTCAAGTCCAGGAGTTCAAGACCAGCCTGGGCAACATAGTGAGATCCCATCTCCACAAAAAATTTTTAAAAGTTAGCCAAGCATGGTAATGCTTGCCTGTGGTCTGTGGTTCCAGCTACTTGGGAGGCTGAGGTGGGCGGATTGCTTGAGCCATATGCTCTAATATATTTTAAAATACGTGTTTTTAAATATATTTTGAGTGGTAATATATAGCAGATAATGTTACATAAAAGCAGCCATGGTAATGACATATGACGTTACTGGTTTTGAGTTGTTTGTGTAGTAGTTAGCTATTAATATTCAGGTATAATGATTTGCTATTTAAACTACACAAATGCTCAAAGTCCAGTGATACCCTGCATCCAAATTCACTGGCTAGATTACCTTCTTAGGAAAGCGTAACACTTGAATGGAGTGACACTGGCGTGAGTCCACTAGAGGGTGTGTATACGTGGCCTGAGTTCAAATTGTTTGTTCCTGCTGTGAGTACTGCTTTTCAGCTTCAAGTTACTCTTCTTGGCCACAGTGCTGTTTATTCCACTTAGTAACAGTTCTGTTTACAGAGCACTTTGACATAAATTCTGATTTTTAACATTAAAGTTGTCTGATGGTATTTTTGTTTTAATCTTTAGACATCAAGAAATTTTTTTAGTGACAGAATAGGGACTTTTTTGATCCTTAAATCTACCCCTCACCACAATAAAGGAAAAAAGCAAAAACATTCTTGGCTCATGCATTGAACGATCTTTTTTGAGAAGGGTCAGTTTTTGAAAAATTACCCAAAACTGAAACATCTTTCATCTTTATCACACCCAAAGATTAAAAGTGACTGATTACCACCAGTTATTTCACTAAATATGAAAGTGGGAAACCGTATCAATTATTTGTCCACTAAGTTGATAAGCCCAGGAGAATACGATCTGTAAATTCTAGTTGAGTGATGAAGATGGGGCTTTGAATTAATCTACAGTCTTGGAATTAATTCTGCAGTGTTTTAACCAAGGAATTTTTCAGTAGTCATAAATTTATATTTTAAAATTGAGTAAATGTTCTCATTGACCCCCACCAATTTTGTAAAGCAGATATTAACCAAACTTCAATAGTTATAAGACAAAAATTTAATGAAAATTGGACAGTATGTATAATCCAGGGCTAAATAGTTACATTGGACTGGAGTAGAAATTTAAAATACAATAGATGCTGGAGTAAATGTTACATATTATCATCATCTGATTCATCTTCTTCCTTCAGAGATTCCTGTTAAGAGAAAATAGGTGTTTAAAATTGATTTTTAAAATTGTTATATCCCATACCTGTGGGCAAGTTAAGCTACAACAACCTGAGTTAAGTGGTTAATTTCCTTTACTTGTAACTGAATGAACAGTTCTAGAATAAGATACCCACGCAAAGATAATTAAGCAAATATTGCTCTAACATGCAATGACTGTATCTTTGATAGAATGTATACTTAAGAGGCCAGGTGCAGTGGCTTAAGTCTGTAATCCCAGCACTTTGGGGGCCGAAGTAGGCAGATCACCTGAGGTCAAGTTTGAAACTAGCCTGGTGAAAACCCGTCCCTGTATTATTGGTGAAACCAAAAATGCAAAAGTAGCCAGGTGTGGCGGCGTGCTCCTGTAATCCCAGCTACTGGGGAGGCTGAGGCAGGAGGATTGCTTGAACCCTGGAGGCAGAGGTTGCAGAGCAGAGATGGTGCCACTGCACTCCAGCCTGGGTGACAGAGCAAGACTCTGTCTCAAAAAAAAAATAGAACATATACTTAAAAGTCCTAAAAAACCTCTTTGCAATCTAAACCCCCCACAATTTTTTTGGAACCAAGGCAACTGTACCCACTAGAGATAACCTAGAAAATTTCTATCCTTAGTTCAACTGAACTATTAGTGATATTTAATAGAAGCCACCCAAGTTGATTTATATTATTCAACACAATTTTGGTTAGAGGATTTTTTTTTTTTTTAAATTAGGGATGGGGTCTTGCTGTGCTGCTCAGGCTGGTCTTGAACTCCTGGGCTAAGTGATTCCCCGCACTGTACCTGGCCAAGAGAAGTTTTTGTGCTGTGGCTTACCTTAGCATATTTCTCTGCTTCTTCCCTTATATCTTTTGGAACAATTTCATGTCTTCCATTAGTTACTGTAAATTAAGCCACATATGTAAATGAAGTTTAAATTGAGTACTGTATTGTAACTTGCAGTATACCATAGGATCTACCCAATCCACAGACTGCCTCACCTAAGGTTGCAAAGTTGTACTATGAGTAATACTCAAATATTTTAGTGTGCTGCTTCCACATGAGATTATATGTGCCTACATATTAAGTTCTTATGGAAATGAAAGTAAATTATGCTATAAGTTATAAATCCTGAGCATTAATTTATAGCATAGTATCTTTAAAACCATGAAATGGATGTTTCAAAAAATAACCTGTTCACAACTTAAGTCAATTATTAAGCAGAACTTTCCCTTCATTTAGACAACCTAGTAAATTTGTTTTAGCTTTCATTATTTTAGAAAGGACTCTCAGTTGTAAATTAGCTGTGGTACAGATCATTCCTAAGGCAAATAAATGTACAAAAATAACTTACATTCACCAACCCAGCTGAGTTCTAGTTCAAAAGCTTTATCCTTAACTTCATCATGTACTATGTAAATTCTAGAATAGAAAAGGGAAAGGTAAGATTTTGGTAACCTCCAAACATTGTAGTAGTTCACAGACCCATAGTCAGTACAAATTAGAATGTCCATCCATAATAAAATTATTTATAAAATTACACAGACACATTCTACATAGCATTTAACATTAGAGAAGACAAATTACACAGGGACTGAAATGAAACATTTGCCCTCCCAACAAATATTCAATATATTTAATCAACCCAAGTTCAGTTTATTTTTGCACATTGCTTTAGAGATATAACTTGGGTGGGTGCAGTGAGTGGCTCACACCTGTAATCCCAACACTTTGGGAGACCAAGGCTGATGGATCACTTGAGGTCAGGAGTTTGAGACTAGCCTGGCCAACATGGTGAAACCCTGTCTCTACTAAAAATACAATAATTAGCTGGGTGTGGTGGTGGGTGCCTGTAATCCTAGCTACTCAGGAGGCTAAGGCAAGAGAGTTACTTGAACCCGGGAGGTGGAGGTTCCAGTGAGCCAAGATCACACTACTGCACTCCAGCCTGGGCTACGGAGAGAGACTCCGTCTCAAAAAAAAAAAAAAAAAGATATAACTATAAAAGATAACTCATAAAGAAAATGGATTCACTAGGAAGAGGTGTCATTAACTGTGTTTTAGGAAATTTATTTTTTGTCCCATTAATTTAATATTTTTAAAGCCAACTAATTGGCTGGGAATGGTGGCTCGTGCCTGTAATCCTAGCACTTGTTGGAGGCAGAGGTGGGCAGATAATGAGGTCAGGAGATTGAGACCATCCTGGCCGAAAGTGTGAAACCATGTCTCTACTAAAAATACAAAAATTAGCCAGGTGTGGTGGCACGGGCCTGTAGTCCCAGCTACTCGGGGGGCTGAGGCAGGAGAATCACTTGAACCCAGAAGGTGGAAGCTGCAGTGAGCTGAGATCGTGCCACTGCACTCTAGCCTGGGCAACAGAGTGAGACTCTGTTTCAAATAAGTAAGTAAAACCAACTAATTTATGTGCTTGCAATTATTAGTGGTCTCTTCAACCTACAGCTTCTTGGCAGTAGTCTTTTTAAGCTCCTTGTCCATTTTATAATGGCTTATATGCCACATAACCTGGCCTTCACATTGTAGTACTTTACAAATTACAGCAAAGGAGGAGGCACTGTCATGCAACATATTAAAGTAACATAAAAAGTATCAAGAGGCCAGGTGCGGCGGCTCACATCTATAATCCCAGCACTTTGGGAGGCCAAGACGGGTGGATCACAAGGTCAGGAGTTCAAGACCAGCCTGGCCAAGATGGTAAAGCCCCTCTCTACTAAAAATACAAAAATTAGCCAGGCGTGGTGGTGGGTGTCTGTAATCCCAGCTACTTGAGAGGCTGATGCAGGAGAATTGCTTGAACATGGGAGGTGGAGCTTGCAGTGAGCCAAGATCATGCCACTGCCCTCCAGCCTGGGCGACAGAGCGAGGCTCCATCTCAAAAAAAAAAAAAAAAAAAAAAATCAAGAAATTAAGTACAGTAGCAGAGTATAGCTTTTATCTAATACTTTCCACTGAGTTACATACCTTACTTTTAGGAGGGTCTTCTAAAACCTTGCTATAATATGAGAGGATCTCAATTTTCTAGAACTAAGTAAAAGATAACATGCTGCTCCATTTTCTTAAATGAAGAAGGGATGGCTTTCCTAACATGGAACACTTAATAGATGACTACCATTATACCTAAATATAAAAGATGGTAAGAACTGATTTCCAGAAGCACTTCAAAGGATTGGTTCAGTGAAGGAAACAGTATATCATGATAAAATACTACACAATTCAAGGAAGATAACTGACTTCCTTTCTTAGCAGTTCTGCTGTATGTTGGTTCCTAATGTTGCCGTTAGAATGGCTTCTGCTTGCTTCACAACTGAAACTGGGAGGGCAGAGGGGAGGAGGAAGCAGGAGGGCTAAAGGCAATAGCAGTAATGATGGACCAGTTTATAAGAGACTGAGTGTCATGTAAATAGTATGTTTATTATACAATAGAGCCCATTGGAATTTTTTTTCTTGTATTGTTAGATGTAAAACCTGAGACACTACCGTATAGAGAGCTGATTGACTAGACCTTGTTCATGTAGTTCTAATGTGGAATAGTTAGAGATGTTAAGAATTATCTGAATATAACTTTTGAATCTAAAAAGCTGGCTACACAACGTGTTTTGTTGGAATCTTTGTAATACCAAATGTCTACACTCTTTTATCTAAAAGAATGAAAAAATTTTTGAAACATCACTACCAAGGTTAATTGACTTTTTTATTGCTTACTGTCTAAATACCTGTTACATATTAATAGTATTCTAGTTTACATACCTGTCATCAACTATTCAGGGTTTCTTAAGCTAGTTTTTGAAATGTTTTGTAATACTGCTCTTCTTACCTTGTTATAGGAACTTTTATAATAAACATGAAAAAGTGAAACATATCTTTCCCAAATAAACACATTATGTAAATGAGCCAGCTTCGTGGATCATGTATGGAAATAATTAGTTGTAAACCTATAAAGTCTGTAAGCATTCTTAGAGGCAATTTAAGATTACTATTATTAGTACTTAAGAGATTTGAGAAGTTGGGAGCTAACAAATTAAGACCCTAATGGTACATTATGTGTCTTTAACCTGTAACAGGAGTTTATTTTGTCAAAAGCTATTTTTCCCTTCCTATTCATTCTACTAAAAAACGGGGCTTGAAAACATTTTCCTCCTTCGTGAGGCTTCTTAGAATGTTAAATTTACCTTCTAAAACACACTAAGTTATTTTACAGGAAAACAGCCTCTTAGGATTAATGTAATATATATATGCAAAGGTCAAGTGAAATATCTTTGTGGATGGTAAGAAAAATTTCAACTTACATTTTTGCAACTTCTTTAACAATATCACGGCAGGTCATTTCTTTCATCTACAGAAAATAAAATGTATATTCATCAGAAGAACATTTTCCACTTGTGTAATTATTTTCACTTTTATACTCAGATATAAAACCAAGGAAAATAACCTGAAGTCTGAAAAAGACCAGAATCGAAGTTTCCTGATTCATATTTTAATGTTTTGAAATTTATACGCCAAGCCAGGCTCAGTGGCTCACGCCTGTAATCCCAGCACTTTGGGAGGCCAAGGCAGCCGGATTGCCTGGGGTCAGAAATTCAAGACCAGCCTGACCAACATGGTGAAACCCTGTCTCTACTAAAAATACAAAATAGCCAGCCGGGCGCGGTGGCTCAAGCCTGTAATCCCAGCACTTTGGGAGGCCGAGACGGGCGGATCACGAGGTCAGGAGATCGAGACCATCCTGGCTAACATGGTGAAACCCCGTCTCTACTAAAAAATACAAAAAAACTAGCCGGGCGAGGTGGCGGGCGCCTGTAGTCCCAGCTACTCGGGAGGCTGAGCCAGGAGAATGGCGTGAACCCGGGAGGCGGAGCTTGCAGTGAGCTAAGATCCGGCCACTGCACGACAGCCCGGGCGACAGAGCCAGACTCCGTCTCAAAAAAAAAAAAAAAAAAAAAAAATACAATAGCCAGGCTGGAAGTGGTGCGCCCACGTAATCCCAGCTACTCAGGAGGCTGAGGCATAAGAATCTCTTGAACCCAGGAGGCAGAGGTTGTAGTGAGCCAAGATTACGCCACTGTACTCTAGTCTGGGCGACAGAGAGACTCCGTCTCAAAAAAAAAAAAAAGTTTATACACCAAAAAAGATATTCTGAGATATCCTATAGTTACCACTAACTTTGTGATAAAATTATAAAAATCCACAGCCACCTATAAATCTGAAGTCTGACCTGAAGTTTGAACGACTGGAGAAGACATCTAGATTTTCTTTATAGTCAATTTAGGATAATAAAATGCAAACAAATCATTAATGTCTACTATATGCAAGATACAGAAAGATGAAGGAAGGAGTAACAAATCATCCTTTGTGGAACTATTCAAAGCAAAAATGCAAAATACCAGGGAAAGCTTTGAAGAACCAAGATTTGAGCAGGTTCTTAGAATATAGATTGGATTGGATTGGATTTCAAGAGAGATGAACGTATAAAGCAGAAGTGGGAAGCCAAAAGCTTTTATCCAAATTAGAATTAAGCATTCTTTCAATGAACACTTGGAAATCAAGGTAGAAAAGTACCCCTAGGGCCTAGCTGAGGAGTCTGTATGTCGTTAGGTTTTGATAGTAACCAGTGCAAGATTTTATCATCAGACATACGGGTTTCTGAATAGACAGGCATTTCTGAACAGACATGACAGGATCAAAACAATGTTTGCGCAAACTGCCCTTCATCTATTGCGGATACATTGGGGGATGATGGAATATAGTGAAAGATAATGGGTGCTCATACAGCAGTCTAGACTTTAGGTGATTCAACTACTATATATTTAAGCTAGATTATCTTTTTTTTTTTCAATTTTGAAATCTGGATGCTCAAGCTATGCCTGCACAACCACATGAGGAAGAAGGAACAATGACAACAACAAAACACTAAATTTAAATTTAAGAATACTAATCTTAGGAAATAGATAAACCATTATTTGGGTACAACTAAAGGCAAGTGGCATAGACTCTTAAATATTTTGGGGAAGAAAGAGACTAAAAGAGATCTAAGGAAGAAAATGTGAACCTCGATAGTTTGAAACAGTTAAAAAGGCAGTGTAGAAATTGCTCAGGCAGTTTGATTATGGACTATTAGATGATACTTGGGTCTGATAATGGTATAAGGAGAATAAAGTATTTAGGGATGCAATATGCCTGCAGCTTTTTTCAAATAGTTTATAGGGGAGGGGGATGTGTAAGTGGTTAACTGAAGTCTAACTAGATGAGTTTGTTGTAAGCTTATGATGTTTACAGTTCTTCATGTTAAATTGAGGGTGATCACAGGAAGGGAAAGAATACTAATCTTTGAATTTTTGCCCTTATTGGTTAAGTT
This sequence comes from Rhinopithecus roxellana, assembly GCF_007565055.1. Lineage (NCBI taxonomy): Eukaryota > Metazoa > Chordata > Mammalia > Primates > Cercopithecidae > Rhinopithecus > Rhinopithecus roxellana. Next base: position 14,655,989 of record NC_044553.1, on the reverse strand, counting down.
CTGTATTTAGTGAATTAACTGCATCCTACAAAGTCAAACTTGAAAAGCACATTTTAATTGGCAAATATATTTTTACATATGTTTGTAAAGTTCTTATTTTTTGGTAAACTATCAGAAGAGAACAATGATACAGAGCAGGGGTCAGCAGATGGATTCTGTAAAGCATCAACTTGTAAATATTTTCAGGTTTATTAGCTGTATGGCTCTGGTTTCTGTTCCCTGTTCCAAATGTTAAAGTCTACTGTTGTATTTTCTAAAAGTAGCCATGGACTGAATGTAGCTGTGTTCCAATAAAACTTACACAAAAGCAGGCAGTGGGCCATAATTTGTAACACCTGATTCACAGCATAATTTTGTCAGAAACTGTAAGTGTTCCTCAATTAAAGTGATTTTTTTTCTTGATTTTTGTCTGGGACTTACTGTTTTTCCCATTCCTTACTAGGATTTAACTATATAAAGATAGTAACTGCTCTAAATATTCTAATTTCCTTTATTTTTTTGAGATAAGGTGTCGCTCTGTCGCCATGGCTGGAGTGCAGTGACGTGATCATAGCTCACTGTAGCCCCCAACTCCTGGGGCTCAAAACAGTCCTCCTGCTTCAGCCTCCCAAGTAGCTGGGACTACAGGTATATACCACCTCACCTCGCTAACATTTTGTTTTAGGAGATAGGGTCTCATTCTTTTGCCTAGCCTGGACTTGGAACTCCTGGGCTCAAGCAATCCTCCCAACTTGGCCTGCCAAACTGGTAGGGTATTACAGGGGTAATCCCCCTCAACTAGTGTAAATATTCTAATTTTCAAATTTCCATATAATAGTATTGAGAGATGAAAATAAAAGGAAAAGAGTAGAAGATAGGAACCTAGCATCATACTAGTAAGTGTGCAGTGGAAAAGAACGTAGGTCTAAGACTCATAAGGTCTGGATACTGTTCAGAACCAGCTGATTCTGTATTCCTATGCAGAGTGTTTAATCTGCAGTTGAGCTTAGGCTAAATGACCTCTAAGATCCTTTTGTCAACTTTACTAAAATACGAAACAAATTAGGCTTTATAGATTAGGCTCAGCATTGTACAAATACCAAACGTGAATAAATATTTTCTAGAAGCTGGTCTTAAATAAGTTGAATGAGTAACTGAGAAAGATTCTAGTGCAGCATTAACATTTAAATGTATGTGAAATTTTATCTCACTTGAGTTTACCAAAACACTGATAAATTGTATGCCTGCTTTTTAGGCAAGTTTCTGACAGGTCATCAATAATATTGAAACAGTATCCATGAAGTCTTTAAGTTGATCAATGTATGGCTAAAAGGAAAACCAAGCTTTTAAGAAAACTTGTTCACACTAATAGCTGAATGTTGTGAAAAAATAAGTGGGTAGTTGTAAGAGTATAGGCTAAAAGTTATGCCTTATGTGGCTAGGAGCAAAGTTAAGAGAACCAGTGGAGCACAGCCAGACATAAAAGCTGTGTTCCAAAGAAAGAAAGAATATAGGAAAAATATAACTTTTTAGTAACTCAAAATTTTAAAATTTTCAAACTAGAGCTCACGTAGATTCATAAATAGGTTTCAAGGATTTTGTGAAATCATATCAAAAGTTGCGTTTTTCTAGATTGAGGCTTTATAGTAGTTACTAAAAATCATAAAGGGATGTATAACACAACTCTGTAGATATGTTATCAGCTTTCACATTCAGTGACTTAGCAGCCTCATAAAGCTCTAAACATCAAACCACACTGTATCCTTAAACCAAGCTTCTCCAGCCACGGGGCGCAGAGCCAAACACAAATTCAAACTTTAACACATTATGAGATTTTTTTTTAAGCTCATCAGCTATCATTACTGTTGGTGTATTTTATGTGTGGCCCAGGGAAGCCAAATGATTGGACATCCCTGCCTTAGACTGAAATGTCTGTGGTGATAAAATTTCACTGCATTAGCATGACAATGTAGTAAAAATTCAAGCATTAATTATTACCTGAAGCTTCTCTATTTCCGTCTTTGCAGCTTGCCTGGCTTTGCCAATGGCACAGCCCCAATAACCCTATTTAGAAAAAAAAAATTATATAGTCACTGAATTAGTATGCTATATATAATTAATGACTACTAATGTTTCTATTTATAACCTAGTGAAAGGATGTTAAATGACTTTTAAAAGCAAGTATGGAAAAATATAGTCAAATACATTCTGATGAATGCCAAAGGGCTCAAAAATATTAAAATACCAAACAATTCTAAAACTACCTCTATTTTTAATAGAGATATATCCAAAAATATTTAAATTGCGTAATCATATACACTCTGAGACATTTTGGGGAACATGAATGGGAAAGATTTTAGCACTATGACAATGAAAAATGAAATTATATATTCCTGAGACACAGAAATAAAGTTAATTCCTACGAGTTCAGTACTCTAAACCCCAATGTTTTTATTCTGTAAATTTTTTTAAAGAAAAGGATGCACAGCCGGGCACGGTGGCTCATGCCTGTAATCCCAGCACTATGGAAGGCCGAGGCAGGCGTATCACCTCAGGTCAGGAGTTGGAGACCAGGCTGACCAACATAGGGAAACCCCGTCTCTACTAAAAATACAAAAAAATTAGCTGGCTGTGGTGGCAGGTGCCTGTAATCCCAGCTACTAGGGAGGCTGAGGCAGGAGAATCACTTGAATCTGGGAGCCATAGGTTGCAGTGAGCAGAGACTGCACCACTGCACTCCAGCCTGCGCAACAGAGTGAGGCTCCATCTCAAGAAAACAGTTAAGAAACGGTAATAATAGGCTGGGCACGGTGGCTCACACTTGTAATCCCAGCACTTTGGGAAGCCGAGGCATGTGGATCACTTGAGGCCAGGAGTTCCAGACCAGCCTGGGCAACATGGTGAAACTCCGTCTCTACTTTTAAAAATACAAAAACTAGCCAGGTGTGGTGATACAGGCCTGTAATCCCAGCTACTTGAGAGAAGCTGAGGCACGAGAATCCCTTGAATCCGGGAGGCAGAGGTTACAGTGAGTCAAGATTACACCACTGTAGGGCCGGACGCGGTGGCTCAAGCCTGTAATCCCAGCACTTTGGGAGGCCGAGACGGGCGGATGATGAGGTCAGGAGATCGAGACCATCCTGGCTAACACGGTGAAACCCCGTCTCTACTAAAAAATACAAAAAACTAGCCGGGCGAGGTGGCGGGCGCCTGTAGTCCCAGTTACTCAGGAGGCTGAGGTAGGAGAATGGCGTAAACCCAGGAGGCGAAGCTTGCAGTGAGCTGAGATCCGGCCACTGCACTCCAGCCTGGGCGACAGAACGAGACTCCGTCTCCAAAAAAAAAAAAAAGATAACACCACTGCAGTCCAGCCTGGGTGACAGAGCAAGACTGTCTCAAAAAAAAAAAAGTAATAATTTAGGGAAAGCTCTTAGAAATCACATTTAAACCTTCTCTTTAAAAGGGAAGGCAGGGCAAGGTGGCTAATGCCTGTAATGCCAGCACTTTGGGAGGCCAAGGTGGGCGAATTACTTGAGATCCAGAGTTCGAGACCAGCCTGGCTAACATGGTGAAACCTTGTCTCTACTAAAAATACAAAAATTAGCCGGGTGTGGTGGTGCATGCTTCTAATCCGAGCCTACTCGGGAGGCTGAGGCAGAATTGCTTGAACTGGGGAGGCAGAGGTTTGGCGCCACTGCACTCCAGTCTGGGCGACAGAGCAAGACGTTGTCTCAAACAAAATTAGGTCCAGTGCAGTGGCTCACGCCTGTAATCCTAGCACTTTGGGATGCTGGAGTGGGCAGACCACTTGAGGTCAGGAGTTGGAGACCAGCTGGCCAACATGGCAAAACCCCATCTCTACTAAAAATACAAAAATTAGCCAGGCATGGTGGCGCATGCCTATAATCCCAGCTAATCGGGAGGCTGAGACAGGAGAATCGCTTGAACCTAGGAGGCAGAGGAGGTTGCAGTGAACCAAGATCGAGCCACTGCACTCCAGCCTGGGAGATAGAGTGAGACTCCATCTTAAAAATAAATAAAATAAAATAAAAGGGATGACATGGCTGGACATGGACGCTCATGCCTGTAATCCCACCACTTTGGGAGTCCAAGGCAGGAGGATTGCTTAAGGCCAGGAGTTTGAGACCAGCCCTGGGAACGTGGAAAGACCTTGTCTCTACAGACACCAAAAAAATACAAAAATTCCCATGCATGGTGGCATAAGCCTGTAGTCCCAGTTACTTGGGAGGCTTAGGTAGGAGAATCGCCTGAGCCTCGAAGTTAAGAGGCTGAAGTGAGCTATGATTGTGTCACTGCACTCCAGCCTGGGCAAGAGTGAGGGGAAAAAAAAAAAAAGACGTTAAATAGTTTTAAGACAGTGTTTATAGTAAAAAAGGAAAATCACATATTCAAAATACTATATGCACTGTATAGCTTTTATAAATAACATACTGAAAACAACAAATCTTTTCTCTGCCTCATATCGGATATTAATGATAAACAAGAAAACATGGTTGGGCACGGTAGCTCACACCTGTAATACTCCCACTTTGGGAGACCCGGGTGGGTAGATCTCTTGAGGCCTGGAGTTCAACACCAGTCTGGCCAAAGTGGCAAAGGCCTGTCTCTACTAAAAATACAAAAAAATTAGCCAGGTGGTGCACACCTGTAATCCCAGCTACCCAGGAGGCTGAGGCAGAAGAATCGTTTGAACCTGGGAGGCAGAGATTGCAGTGAGCCATTGTGCTCACGCAACTGTTGTTAGACCAACATCAGATCCAACGTGAGCCACTGGATCACGCCACTGTGTTCCAGCCTGGGTCACACAGTGAGATCCTGTTCCACCAAAAAGGAAAAAAAAAAAAATGCTGTTGGACAAGAGGTTGTTGTAAAAAAAAAAAAAAAAAACTCCTTGAATGAGTTTTTTTTAAATTTCATATAATCTTATAATGAGACTTAAATGCTAATGAAATACCATTAAACTAAAATAGAATTTCAAATGATTCAAAAGTACTCACGTATGAAACACCTGATGGGTCAATCATGTAGAGTTGCGCACCGTCATTCACACTGTAAGACCCTAACATGAAACTGCATAAAAGTATACAAACAGCTTAAACCACGGCAATAACATAAAAGTATTTTTGAAAAAATGATTAAAATGCAATTATATTTTGTTTCTGAGATAAATTACTAATATACATATAACTCATAGTACTTTCATACAGTGGTTTCAAATAATTAAAACTAGTACATACTTGAGATTATTCAAAATTCATGTAGCTTTGTTTGTTTGTTTAATATTAATCTTTCTGATTAAGGTCTCCTAGAAAGTCTAGCAGTACAGGGAAAGGAGTAATGATAAGATAGATGAAAATCAAAACTAATGAGAGGGCCCAAAAAATAAGGCATAAACACAAAAAGGTCAAGGGAACAAAATTCCTGGCAGAGAGTATACTGAATCCATGTGAAATCCTTCCCACCCTTCATTCTATTTCCCAATATCCTGCCAGTCATTTATCTGCAATAATCAGAATTGGTTCAGTGTATTTTTCTATGCTCAACAAATTAGGCTATTAGCTGATTGTATGAAATACTGATTTTCTGAAATTGCAACATACAGTGGGCACTGTTTCCATGAGTTCTGCATCTGTGGATTCAACAAACCACAGATAGAAAACTTTCAAAAAACATTGCTTTTCTACTGAACAACTGTGATTTTCTTGTCATTATTCCCTAAACGATACAGTGTAACAGCTATTTACACTGTATTAGGTATTGCAAGTAGAGATGACTTAACATATACAGGAGGATATGCACAGGTTATATGCAAATACTTAACCATTTTATATGAGGGACTTCAGCAACCTTGGATTCTGGTATTCATGGGAGGTCCTAAAACCAATTCCCCACAAAAACCAAGGGATGACTATATTTGCCTTAGAGTAGAAAAGAAACCAGCATCATCTTACACATCATCTCATATGCGGAATATTTTTAACTATTCAATTCCCATCCCTACTGTCATTTCCATCCATCTCCTACCCTGATATGAGACTTATCCTTCAGAATATATAGCTCATTGTCACTATTTTAAAGCCTTTTAACATTTTCTTTGCTGAAAATCAGCATGGAACACAGACTTTTACATGACTGGACCCCTTCCTACATCTTCAATATCATCTCTAAACCTCATACTCTACACACCAAGCATACTTAACTATCTCAGGCCCACATATTTTCATACCAGTTCCTGTGCTTGCAACTACCAAGTCTCCCTACAGCTCACACTCTTTTCCTTGCCTCCTGTCCAGAAACAGTCCATTCCCTAATTGTTGTCCCTTTATCATATCACCTCTAAGATTTTATCAATGTGACTTCACACCTGTGTCTCCACATCCATGACTAACTCAGTGCCCAATAGATGTTTACTGAAAAAGTTCTCTCTGGCCCGGCGCGGTGGCTCAAGCCTGTAATCCCAACACTTTGGGAGGCCAGGGTGGGCAGATCACTTGAGGTCAGGAGTTCAACACCAGTCTGGCCAACATGGCAAAACCCCGTCTCTACTAAAAATAAAAAAATTAGCCAGGCGTGGTGGAAGGCGCTTGTAATCCCTGCTACTCAGGAGGCTGAGGCAGGAGAATGGCTTGAACCTGGGAAGCAGAGGTTGCAGTGACCCGAGATCATGCCACTGCACTCCAGCCTGGGCGACAGAGAGAGACTCCATCCCAAAAAAAAACAAAAAAAAGTTATGGGAAAAAAAAAGTTATCTCTACTATTTTTGCTCCCTTGAAAAGAGTAGAGAAGTTTGATGAACTCAGAGCTCAGTTGAAAGGTATTCTACATAGTCTGAAAACAAAGTGTTTCATAATGTAATTTAAGTGAGAGGCTTAAGAATGACTAATGTCAGCCTGGGCAGCATGGTGAGACCCCATCTCTACAAAAAAAAAAAAAATTTTAATTAGCCAGGCATCGTAGCCCATGCCTGTGGTCCCAGCTACTTGGGACACTGAGGTAGGAGCATCGCTTGAACCAGGAGGTGAAAGCTGCAGTCAGCCATGATGGCACCACTGCACTCCAGCTCAGGTGACAGAGCAACTGTCTCAAAAAGTAAAACGAAACATAAAACACTAATGTAACATTACCAATAGAATAAAACTCGATTTTTCTTTAATATCTGTCTTAGTAATTAAATATGACTGATGATAAACAACTCAAAGGTAGGACTACAGCTGAGCACTCAGATGTTAGTATATGCACTATTTTGACTAAACATGTTTGACATTTTAAGTCATAAGCCAAACATGTCTTTTCATTTTAGAAAAATCTAGTCATAAGTCTTCTCTGTGAAGCCAAATTTGAATATTTATACCTATTCCAGGTCTTTATGCAGCTGAATCCCCACTTCACCCCAAAATAAAATATCAGCACTTTAACAGAAAGAAAAACTGTGCTTAATGGGAATTGTGAGATGTAATTTTGTATGGACTAATTACTGACTGCCAAAAATAATCTCCATTTAATAGCATATTACCTACAGGCTTCAAGTATATCAGATGGAAATTAATGAGAAAACTGAAGTATAACTGGCTGCTTAATGTTAACACAGCATATATTTAAAATTACCTAAGAATATCAGGGACTAATACCAGAGAGTTTATTATAATCAGATTAAAGTCATTGTTATCAGTTCCTTGTTTTATAATCACTTCAGATCTATATAGTCCTTTTCACTATTCAAACTTTACTTTTTTTTTTTTTTTTTTTTTTTTTTGTAGAGGCAGAGTCTCTATTGCCCCGGCTAGAGTACAGTGGTATGATCACAACTCACTCACTCCACTGTTGAACTCCTGGGCTCAAATGATCCTCCCAAGCAGCTCATAAGTAGCTGTGAGTACAGGCATGTGATACTGCACCTGGCTAAATTTTAAATTTTTTTGTAGAGATAGGTTCTCACTATGTTGGCCAGGCTGGTCTCATACTCCTGGGCGCGAGGGATTCTCCCACCTCAGCCTCCCAAAGTACTGGGATTACAGGTGTGAGCCATGGCACCCAGCCTCAAGTAGTTTCTATGTACACTGTTTTATTTAATAATTGCCCTAATACTTCTCGACAAGAGTTCCTATTTTTAAGTATGTAAAAGGCTAAGATGCTGGGGAACATAATAATTATCTATAGTACAGATCTGCCTTTTGAATAATTCACAAAATTTCATACCTGCAGCCAAAAGGTCTAACAGCACTGTAGAGTGTATATGCATGCACATACATGGCCACTCTGTCTGCAAGATGCTATGGAGGGAAGCAGAAGAGCTTATTAATAAACTTCTATTACTGTCCAAAAGGTTTCTCAACATGTTATCAACTTACTTTTAGTGGAATGTTGTAGCCAAAGTTAGATCTAAAGTTGGAAGCTTCTTCTCTTGCTATGTCTGCTAAAGAACGAGCATCTGCCAACAAACCTGCTACTGCCTGAAAAAAAAGCACCAATTTACTAGAGGAACACGTTCCTATCACAAATCAAAGTTTGCAATTATAGATTTACTAAATTTTTTTAACAAGTATTACCATTCAAAATAAACTTTTTTGGCTTAAAGGCTCTCTACAAGGCATTCTGATGCTTGAGTATGAAATTATAATTTAGAAATTTACTAAGTATAACTTCATTGCTTTGTTCAATGCTCATACTCAGGACTATTTCCTTTTTTTTTTTTTTTCTGTGACGGAGTCTCGCTCTGTTGCCTGGGCTGGAGTGCCGTGGCGCAAACTCTGCTCACTGCAAGCTCCGCCTCCTAGGTTCGCACCATTCTCCTGCCTCAGCTTCCCTAGTAGCTGGGACTACAGGTGCCCGCCACCACGTCTGGCTAATTTTTTTGTATTTTTAGTAGAGACGGGGTTTCACCATGTTAGCCAGGATGGTCTCGATCTCCTGACCTGGTGATCCACCCGCCTCGGCCTCCCAAAGTGCTTGGATTACAGGCGTGAGCCACCGTGCCTAGCCAATTTTCAGGACTACTTCTATCATAAATCCTCTTCCCCTGATTTACTACCTCATTATAAAGAAAAAAAACCATGGGTCTTGGTCAGATTTCATCTTTTTTTTTTTTTTTTGAGACAGTCTCATGCGTCACCTAGGCTGGAGTGCAATGGCGCCATCTGGGCTCACTGCAACCTTTGCCTCCCAGGTTCAAGGGATTCTCCTGCAGCTGGAATTGGCTAATTTTTGTATTTTTAGTAGAGACAGAGTTTGGTTTTGCCATGTTAGCCAGGCTGGTCTTGAACTGCTCACCTCAGGTGATCAGCTTGCCTCAGCCTCCCAAAATGTTGTGATTACAGGTGTGAGCCACCGTGCCTGGCCCAATTTTGATCTTTAAAGTTATTACAGGGTGAGGATATCTAATCCAAAAATCTGAAATTTAAAACATTTCAGAATCTGAAACAAACAAACAAAAAACAGAACTGCAGTTACTATGTATGTGCCGAGAAGCCCTCAGGCACTGCAGTGAAATCACATGTTAGTGTGGCATATTTTTCTTTTTTCTTTTTTTGAGACAGAGTTTTGCTCTTGTTGCCCAGGCTGGAGTGCAGTAGCGCAATCTCAGCTCACCACAACCTCGGTTTCCTGGGTTCAAGCTATTCTCCTGCCTCAGCCTCCCTCGGTTTCCTGGGTTCAAGCTATTCTCCTGCCTCAGCCTCCCAAGTACCTGGGACTACAGGTGCATGCCACCATAGCCCGGCTAATTTTTTTATTTGTAATAGAGACGGGGTTTCTCCATGTTGGTCAGGCTAGTCTTGAACTTCCGACCTCAGGTGATCTGCCCGCCTTGGCCTTCTAAAATGCTGGGATTACAAGTGTGAGCCACTGTGCCCAGTCTAGTGTGGCATATTTTAAGTTTGGAGAAAAATGTCCAAGTAGTTCAGTTTGAACATTAGATCATTTTACTACATTCCTTTCAATGCCTTCACATCTTTCAGAAGCTAGGCTGTTAGTGGTTGCTATGAAAAAAAGTAAGTACTGTGCAAAAATCAGTGTGAAACAGGAAATGACAGTGGCTGCATCCAAAGTTGGGAAGTTGTACAGTGTACATACTAGAAATTTTGATTGCTTAAAATGAAAGAAAACATTTTAATTTTTAAATAAAAATATTTTCACTATATGTGTATTTTTTTAAAAAATGGCTAAATTTTTAGGATGTAAACACTAAGTTCTTTGGACCTAAATACTTAAAAACGAAACCATTAGGTATTTTTAGCCTAGAGAAGCCATGAGAAAAACTACTGGGACACTTATGGTACCATAAACCAACCAAATTTGAAACCCTCTAGCCTAGGACAGTTACAGAATTTAAAAGTGGTATCAAAATCTTTAAAAGCCTTTTTTTCCTATGCTACTCAGTAATAGTAATAATAATTACTAAGAGATACTGAGCACTCATTACATGTTAAGCATTTTACATAATAATTTTTAACCTCACAACAACTGTATGTGCGAAGTACTATTATCACCCTTGTTTTGCAGACAAGGAAATGGGTGTTTAGAATAACTTCCCCAAGGTAACCTATGCCAGTAAGTTATACCACTTAAAGAATCTTCTATTGCTTTAGAGAAAGCTTACTGTAAAGTCACATAATTCTCAAATCACTTGAAGATGACAACTGTGGAAGGAGGGAGGATATTAAGCCGTAATTTTCTCCAGCCCTCCTCAATGTCTAATGTTGGCCGGACACATTGGCTCATGCCTGTAATCTCAGCAACTCAGGAAGCTAAGGCAGGAGGATCGCTTGAGCCCAGGAGTTCAAGACCAGCCTGAGCAACACAGCAAGATCATATCTCTTAAAACAAACAAAAAGTTATCCAGGTGTGCTAGCACACTTGTAGTTACAGCTACTTGGGAGGCTGAGGCAGGAGAATCACTTGAGCCCAGGAGCACAAGGCTGCAGTGAGCTATGATCATGCCACTGCACTCAAGCCTGGGCAACAGAGCAAGGCCTGCGTGTGTGTGTGTGTATATATTTATGCATAATTTTTTTCAAAATATAAACTTTTTCTATTACATACAAGAATACAAGATCACCTCCTACTAGCTAGGTTACAATCTAGCACATTTCATCAAAACATACCAGTTTCACTGGCAATAATAAATCTGTTCAGCATGATTCTTTTTTTTTTTTTTTTGAGACGGAGTCTTGCTCTGCCGCCCCGGCTGGAGTGCAGTGGCCGGCTCTCAGCTCACTGCAAGCTCCGCCTCCCGGGTTCACGCCATTCTCCTGTCTCAGCCTCCCGAGTAGCTGGGACTACAGGCGCCCGCCTCGTCGCCCGGCTATTTTTTCGTATTTTTTAGTAGAGACGGGGTTTCACCGTATTAGCCAGGATGGTCTCGATCTCCTGACCTCGTGATCCGCCCGTCTCGGCCTCCCAAAGTGCTGGGATTACAGGCTTGAGCCACCGCGCCCGGCCTGTTCAGCATGATTCTTAGCAAACTAACACAAGAACAGAAAACCAAAAACCACATGTTCTCTCTTATAAGTGGAAGCTAAATGATGAGAATTCATAGATACAAAGACAGGAACAACAGACACTGGGGCCTACTTGAGGGTGGAGGGTGGGAGGAGGAAGAGGATCAGAAAAAATAACTATTGGGTCCTAGGCTTAGTACCCAGATAACGAAAAAAATATGTACTACAACAACAAAAAAGTCAAAAGAAAATGTATATATACACAATGGAATACTGTTCATCCTTTAAAAAAAACAAAATGCTAGGCTGGGCGTGGTGGCTCACGCCTATAATCCCAGCACTTTGGGAGGCAGAGGCGGGTAGATCACTTGAGGTCAGGAGTCCGAGACCAGCCTGACCAATATGGTGAGACCCCGTCTCTACTGAAAATACAAAAATTACCTGGGTGTGGCAGCGTGTCTGTAATCCTAGCTACTGGCGAGGCTGAGGCAGGAGAATTGCTTGAATCCAGGAGGCGGAGGTTGCACTGGGCTGAGATTGCACCATTGCACTCCTTCCTGGACGACAGAGTGAGACTCCACCTCAAAAAATAAATTAAAATATGGCCGGGCGCGGTGGCTCAAGCCTGTAATCCCAGCACTTTGGGAGGCTGAGGCGGGCGGATGGATCACTTGAGGTCAGGAGTTCAAGACCAGCCTGGCCAACATAGTGAAACCCTGTCTCTACTAAAAACATAAAAATTAGCTGGTCATGGTAGAAGGCACCCATAGTCCCAGCTACTTGGGAGGCTGAGGTAGGAAAATTGCTTGAACCCAGGATGCAGAGAGTGCAGTGAGCTGAGATGGCAACACTGCAATCCAGCCTAGGTGACAGAGAGAGACTCTGTCTCAAACCAAAAAGAAAAGAAACAAAATGACATTGATATAACCTTCACTGGGTTGTCAAAATTAAACAAGGTAATTTATGTAAAGAGCTCCCAGCATAGAACCTAATATACAAATATTCTCCTTTCTTCCTTTCCTTTTCAGGTGGCAGGATTAGAATCATTTCATTCTTTTTTTTTTTTTTTCCCCCGATATTGGTTCTTACTAAGCCAAGTCTGCCATCTATGTAGGGTAACTGCAGTATATACCAGTAGTGTATTTATGGCTGGGCTTGCAATTTAGTCCCTCACAACTTAGATACCAACTGCATGAATAACTTATTTCAGTGATGCCCTGTGAAACTATTATGGATGTGTTCACTTTTCCTTTTCATTAAACATCCTTTCCTGATGTTCCACCTTATATAAAGGCGTTTGCTATCTGATGGCATCTTTACTGTGACAGTGATCCCCACAAGAGATACAGAAAGCTAAAGATTCTTCACCTCTCAAGCATATGCCTTCATCAGTGATGTGTGCTGCCAAGATCTCATTTCTACGCATACTCCCCAGCCCTCTCCCTCTCCTGCTCTTCTTTCAGCAGCTTGGATTTTCCCCCATCACTAATAAGGTTATGAGAATACTGCCTTTCTATTTGACAGTGAACTGGACCAATGCAGTAATGCGCTCTGATTACTTTTTTGACTGCACAGTGATCTATTCCAATCAGTTACTTCAAAAGAAACTGGACAAGACAAAAAGGAACATTTTAAAACATGACCTTACCATTCCAACATGCCGATCAACATTAAAAAGTCGTTTGTTGGAACCTTCTTCATAAAGTTTAGAAAGGACTAATTTTTCTACCCCAAAGACAACACCATCTTTGCATCTGATTCCAATAGCTGTACTGAAACAAGAAGAAAATCAGTTTTTTAACTGAAAATAAACTTCATAAACTTAAGTTCAACAAAAAACAAAAACAAAAAACAAAATAAGTAACATTTAAGGCATGCCAAATACCTTAAAACATTTGAAAACCAGGAAAACACACTAAAGTGTAATAAACACATTAAATCCATATAAATATCATGTGACCCTCCCTCCAGAATCTAGTACATCATTTGACTAAAAATATATTAATATATAAGTATAAAAATGCTAATGAAACACAATATGGCGCAGTGTCTGACTTATGATAATTATGTTATAAACAAATGACATAAATTCATGCCCATTAAAAATGGTACATAACGCCAGGCGCGGTGGCTCAAGCCTGTAATCCCAGCACTTTGGGAGGCCGAGACGGGCGGATCACGAGGTCAGGACATGGAGACCATCCTGACTAACACAGTGAAACCCCATCTCTACTAAAAAAATACAAAAAACTAGCCAGGTGAGGTGGCGGGCGCCTGTAGTCCCAGCTACTTGGGAGGCTGAGGCAGGAGAATGGCGTAAACCCGGGAGGCGGAGCTTGCAGTGAGCTGAGATCCGGCCACTGCACTCCAGCCTGGGTGACAGAGTGAGACTCTGTCTCAAAAAAAAAAAAAAAAAAGTACATAACAGACATATAAAAGACAGGTTAGATACAAACTTAAAAGTTAACAGTGACTGCTCTGGGTAGAAGGATTATGATTTATTCTTCCTTTTGCTCATCTCTTTCTTCCAATTTTCCCATAATAAACATATTGCTTCTAATAAGTATATAAGAGAATGAAATATATGTTCTGCTACAACTGTTTAAAATAAAAAGATCTTAAAATAACCTCTTAAAGCCAGGCATGGTGGCTCACGCCTGTAATCTCGGCACTTTGGGATGCTGAGGCAGGAGGATCTCGTAAGCCCAGGAGTCCAAGACCAGCCTGGGAAACGTGGCAAAACCTGGCTTAACCAGGCATGGTGGTACACGCCTGTAGTCCCAGCTTCCTGGGAGGCTGAGGTGAGAGATTGCTTGAGCCCAGTTAGGTGGAGGCTGCAGTGAGCCAAGACTGCACCACTGCACACCAGTCTGTAAAACAGGGTAAGACCCTGTCTCACACACACACACACACACACACACACACACACACACACAACCTCTTTAAGTAAAATGTGGAGAAATTACATGCTGCCATTTCAAGATGAAAATGTGTTACACTTTATTGTTCTGTTCCTTTTTGGTAAAGGTAGTTCTGATTGGAAACAATAGAGACAAAATAAGCAATGCTTGATTGTACAGTTTTCTGGTAAAATTATCTCAACTTTCTCTTCTTTTTTTTATTTTAAAGAAATGGAGTCTTGCCATACTGCCCAGGCTTGACTTGAAGTCTGGAGCTCAAGTGATCCTCTCACCTTAGCCTCAGTAGCTGGGACTACCAGCACAACTTCTCAATTTTGGTTAACAGCATCACCAAACTCTACATCCTCCAGGTTGAGCTTCTATTTACTATTAATTTTTTTTCTTCAAAATTTCCTTCATGTCCACTTCTTTACAATAATTATACCAGCATTGGGATCCTTATAATTTCAGGCCTACATTACTACAGCATCTTTTCTACTTCTCTAATCCATGTTATCTAAGACCAGCCTAATTCCTAGCTTTGTTTCATTTTGCCAGTCATAATCTAAAAAGGGATCCACAACCTAAAAAGCAGGAGAATTGTGTCATTCACAGGTCTCTTAAAATCTGATGAAACTATGGCATTTCTTCCCAGAAAAATGAACAGATGCACACAACAAATTTTCTAAGAATTTCTGACACTCCTTCCCCAACACTTTAGGTGTCTTCCATGGCTCCCCTTGAAAGTTTAAACTCCTAAGAGTCTGGCCGAGCCCCCTGAGCATATTCAATTTCCTGTTATAAATTCTGTACTCTATTGAAGTTACCTCAGGGTCAACCTTCAAACACCTCATGTTCATTTTTGATTCCATGTCTTTGAGGTTATCCTGGATGCTAGAATACATTTCCTCTTCATCACTGCTAATTTAAATGAATTTCCCCAAAAGGTTTGCAAACTTACTTGAACTCAAGCTCTACAGGTCAGAATGTAACCTCAGGACTTTGGAAGGCCCAAGTGAGAGGATTGCCTGAGGCCAAGAGTTCAAGACCCATCTGGCCAACATTTTGAAACCCTGTCACTTTTTTTTTGGAGATGGAGTCTCACTCTGTCTCCCCGGCTGGAGTGCAGTGGCGCGATCTTGGCTCACTACAACCTCCACCTCCCGGGTTCAAGTGATTCTCCTGTCTCAACCTCCCAAGTAGCTGGGATTACAGGAGCACACCGCCACACCCAGCTAATTTTTTGTATTTTCAGTAGAAACGGGGTTTCACCGTGTTTCCCAGGCTGGTCTCGAACTCCTGAGCTCAGGTAATCCACCTGCCTCACCAAAGTGCTAGGATTACAGGCGTGGCTCACGTTCAGCAGGAAGCCTGTCTTAATTATCTCAACTCAACATCTTCCTCAATGTTTAAAACATTCTTGAAAATCTGGAAATCTCTGAGATCCTCTCAGGCAGTCTTCAAGGTCAATTAATTTCAAAAGAATTCAAAGACTTCGGCTGGGTGCAGTGGCTCACACCTATAATCCCAGCACTTTGGGAGGCCTAGGCAGGCGGATCACTTGAGCTCAGTTTGAGACCAGCCTGGGCCACATGGTGAAACCCTGTCTCTACAAAAAATTAGCCAGGCATGGTGGCACATGCTTGCAGTCCCAACTACCTTGTGGGGCTGAGGCAGGAGAATAGCTTGAGACCAGGAGGTCGAGTCTGCAGTGAGCTGTAATCACACCACTGCACTGCAGCCTGGGTGACAAAGCAAGAGCCTATGTTCTGCCCCTAAAAAAAGTTTATTTTTAAAAAAAGGAATAACAGGCTGGGCGCAGTGGCTCATGCCTGTAATCCCATCACTTTGGGAGGCCAAGGCAGGAGGATTACTTGAGCCCAAAAGTTCAAGACCAACTGAGGCAACACAGTGAGACCATGTCTCTTTTCAAAATAAATATTTTTTTTTTTAATAAGAAACTATCATTTGTTCAGTTTTGGTGTAACAAAGACAGGTTACATAGATCGTTAAAAAGAAGAACTTTTAGGCTGGGCACGGTGGCTCATGCCTATAATCCCAGCACTTCAGGAGGCCGAGGCAGGTGGGTCACCTGACATTGGGAGTTTGAGACCAGCCTGACCAACGTGGAGAAACCCTGTTTCTACTAAAAACACAAAAATTAGCTGGGTATGGCGGTGCATGCCTGTAATCCCAGCTACTCGGGAGGCTGAAGCAGAACTGCTTGAACCTAGGAGGCGGAGGTTGCAGTGAGCCAAGATCGCACCGTTACACTCCAGCCTGGGCAACAAGAGCGAAACTATGTCTCATTATAAAAAGAAAAAGAAAAAAAAGCACTTTCCTCACTTTTTCTCTTTTTGAGACAGTCTCTGTTGCTTAGGCTAGAATGCAGTGGTGCAATCTTGCCTCAATGCAACATCCACCTGCCAGGTTCAAGCGATTCTCCTGCCTCAGCCTCCCAAGTAGCTGAAACTACAGGCGTGTACCATCATGCCCGGCTAATTTTTTTATTTTTTTATTTTTTAGTAGACACAGGGTTTTACCATGTTGGCCAGGCTGGTCTTGAACTCCTGACCTCAGGTGATCTGCCCCCCTCAGCCTCCCAAAGTGCTGGGATTACAGAAGTGAGCCACCACGCCCGGCTGCATTTTTTCTTCACTCAGGAAAAAAACACATTTGTTTTTAAGGTTTCAACTTTTAAAAATATTTCATCTTTGCATAAATCTGACTTTTTAAAAATCATATTTAGGCTGGTCGTGGTGGCTCACACCTGTAATCTCAGCTCTTTGTAATCATGAGAAATATAGGACTGGGGCTACTCTTTGGGAGTGCAAGGCAAGCGGATCACTTGAGACCAGGAGTTTGAGACCAGCCTGGCCAACATGGCGAAACCCCGTCTCTACTAAAAATGCAAAAATTATCCGGGCATGGTGGCACATGCCTATAATCCTAGCTACTGGGGAGGCTGAGGCAAGAGAATCACTTGAACCCAGGAGGCAGAGGTTGCAGTGAGCCAAGAACGTACCACTGCACTCTAGCCTAGGTGACAGAGTGCGACTCAAGTCTCAAAAGAGAAACAGACATAGAAAATCTTTGCTGAATCGAACATGTGACTAACTGCAAAAGACATTTAAAACACAAGATGTATGAGACATAAAAAATAACAAGGTCACAAACCTAATGGCCAAGGAAGCCTATGATACAAATCAAGAATTTGAAAATGGAAAACAAAAAGATGATAATGAATGTGATTTTATATACTCTGCAACATGGATAATCTAAGTGGATAATCCTGGAATCAACGAGAAATATAGGACTGGGGTTCATGGAAAACATCTGGCCTAGAAAGAGATCTAGAAATGAATAGAGATTTGGGGACATATACTAATTTGTACCAAAGTAACATAACAAAGCCTAATCACCAAAAATATACAAAATAAAAGGAGACATGTAATACCTGGTTAAATGTTTCTTACCTACTATTTTCCACAGCCTTCATAGCATATTCAACTTGAAAAACTCTTCCGTCGGGAGAGAATGTAGAGGCTGACAGGTCATACTTAAGGAGAAAAGGCAACAGTAAGCTTGTATCTTTGGCAGTAATGACCATACAGTTTCTTCCCCTCTAAATGGCTTAAGCATCAGGAACATGTTATATCCCAACAAAGACCTTGCTTTCAAGAGAGGAAAGGGAAACTTGTCAAGAGCAGCAACAGTAGCTAAGGTAAAGCTATGTACCTTAGATTTCAGCTATTGAAGAGTAATGGAATCAAGTCCCAGGTGAAGTCAGAACACTTTTCACACAGATTACAAAACTCATTTTTGAAAAAGATTAATATGGGGCAGTAGAACCACCACTGGAGTTTGAACATTTAAATTTGTAACCATAACTCTGCAATTAACAAACTAAAAGACTTCAAACAAATCATTTGGCATTCACCAAGCACATAATGAGTATCTATTATGTTAGTCCACTACATGGAATACAAAGGTGATCACTCATTCATTAAGTCCTTCAATTTCAAATCAGACATGAATTTAGGTGCTAGAGATACAGCAGTAAATCAGAAAAGGCACTAAGATGAAAATAAAAGAGTAAAGCAATGGAAGGAACTACTACAGACTACATCATCAGGGAAGGCCTTCTGGGGCAGTAGTATTTAGGCTGAGTCAAACCTAAATGACAAGAAGCTATCCATTTAAGATATGAAGGAAAAAAGCCTTCTTGGCATTTGGCACAAAGATCTTAGGGTAGAAATAAGGCTACCACAGTCAAGAAACAGAAGTAAGGTCACTGTGTCCCGACCACTGTAAGCAGCAGAAAGAAGAGTAGACTGTGTTAGTGAGGTAGCTGAGGGTCAAATTATGTTGGGTCTTCCAGGCTGGAATAAGGACTTTGTATTTTATTCTAAATGCAACGAGGAATTTAAGCAGCGGGAGTGGTATGATCTACATTTTAAAAAACATCATTCTGGCTTTATGTGGAAAATGAATTCTAGAGAGAACAGCAGAAGCAAAGATAAGGTGTTCCAAAGATAGTGGTACTAGCTTAGACAAGAGAAGAGGTAGAAGGGAATACTTTTACAGAGTATAGTAAAAAAATAAAAATAATAAAAATAAACTTGCAAGGCCTGGCGTGATGGCTCATTCCTGTAATCCCAGCACTTTGGGAGGTCGAGGCAGGCTGATCACGAGGTCAAGAGATCGAGACCATCCTGGCCAACATGGTGAAACCTCATCTCTACTAAAAATACAAAAATTAGCTGGGCGTGGTGGTGTGCACCTGTAGTCCCAGCTACTCGAGAGGCTGAGACAGGAGAATTGCTTGAACTGGGAAGTGGAGGTTGCAGTGAGCCAAGATCGTGCCACTGCACTCCAGCCTGGCGACAGAGCAAGACTCCATCTCAAAAAATAAAAAATAAAAAAATAAACTTGCTAAAGCGTTGGTTCTGGAAGTAAAAAAAGGAATTAGAGATGAATCACAGATGTTTTCATATGACCATTCACTGAGCTGAAGACTGTAGTAGATGCAAAATGGCAAGGTAAGGAGAAAACCCAGAGCTCTACTTTGACATGCAGTACAAAATAAACTATCAAATGGGCAGACATGTCAAGCAGACAAACAATTATTCATATCTGGAGTTCTTGGGAGAAATGAATACAGAAGATAAGCCTTCAACAGTGGTACTTTGAGTCTGTTTCCTGATCTGTTAAACCCAGATCATTAACCCTACCATTGTTACTAAAATATCCCACATGGTTATATTATCAAGTATTCTTTAAAAGGTTTGTAGAATGAAATACTATTAATTGAAGGTAATAATATAATTGCAAAGTCAGTTTGCTACAAGATTATTGAGCATTTATCTAAGAAAAGTATGGCAGAACTTTAGCATTCATAACCGAATGGATTAAACCATTCCAGACATAAATTGCCTATTATCAAATTTAGAACACTAGTACTTGAACTTAAGGCTGAGCATGAGAATCTTGTTAAGTAGAAATTGAGGAACTGAGAAACTCAGTATTCAGTAACTCTAGTGCAAATAACCAATAAATCTTGTAGAAACTGTATTTTCTATATAGAGAAGTACATAAAAGGAGTAAACTGCACATATACATACGTTTAACAAAGGAAAGCCAAACAAGTTAACAAGCCCCACTGCAAAATCCTCAACAGTCTATCAAAAGTCTGAAGCTGTTAAGTTCCTAAGTAACCATTTAAACGTTTACGCAATAAATGCCTACAAGTGCTGTTAGGTACTTTGTATAGACAAGGACAAAGGAAAAACTGAAGGATTCATCAGATTTAGTTATTCTGATCATTTTTATTAGTTCTGTTCCGACAGGGTTTCCAGTGACTCCTTAGCACACTTAAAGACAGAGAAGGCCCGTGAATCAGCAGCAACCTGGGAACTGCAAACGCAGTCCACAGAAAGCACGATCTCCAGACCGTGGAATCCCAAATCTCACTGCCTCGGTGGTTCTCAAGAGCACACACTATTTCAAGCCCCACGAGTTTCCACTTTCGGTTTCCCTAAGTGGCTGAAGAAAGTGACTCAGCAATCCAAAGCTGCTCCAAACCTCACTGCGGCGACGCCAAGCCGGCTACACCTGAGCTGAAAAGCTTCAGGAGTCATGGTCACCTGAGACGCAGGCCTAGCATATAGGGGATCAAGACGACCGGTCTCCAAACAGCTGCAAGTGGCCCACCCAGCCGAAGGCGGTCTCAGAGCACCCAGGGTCCGCGAAACCCATGTGGTCTGTCCGAGTTCCCTTCAACCCCAATCCTTAGGTTAAACTATCACACCCAAAGACAGCGAACTCACCCCGGTGCCGATTGAGCTCATCGTGCTAAACCCAACGGGACTCGTAAGGATTCCAGGCCTAGAGCGCTTCCCCTACACCACAGGATGCCGCAAACTAGTAACAGACCCGCTCATTGGCTGCACGGCCAACCAATAACCTTTTTCTCTGTAGCTCGTTCCGCGGCTCCGGACCCCAGGACCAGGGGTATTGTGGGAAAGAAGCGGTACGCGAGAGGCTGGCGGCGCGCATGTTCAGAAGCAATGGAGGCGGGGTTGGGGAAAGCAAAGGCTCCGCCTTCAGTTCCCGTACTTTGAGCTTTTTGGCGTCGTTTTGTCTGAGAAGCTGCTGTATTCCTTTCCTAGGAATTATTATTTATCTTTTTATATTATTATTCCCTTCTCCTCACTGTATTCTTTCTTTAAGCAAAAGGGAGAGATGTTCGTATATTCACAAAGAATAGAAAAAGCAGTAGGGGCGAAGTAACCTGTCCTTCTCCGCGTCCCCATTCTGACCCAGAATCTTGATGGCATCCCCCTCACCTTCTTTTATGCCAGGCTCTCGGGAAGTTTCGCTTCAAGGGTATCGTCTTTGAATTCAGCTTGGAATTTTACACAAGTATTAGTGCTCTTTCTATGAGTATAACGCTTTTTGGTAGAGTTAAAGATAAGTCTGATTAAAGATATTTATTGAGCGCTAATATATTCCACGTGTTCAAGAAAAAGCCGTAAACAGAGCATACCACCATTTCTAATGGAATTTGCATTCAGTAGAAAGAAATAGATAACAAGAAATAAGCAAAATAGTAAGAAGGAAGAGTGCTTTAATAGACAATGGAGGTACTAACTTTAGGCAGTGTGCTCAGGGAATGACTTTCTAAGTGAGTGATATTTAAACTAAAATAGGGTAACGAAACAGTGGTTTAGGGAACAGTAAAAAACTTGGCTTGCGCTAGGAACTGTCACGTCAGAGTGACCCCTCATTAAGTGGGGAAGAGTGACAGGAAGAGAACAAGTGCACATGAGACCAAATCTTAAAGTGGTTTGAATTTTAATCCCATTGTAAATAGGGCATCAGCATTTTTTTACTCCTAAATATTAATACGTCAGTGTGTATTTTCCCCCAACACAGGAACATTATTTTACATAGACACAGTATTATTGTGAAAATCAGAAAACTAGCAATACTATGATCTATCAACTTTCTGCTTTTTTTTTTTTTTTTTTTTTGGTAATTTTCCCAATAACGTCCTTCATAGCTAAAGAAAATCCAAGATCACACCTTGCATTCAGTTGTCTGCTTTAGTCTGGAAAATAGCTGCTTAGTATTTCTTCAGGTGTTTTTTTTTTTTTTTTTTTTTTGAGACAGAGTCTCGCTCTGTCGCCCAGGCTGGAATGCAGTGGCGCGATCTCCGCTCACTGCAAGCTCGGCCTCCAGGGTTCACGCCATTCTCCTCCCTCAGCCTCCTGAGTAGCTGGGACTACAGGCGCCCGCCACCACGCCCAGTTAATTTTTTGTATTTTTTAGTAGAGACGGGGTTTCACCGTGTTAGCTACGATGGTCTCGATCTGCTGACCTTGTGATCTGCCCGCCTCGGCCTCCCAGAGTGCTGGGATTACAGGCGTGAGCCACTGCGCCCAGCAGTATTTCTTCAGTTTTCATGGCATGAACATTTTCGAAGAATACAAACCATTTATTTTGTAGAATATTCCTTAATTTAGGTTTGATTTTTTTTGTTGTTATTTGATTCAAGTGATGCATTTGTGGCAGGAATACTACAGAAATGACCTTGTATTCATTCATGTCAGAGCATTATATTAGGAGGGACATGATGTTAGTTGTTTTATTGCTGATAATGTTAACTTTGATCACTGGCTGAAGATTTATCCCTGATAATGTTTCTATTTTTACCTTTGTAATTAGTATCTTGTGAGGAAATACTTTGAGAATATGTACACATCTTGTTTACACCTCAACATTTCAGTCATTAATTCTAATATCTGATGATTCTTGTTTGAATTGATTATGACAATGGTAGCCAAATGGTGATTTTCTAATTCCGTCATTCCTTTCACATTTATTACTGGTTTTCTACTGTGAGGTTATCAGGGGTTTTTAAAGCAGGAGAATTATATGATTTGATTTAAATCATTAAATGAGCTCTTATTTCTGTGTGAAGAATGATAGCTAAGGGAAAGAAGAGAAACAGGGATACTAGTTGGAAAGTTATTGCTCTTTTGTGAGCTAGCAGTAATGGAGAGTGATTTGGACTAAAGTGGTGGCAGTGGAGGTGGAAATGTGTGGATGGATTTCAGATGTGTAGGGTGCTATGGTTTGAATGTCCCCTTCAAAACACGTGTCGAAATTTAATTGCCAATGTAATGGTATTGCCATGTGGGGCCTGTAAGAGGTGATTAGGTCATGAGGGCACTATGGATGAATGTCATTTCTAGAATGGGTTAGTTATCTTGGGAGTGGGTTCCTAATACAAGGATGAATTTCACTGGATTTCAGCTCTCTGTCTCACATATTCGCTTGCTCTTCTGATCCTCTGTCATGGGATAATACAGCACAAGGCCCTTGCCAGATGTCAGTGCCATACTCTTGAACTTCTAAAACCATGAGCCAAATAAACTTTTCTTGTTTGTGAATTACCTAGTCTGTGGTATTCTGTTATAGCAGCAGAATATGGGCTAAGACATAGGGTTTGCAGAATTGGATATAGAAAGTAAGGGGAAAAAAGGAATTTCAATTGCTTTTTCCTGCTAATGAAGCATTACAATTGATGTTTTTATCATCAATAAAACAACAATAAATACTGGGAAGACTAGCCACTTAATTTACCTAACCCTCGTTAAAACATTCCAGTTGTAATTCTTTTTTTTTTTTTCTTTTTTTTTTTTTTTTTTTTTTTTTTTGAGACTGAATCTTGCTCTGTCATCCAGGCCGGAGTGCAGTGGCATGGTCTCTGCTCACTGCAACCTCTGACCCCCGGGGTTCAAGCGATTCTTCTGCCTCAACAGCCCGCATAGCTGGGATTACAGGTGTGCACCACCATGCCCGGCTAATTTTTGTATTTTTAGTAGAGACCGGGTTTCACCATGTTGGCCAAGCTGAGCGCACACTCCTGACCTCAGATGATTCGCCCTCCTTGGCCTTCCAAAATTCTGGGATTACAGGCGTGAGCCTCTGCACCTGGCCTCTAGTTGCAATTCTTTCCTGGGGAGTTCCAATTTAGACCACGATAGTTCAAGAAAGAGGTGAAGAGGCCGGGCGCGGTGGCTCAAGCCTGTAATCCCAGCACTTTGGGAGGCCGAGACGGGCGGATCACGAGGTCAGGAGATCAAGACCATCCTGGCTAACACGGTGAAACCCCGTCTCTACTAAAAAATACAAAAACTAGCGGGGCGAGGTGGCGGGCGCCTGTAGTCCCAGCTACTCGGGAGGCTGAGGCAGGAGAATGGCGTAAACCCGGGAGGCGGAGCTTGCAGTGAGCTGAGATCCGGCCACTGCACTCCAGCCCGGGCGACAGAGCGAGACTCCGTCTCAAAAAAAAAAAAAAAAAGAAAGAGGTGAAGAAAGCTGAAGGTTAATAGTTGCAGAAGGGTTGGCCTTGGAGGTAAACCATAAGTACTCAAAGCTTGTTTAGGTATCCAGTTAATCTTTTAATTAACATCATTACCTGTGTGTGATAAACACTATTTGAGCACCTAGTGCACTCAATATTTATTAATAATTAAGAATTTGGGGGCTCTTTCGTCTGGGCGCGGTGGCTCATGCCTGTAATCCCAGCACTTTGGGAGGCCAAGGCAGGCGGGTCACCTGATGTCAGGAGTTCAAGACCAGCCTGACCAACATGGTGAAACCCTGTCTCTACTGAAAATACAAAAATTAGCTGGGCTTGGTAGTGCATGCCTGTAGTCCCAGCTACTCCGCAGGCTGAGGCTGAGGCAGGAGAATTGCTTGAACCCGGGAGGCAGAGGTTGCCGTGAGCTGAGATCGCGCCCAGCCAGACTCCTTCTCAAAAACAGAAAAAAGAAAAAAAGGCCAGGCGTGGTGGCCCATGTCTGTAATCCCAGCCCATTGGGAAGCCTAGGCGGGTGGATCACCTGAGATCAGGAGTTCAAGACCAGCCTGGCCAACATGGTGAATCCCCGTTCCTACAAAAATTAGCCGGGCATGATGGCGGGTTCCTGTAATCCCAGTTACTTGGGAGGCTGAGGCAGGATAATCGCTTGAACCCGGGAGGCAGAGGTTGTAGTGAGCCGAGATCATGCCACTGCACTCCAGCCTGGGCGACAGAGCAAGACAACTCTAAATGTATACTATTTTATGACGTATCTTACTATTTTTAAATTGAATACCTCAGGAAATGTGATGACCAATGTATCTAGCTTCCAAATACTGTGCTTTGGGGGTACTATCGTAAGAATTATTTGTTATTTTCAGGTTTACAAATTGGTCTTTAACTTGCACTGCTAAGCAGTAGTATAAACACCACATCCCTCTCCATTATCACAGAAATTAGAAGAATATTTTTTTTTTTTTGAGATGGAGTCCCGCACTGTCGCCTCAGCCTCCCGACTAGCTGGGATTACAGGTGTCGGCCACCACTTCCGGCTAATTTTTTGTATTTTTAGTAGAGACAGGAGCGGGGGCTAGGCTGGTCTTGAACTCCTGACCTCGTGATCTGCCTGCCTCCGCCTCCCATAGGCGTCCCGCGCCCGGCCAGAATTTCTTATCTAGAAAGGTTCACCCTCATTTCAGAATATATATATTTCCATATGACATTATTCCAGTATCTCCTATGGTAATTTGATTAAAATCAGGTTTCTGACCCTTTGCCTCTTAGAGTTCACATTCTTCACCATTAGATTTAGAGACTGTAATTCTTTCTTCCCAGCTTCTGTCATTTGAGGAGAATAATAGTACCCTCCAAACGTCCTATCGCTCATTGTCAGACAATTACTCGAAAGAGACCTTATGTTAATTGACTCGAAGACTCCCTTTCTGAATTTAACGCTCCTTCATCAGACCATACTAAAGACAATAGCTAAGCCCCGCGGTTGTTCAGGGAAACTAACCTCTCAGAGATCGGACTTTGTTTCTCAAATGCGGAGCCCAAACATGTAGGAATCCGGTATGCCATTTGATGGAAGTTGGATGGCCTTGATATGTATTTATGTAAACAAAACATATTGGTTGGTAAATATTTTTAAACACTTTGTTTAAAAGATTCAATGACTCTGTAATGATGAAGACTCGCATAAGTTTTCAATGATCTTTGGATACATATACAAACATTCTTAAATCTAAGTACAATTAAATATTTAGAACACTCTTAAAAAATAATTCTGAAGTGCCGATCTAACAGTATATTATGCATTTGTTTAGAAAAGAAACTACGGGGAGGAGCAAACCATGTAGTTAAAGTACTCCTCAAGAGACAGAAATGCAAACCGTTGTGCTAGGTGCCCGGCTAGCTCAGTCGGTAGAGCATGGGACTCTTAATCCCAGGGTCGTGGGTTCGAGCCCCACGTTGGGCGCAGCGTGAAATTTTTCCTCTGAAACCTAAATGGTTTCTCTAAAGCACCTGAACTACAGAGTTCTTAAGCCGAATTAATTTAAACACTTTCAGTATTAACCAGATTCTCCAGTAAAAAGTTCTCCTTTTGTAAACGAGACAGGTCACAAATTGTGCTTGTGCAATTGAAATCACATGTCCCCTCCCCGTGTTCTCTTTAAAACACTCAGGAAACCAAATGCCCACTGTTGAAGACTAGTTTTTTGTGTTACTATGCATACTTGGATAGTTGGTGGTAGAGGGCAGTTTTAATTGTTATCTTAACAAACTTATGAGCGCCACATTTTGGCTGCTTTTCTAAAATTTAAGAGACCGGATGTAAAAACATTTGGAGCACCTGAGGACTCCGAAGAAAAAGAACCAATTTATCCTTCTCTGTCTCTCTCTCTCTGTGTGTCCTTCTTTTTCCTCCACTCAATATGGAGTCTATCCCTGAAGAAATACATAGTGAAAAATAGTTCTTTCTGTAGTGAGATTTATACCACCAGTGCACACATCAAGTTTTCTTCCATTCTTCTTGGGGATGGATACTAGGAAATTAAGATTCTAGTAAAGGCTCTTTGAAGACGTACAAAACAACTGAGATGTGAAAATTTGGATAGGCAATTGGATATGTGAGGGAGGAATGGTTTCCGCCTTCTCCCCTTTGCACTGAGAACTGTGAAGTCATCAGAACGTCCTCGCCCACTCGAACCACCACAGCCAGACACATTCCAGGATCTCACCCACCAGAACACGTAGGCGAACGGTTTATGCTCCTTCATACCTGAAGCCAATCCTACCTAAAGCACTGGATCCTGTACCCTCCACGTGTCATCCTCCAGCTCTCCACTAAAGGATCAATTTTTCTCCTTTCTTGATTTTTCCGTTCAACACACAAACATGCTGTTATTTATCTTAAAAACTTCGACCTAGTTTCCTCACAGGTTGCCATTCTATTTCTCTGTTCCCCCTTTGTAGCAAAAGCCCATCCCCTTTTGCCTAAGCTCAAGTTTCCCCTCCCTACCACTTCTTAACCCT
The DNA here is from genome assembly GCF_007565055.1 of Rhinopithecus roxellana. Classification (NCBI taxonomy): domain Eukaryota; kingdom Metazoa; phylum Chordata; class Mammalia; order Primates; family Cercopithecidae; genus Rhinopithecus; species Rhinopithecus roxellana. The sequence continues at coordinate 14,628,744 of NC_044553.1, read as the reverse complement.
GACAATGCCTTTCAGTCATAGACCAAAAAATAAAATAAAATAAAATAAAACAGAAAACCCCCACACCTGTTGTCAAATACGTTTAGTTTATTACTCATGGCAACAAGGGAGAAGTGTGGGGTGATTCAGTAAGATGGTGATTATAGGATCTTGGCTTTTGTTGGGTAATTTGGGGGAGGGTCTAAGTAAGTAGGGGCTTGTTCTGAATTGTGTGCTCTCAGAAAACCAGGGCAATTCTAGGATCTGAAATCTATAAAGATGGCAGACTAAAGGAGGGATAAAGGTGAAACAAAGTAACAGTCACTCCTTTAGCAAGAGGGATGTTTGGTGTTTTGAGTTGCACAGTGACCAACTTGTCTGAAGTGTATGTTATGTGAAAAACAGAAGAAAAGCATAGTTTGCTGAAAGCGTCATATCAATCTGTAATAGCATTGAGGCTTACCTGTGTTAGATTAGTTCTCAGATGTCAGGCACTACTTCTTGCTCTTCTCAACCCACCCTAGTCATGACTTCCTGCCCCTCTCGGTACACCCCACTAGTCTACTAAACTGTACATGAAAAGGTCATCATTCATCTCCACAAAATCAAATTAATTGCAAGCCTAATTTACTTGGACTATCAGAAATTTATTACAAATTTGATCACTCCATGCTGGATCCACATCTCCCCTTTGGCTTCCAGGACACTAATGCTCTCTTGTTTTCTCCCCTATCTCACCAGCTACTTCCTTTCTCTCCTATCTCTTCACTTGGGAGTGCTTAGGGATGAGTGAGTCCTTGTTCCTCTTCTCTATCCACATTCATGCACTTGGTGATCTCAGTTTTAAATACCAGATACTTGCTGATGATTCACAACTTTTTTTTTTTTTTGAGACGGAGTCTCACTCTGTCACCCAGGCTGGAGTGCAGTGGAGTGCAGTGGCATGATCTCGGCTCACTGCAACTGCCGCCTCCCGGGTTCAAGCAATTCTCCTGTCTCAACCACTCGAATAGCTGGGACTACAGGCACCCCCCACCACACCCGGCTAATTTTTGTATTTTTAGTAGAGACAGGATTTCACCATATTGGTCAGACTGGTCTCAAACTCCTGACCTCCGGTAATCCGCCCTCCTCGGCCTCCCAAAGTGCTGGGATTACAGGCGTGAGCCACCGTGCCTGGCTGATTCAAAACTTTTTTTTTTTTTTTTTTTTTTTTTTTTTTTTTGAGACGGAGTCTCGCTCTGTCGCCCAGGCTGGAGTGCAGTGGCCGGATCTCAGCTCACTGCAAGCTCCGCCTCCCGGGTTCACGCCATTCTCCTGGCTCAGCCTCCCGAGTAGCTGGGACTACAGGCGCCCGCCAGGTCGCCCGGCTAGTTTTTTGTATTTTTAGTAGAGACGGGGTTTCACCATGTTAGCCAGGATGGTCTCGATCTCCTGACCTCGTGATCCGCCCGTCTCGGCCTCCCAAAGTGCTGGGATTACAGGCTTGAGCCACCGCGCCCAGCCGATTCAAAACTTTTAAGAGAGCCCAGATCTCTCTCTTAAATGTCAAACGTCTATATCCATTTGGATGTGTGGTAGATAACTCACACTAAACATGTACAAAAACTCTTGATCTTTGCCCCAAAACTTGTTTCTCCTGTAATTTTTCTTTTTTCCCCCACTAACGGTAACACCATCCTTCTAGATGCATGGATGAAAAATACTGGAAACATTATTGATTCCTATCTCTCCAACCCCATTGTGAAAGTGTCTTTCAATATTCCCCTGCCATACTGACTGTGAGCTTGGCCATGTGACTAACTTTGGCTAATAGGACAACAGAAAGCATGATGCAAACAGTGTCTTGAGGAGAACTCACACAATGGGGTTTGGATCCAAGCTGCCAAGTAATAAATCAGTATCCTGAGACCACCATGCTGAGGGAGCCTAAGCAAGCCACATGGAGAGAAGCATGTGGAAGACAGAGAAGGCATGGAGAGAGCACTGACACTAAGACTTGTAAACAAGGCTGTCCTAGACCTTCCACCCCAGCACACCAATTAAATACAGCCAGGTGGCTATCTCCAGCTCATACTACATGGAACAGAACTGCTCACCTGAGTCTTGCGTGAATTCTGACCCACAACACCATAAGCAAATAGGATTCATATTGTTTTAAGCCATTAACTTTTAGAAGTTTGTTACATAGCAATAGGTAACTGAAACATCCACGTAAGATCTATCAGGAAATCTTGTTGGTCTACCTTCCATGTATCCAGAATCCGGCAGTTCTCATCTTTACTGCTAGCACCCTGGCTTAAAAAACATCATCTCACTGAGATTACTGCAATGGTTTCTTAACTGATTTTCCTGCTTCAGTTTGTCTCTTTAAACTCTATTAACACAACATCCAGAATAATCCGGTTTAAACAAGCCAGATCTTGTCAATTTTCCACTCAAAACACTCCCAAGGGTACGCTGTTAAACTCAGTAAGATGTATCCTTATACGATATACCCCCACTCTCCCATCTACTATTGCTTTTCTTCTCCTTGCTCACTCTACATGAGCCAAATTGGCCTCCTTATCAATCCTGGAATATGTCAGGCACGCCTTTCCTTAGCTTTTTTTGTTTGTTTGTTTTTTGAGACAGGGTCTCACTCTGTCACCCAGGCTGGGGTGCAGGGTGTGATCTTGGCTCACTGCAGCCTCCACCTCCCGGGTTCAAGCAATTCTCCTGCCTCAGCCTCCGGAGTAGCTGGGATTACAGGCATGCACAACCATACCTGACTAATTTTTGTATTTGTGGTAGACATGGGGTTTCACCATGTTGGCCAGGCTGGTCTTGAACTCCTGACCTCAACTGATCCACCCGCCTCAGCCTCCCAAAGTGCTGGGATTACAGGGATGGGCCACCACAACTGGCTTCCTCTTCTTACAAAGACACCAGTCCTACTGGATCAGGGCATCACCCTAATGATCACATCTTAATTTGACTACATCTGCAACTCTTATTTCCAAATAAGGTCACGTTCACAAGGTACAGGGGTTGGGACTTCAACCTATCTTTTTGAGGGGCATAATTCAACCCATAACAGAGGGCTACATTCCTTAACTTCAGCCACTAGTTGTCTGCTACTTTATAGCTAGTTTTAAAGCTCTATTTCAGTCACAGATCCTGTTTTTGATATTATTCAATGATGAAAACTTCTCATAAATTATCTAAATTCAAAAGATGAGGTCAATATAAATGTAAAGTTCATGTTTACTGAAAAAAGAGATAATGTTAACAAAATAGTAAATCCATCCAATTGGCAATTAATAGTGTATCTATTCCTGGCAATCCTCCTCGGAGGGTTCACAGTTAAGAAATAGACAAGCCTCGTTCTAATGGAGCTTATATTCCAGAAAAGAAGATAAAACCTCTATTGAAACGATTCCAAGGTAAAAGTTAGAAGTGCCCCAATTATGGGTACTGTGCTTAGGGAAAGAGTGCTATGGAAGAGTGGTAGGACTAGAGGAGACAGGTATCCCAAAAGAATGAAGCCAACAAAATTTCAACAAGAGGTAGTTCATTAAAAACAAATGAAAAAATAAAATAAAAAGTTAAATGACTGAGTACATATTTCAAAGAACCTCTGCCCTGAGAAGATATAAAGCACAAACACAAAGATTAATGGCATTGTGAATACATTTTTACAAAGCAGTTGTAACCTTATATAAAAATGAAGTATCTTTTTTCTTAGAAATGTAGAATTGCTCATAAAAAAAAATTAGTTAAAAAGTGAACATTTCCACACTTTTTAACAAATGCTTGACCATGTTACCAAACATTCTCAGTCCAAAGATCAAATATATTTCTGGAAAAACAACATTATTCCAAAGATCAAATATATTTCTGGAAAAACAACATTATTATAATATGGACACCCAAGCACCAAAATAAATAATTTTTTTAAATGGACCCATGTTAGTATTTGAAATAACTGGTAATAGTTAACACTATTTATGCTTTAAATGGAGTAACTGCTGGAAATAAAATTAATGAGCCCAGAACAGGTTATGTGAACTGTGGAGAAATACTCTTCTTTTTGAAAAACAAGCCACATAGGCTGGGTACGGTGGCTCACGCCTGTAATCCCAGCACTTTGGGAGGCCGAGGCGGGTGGATCACGAGCTCAGGAGATCGAGACCATCCTGGCTAACATGGTGAAACCCCGTCTCTACTACATATACAAAAAATTAGCTGGGCATGGTGGCGGGCGCCTGTAATCCGGTGCCTGTAATCCAGATACTCAGAAGGCTGAGGCAGGAGAATGGCGTGAACCTGGGAGGCGGAGCTTGCAGTGAGCAGAGCACCACTGCACTCCAGCCTGGGCAACAGAGGAGACTCTGTCTCAAAAAAAAAAAAAAAAAAAAAAAAAAAAAAAAGCCACATAACAAACTTCCAAAATCAAACTGCTTTACTATACTTTATTGATATTAACACAACAGATTTCAGTAAGCACCAGCTACCATGTTACCAGTACACAAGAGAAACAAAGTCAAAAGAATTATATATTAATGCAAAGAGTAAACACAGAATGCTTTCACTTCCACTATACTCCTCTGTAACAAAACATCCCACATACTTTGTACAATTTGCTTATAATTGGTTAAATATTTAATATGAAGCAAGGCTGATTTTTAATCAAACTTCTATTTCTCAGTGGAAAACGCTCTCTTCATCAGAGGTGGTTGAGTTTTCCCAACATCAAACATCATTTCCAAAGGTGGGTTATTGAGAGAACACCAATCAGGTATACGGCCCGTCTGATTATAATATTCCTTTGAAACAGAACGGCTCCCAAGTATATCTTGTAATGCTCCAAAAATAGCCCCTGTGTGACAAAAATATTTTTTATAGCTAAGATGAAAACTTTTACTAGAAAACTTTATGTACATATACATCTACTTCACTATACGACAAAAGTAGATTGGTAAAATTCAGCAATGCATTGCCACAATCTTCAAAGTAATTCCAGTCAAGCTATTCTTTATTTTATATTTTGAATAATAGAGTAAGCCATAACTCCGTGTTAAAGTAATTGAAATGCCCTTTAGCAGGTTAAGAGTGAACATGATAACAAGTATTATTGCATTTAAAAGCAAGTTAGAGTGGAGTGGAAGGTATTTTCAACTTTGTGTAAATACAATCAATAAGATTCTGAGTTTTCTCTCTCACAACTAAGGTTACATATCAATAAATAAAATGGTACTGCAAAACCCAATAAACATCATCATAATGTCCTAACATTCTATACTGAAGACCCTATTAAGACCCACAAGACAGTCTTTTAAAAACAATTCCGGCCAGGCGCGGTGGCTCAAGCCTGTAATCCCAGCACTTTGGGAGGCCGAGACGGGTGGATCACGAGGTCAGGAGATCGAGACCACCCTGGCTAACACAGTGAAACCCCGTCTCTACTAAAAACTACAAAAAACTAGCCGGACGAGGTGGCGGGCGCCTGTAGTCTCAGCTACCCAGGAGGCTGAAACAGGAGAATGGCGTGAACCCGGGAGGCGGAGCTTGCAGTGAGCTGAGATCTGGCCACTGCACTCCAGCCTGGGTGACAGAGCGAGACTCCGTCTCAGAAAAAAAAAAATAAATAAATAAATAAAAACAATTCCATTACTAAGTCAATTTGTCCTAGATCAAAACTACATTTTTACCAAATCCTATTTTACAAGAAATAATGTAACATTCATTTTAAAATGTCACACTACTTTGTTTTTCTCTCTGAATGTACAATCCTGATACCTTCTAGCTCTGCATCATAAAACACATATCAGAACGTATATAAATGTACATATTCATTATTGTTTCTCCCTTCAAAGTAGTTACAGCTGACCTTTGAACAATGCAGGGATTGGGGTGTGGACCCGCAAGCAGCTGAAAAATCCATGTATAATTTTTGCCTCCCCCAAAACTTAACTACCAATAGTCTACTGTTGACTGAGAAGTCTTACCAATAACATGAATAGTCAATTAACACATAAACAGACCAGTATCTACATATATATTTTTTATACATTCATGACATATCTTTTTCTTAATTTTTTTGATATTTCTAGGCTACGTGGTTTGTCTATGTTTTTTAAATTGCTGCAAATCTTCAAAAATTTTTCCAACATATTTCCTAAAAACAGCATATCAATGGACCCACATAATTCGAACCCATGTTGTTCAAGGGTCAACTGTACTTATTAGGTTATTTGCTTATTAAGGTGAAACCATCATTACTTAAAACATTTAATGAACTTGGTCACAAATACAGTTATAAAATAAAGAGACCAATTTTCATATGTGGCTCACTAAATTTGCAAGACATTAAAATAAACATTTTAAGAAATGGTAAGCCGGGCACGGTGGCTCACACGTGTAATCCCAGCACTTTGGGAGGCCGAGGCGGGCGGATCACCTGAGGTCACAAGTTTGAGACCAGCCTGACCAACATGGAGAAACCCCGTCTCTACTAAAGATACAAAAAAATTAGCCGGGCGTAGTGGCGGGTGCCTATAATCCCAGCTACTAGGGAGGCGGAGGCAGGAGGATTGCTTGAGCCTTGGATGCGGACGTTGCAGTGAGCTGAGATTGCGTTATTACACTCCAGCTGGACGGGCAACAAGGATGAAACTCTGTCTCAAAAAAAAAAAAAAGGTAGCATCCATCACTGGAATAAATTCATAGCTTTCACTATTTTGAGGGATGACTTTAACTAAATGAGGAAGTTAATATCACAGTGCAAATGCCAAGAGAAATAGATATAAAATTCTGACAATTAATATAATTTAAGAAAAAGTCAGCTGGGCGTGGTGGCTCATGCCTATAATCCCAGCACTTTGGGAGGCCGAGGTGGGTGGATCACGAGGTCAAGAGATCAAGACCATCCTGGCCAACATGGTGAAACCCCGTCTCTACCAAAAATACAAAAAGTAGCTGGGCATGGTGGTGCGTGCCCGTAGTCCTAGATATGCGGGAGGCTGAGGCAGGAGAATTGCTTGAACCTAGGAGGCAGAGCTTGCAGTGAGCCCAGATCGCACCACTGCACTGCACTCCAACCTGGTGACAGAGTGAGACTCCGTCTCAAAAAAAAAAAAAAGAAAAAAAAAAAAAAGAAAAAGTCAATGTTAGTTGTATTTATCAAGTGGGCAATTCTGAACCCTGAATTATTTATTGTAATATATCCATTAATAGTGTCATTCAGAGACCAAATACTATATAATCACTATATTTTAAAAGTGAAATTCTTACCTCCCAACCAGGCCACACAATTAGCTTTTGCAGGTGGAGTATGAATTCGAAACGTCTTAGTGCCAAGGACTTTTTTATATTTTGGTTTTTCTACCAAATACCTTATTTCTGCAAGCAATCTGTGGAGAAATCCTGGCAACATAGAAGTGCCACCTACGACTACCAAATTCTCTGCTAGTTGCTTCCTGGTGTCTATTGGACACTGTTATTAAAAAGAAAGAAAAAAAGAAGGACTTATTCTGAACTGTACAAATAATGCTTGACTGAACTTAAGAAAATATACATATTATATATACTATTATTATATATTATTATTATAATACTACAGATTAAACAGGTGATCATTTGTATCACAAAAAGGGCCACGGCAAGGTTTCTTTCATGTAGCAAAGCAAGTATAACCACCATAAAAATACTGCCAAATATATACATAAACTTTAAAGATTTTAAAATATTTTAAAGTCTAATAGCATAGAATTTTACATTCCATAGGGTATACAGCAGTAATATGTGAGTGTTCTCATTGTCAGGGTAGCAATGATTAAGTAGGGCAAAGAGCATGAGAAGAAATAACTTCTCTTTTTTGGGGTAAGGGAAGTATGTGGAAATTTCATTTTTCTAAGGTGTATTCAAGTGCCAGTTGTTAAGTGGGAAGATAACACTCCTAGAAAAATTATGGTTCTACATCAGTTCTCTTTAAGAGTTAGCAATGATAAGGTCCTTCAATGAATGGAGCCCTAGAGGCAAACATATCTTCCAAGGCAATGGTATTTCATGCGAAGTCCTATAATTATATAGTCATTTAAAAAAAGAGACATATCATTAACATATGTCCTGTGGAATTTAAAATTGAATACGATACAACCCTGAATTGGAAGGAACCATAAACCACACTAGGTACTAAATAAAAATCTGGTCCTGGCTCTTAAAAGAATGCACGTCGCTGGGCACGGTGGCTCATGCCTGTAATCCAAGCCCTTTGGGAGGCTGAGACAGGTGGATCACCTGAGGTCAGGAGTTCAAGACCAGCCTGACCAAAATGGAGAAACCCCATCTCTACCCCAAAACACAAAATTAGCCAGGCATGGTAGCACATGCCTGTAATCCCAGCTACTTGGGAGGGTGAGGCAAGAGAATCGCTTGAACCCAGGAGGTGGAGGTTGCAGTGAGCCAAGATCACACCATTGCACTCCAGCTTGGGCAACAAGAGCAAAACTCTGTCAAAAAAAAAAAAAAAAAGGTCGGGTACGGTGGCTCACGCCTGTAATCCCAGCACTTTGGGAGGCAGAGGTGGGTGGATCACAAGGTCAGGAGTTCGAGACCAGCCTGGACAACATGGTGAAACCCTGTATCTACTAAAAATGCAAAAATTAGCCAGGCATAGTGGTGGACACCTGTAATCCCAGTTAGTTGGGAGGCTGAGGCAAGAGAATCACTTGAACCAGGAGGCAGAAGTTGTAGTGGGCCGAGATCATGCCACTGCACTCCAGCCTGGGTGACAGAGCAAGACTGTCTCAAAATAAATAAATAAATAAATAAATAAATAAATAAATAAGCACATGTCCATGGCACTCATTATCCTGGGGTTTGGAATGCTGTAGATGCCATTTCTCAGTACCAAAGTAAAACTCATGAACTATAAAAGTTTAAAATAAAAGTTTAAAAAGTTTTAAAAAAGGACTGCATTCTGTAAAAATTAATAAAATTCAATAAGCAGATTAGTTGTTGACACATATTAAAAATAATATGTGACAAGGATCGCTAGTTGCCTAAAATAACATTTAAAATTTTTCTTTAAAGGACTGTGATAATAAAGGGAATGTTTTTGACAAGATAAAATACCTGTATAAGGGAATCCAATATTAAAGTGGCAACTGATTTCTCTTCATTATCTTGTTCAAAAAGAATTTCCACAACTGAATCTCTAATGGGATTTGAAAAAGAGAGCTTTCTGTTGGTGTCACATATTATTACACAGAATATACCATGATTTCCATTTACATAGTATTTTTAAGTACCAATACTACATTAACAAAGAATAATTATTAAAATACAAGTTGTTCTCATTTGTAAATGGAGAGGATAACAATGCCTGCCTCAGGGGTTGAGGTGAAGATGCAATGAGTTAATAGAACAGGGTCTGCCTAAATTATTAGCTGTTACTATTATTATGTATACATTTACATTTATTTTGTGTCCAATTATAACTCCCCAAACCTAAGAAGAGAAAAGAAATAGTATTCTATAATAGTAAGATTCAACAAGCAGATTAGCTGGTGATACAAGAGATTTATAAGCAACCACCCCCCCCATTTCTTTTTTAAAATAATACAAGGATCACCAGTTGCTTAGTAAAATATCCATTTTCCAGTTTATTCTCAAATTAAAATAACTCTATTACTTTTTGGTAGCATGAGGAAGATCTTTGTGGTGATGAAAGAGTTCTATATCTTTAAAAAAATTATATGTATTATATTTAAGGTATACAACATATTTTGATATATATATACACACACACACACAGTGAAGTAATTACTACATTCAAGCAAACTAACCTATCCATCACCTTCCATAAGTAGTAAGAGCACCCAAAATCTATTAGCAAAATTTCAGTATAGAATACAGTATTACTAACTAATGTCCTCATGCTGTACATTAGATCTCTAGGCTTATTCATCACTCATAACTACAGGTTTGTGTCCTTTGACCCTCTCCTCATTTCCTTCCCCTCTCAACTCCTAACAACCACTGTTTTACTCTCTGTTTCTAGATGTTTCACTTTTTTTTTTAGATTCCACATATACAAGTGAGATCAAGCAGTATTTTTCTTTCTGTCTGGCAATAGTTCTGTATCGCCATTGTTGTAGTGACTGTAGAAATCTATGTATGATAAAATAACACAGAACTGACATATACTTTATGCCAATGCCAATTTACTAGTTTTGATATCATATTATAGTCATATAAGATGTTTAACCATTGGGAGAAACTGAAAGGGTATATGGGACCTCTCTGTATTATCTTTTACTACTGCCTGTTAATCTGTAGGATTTGAAAATAAAAAAAGATAAAACTCAATTTTTAAGCTGAATATACTGTGCCTCCAACCCGTCCCACTAGTTAAAACACTGTATTTACCAGCCTCTGGCCAGATGCAATGGCTCATGCCTATAATCCCAGCATTTCAGGAGGCTGAGGCAGTGCAGGGGAATGGCTTGAGGCCAGGAGTTCAAGACCAGCCTGAGCAGCATAGTGAGACCTCGTCTCTTAAAAAAAAAAAAAACAGTCTTTCTTGCAACTAGATGTAGTTAAGCACCAGACAAGGAGATCGAGGCAGAAGTAGTATGTCGGACTTTTTTTTTCCCTTTTGAGACAG